>NC_132936.1:124732000-125032000 GCF_034638445.1 Ciconia boyciana
CCAGCTGGGACGGGGTTTCCGCGAGCTGGATGCTTCGGGCATCGCACAATGTTGTTCACACAGGTTATGGCAGGTGTTCGGTGGCAAGGACTTTATACCGTGACAGGTCTTTAATGGATTTGAACAAGCATCCAAACACTGTGACAGATGACCGAGTCGCAAGGAGTGCAGTTTTTCCAGAAATGTCTATTTATTTACTAAGAAACTATTGTTTTGGAAGAGCTTGCTCTTGCTTTTTCTTGCTGTAGCTGTGAACGCGCACCATGCTCCTCTGTGCACCTTCAGGGCTGCCCGTCTGCAGCTGCTCGTTGCTCTGCCAGATGGGGACGTTTTGGGATTCACCCTTTGTCCTCTCCGACAGCTGTCCTGAGGCCTAGGGCTCCTTCCCCAACCTCGCGTTTTTATTGTCCACCTCAAATCCTTCCTCTTAGTGGCCTTCCTGCACTCTGCCTTGCCTTTCTGATCTTTTTTGCCTTAGGGACAGAATCCATCCAAGTAGCGGATAGCTGCAAGCCCGGAGGAGGAGTCGTCCTAGATCACGCTAAGGTTAACTCCAGGTTTCTGCCATGGTCCCCACGGCACAGCCGGGCACACAGTTGTGCATGTCCAGCACGGGCCTTCCCTGTGCCGACCCATTCGCCCCACCTCGATCCAGCCTCTACCACTGTATGGAGCTATAAATACGACAGCCTGGGGCTCTTCTTGTTGACATCCCGATAGCTGGAACTTATTTGTCCTCAAAATCGGCTTCAGGAAACAGAAGTTTAAAATGCAATATGCTGGGTCAGGAAATTGTAGCCTTTCTCCCTTGAACTCTGAGAGTGCACCTAGTGAAAAAGGAGCCGCTTCTGTACTTTGATATTTCCTGCAGATTTGAATAAGGAGACAGATGGTTAAAACGCATGGCTCTATTTCGGAGTATATTAAGAAAGTAGTTGTTCCCAAGGCTGTTGTTTTTCCGGGTGTCTGTGTGTGTTCGTTTATACGTATTACGTTAAGTATACATTATATACATATTTTTCTGTTCGGCGTAAAATGACAAATAACATTAGAACCGTTTTTGACCAAATCCCTGCTTAGGTGGTTAACGGGAGGAGCAGCAATTGTTTCACAAGCAGTGCTCTGTGAAATTCATTTTATGTCAGAGCAGCTTTTCTAGAACCAGTTTTAAAGTTAATTATCAAAGGCAGGCATCTTCTATCCACCGCCTGTGGCCCCCCGCTGGGTTTGCTGTTCAGCTTTCCTTGGGAAAGAGTCGCTCTACAGAAGATCATCTTCATGGTGTCACAGTCCAGGGAGCCGAACACGTCCGAGCTAATCAGCTTAGAACATCAGTACCATCTTAATGTGGGATTTGGGACCTTCTGGATGCAGGGTGAGAAGCTGAACTAGTCTGCAAGCACATCACTTTATTCCTTTTGCTTTAAGCAAGAATAATTTGCCTTTTTTCTCTCATCTTTCTTCCTTGTTGTTTTGCCCCTGAAAACTGTGCGGCAAAAGCAACCTCCAGGGTGGACACTAAATCTTCTGATGCAGGCAGAGCAGTGATAACATCTGAACTGAGGGTGCTTTTCCAGGGCATGCTTGACAGATGTAGCAGGGCCTTTTAGGATTTAGTACTGGAGCATATCTATTACCCGTGCTGCAGCACAGCTTGGCAGGAGCTGTGTGGTAATCTCCCATGAATTCTGTCTGACTTATCAGAGCATCTGAACAGGTTCCTGCAGGATGCAGAGTCACTGCACCAAGTTGGGGAGAGACAGACCATACACTTCGAACTCCTTTAACTCTTGCTGGCCCAAAGCCTTTCCACGCCAAGGCAGTGATTTTCCTTTCTGGGAGGAATTGATGCCTTTCCACCTCTCTTCCTCATACTCCCCCTTCCTTCTTCCCTCCTTCCCTCAGCATATGATTTCAAGGAGCAGAATCTAATTTCTACATATCTGAGAGGGTAAGAGTAATTGCTTTAATGGCATGGCAGCCTGCCTATTCCTTTGGCAGAATGTAGTAAATATGATACATGTGCTGAAATTTAAGCTTTCGCTGGTTGCAAGTCCAGGACTCTGTTACATATAGGAGTGTGTGCTTAACAGCTTTATTCCCTGCCTTTGCTGTATGTATTTTATCTCGGTCTTACTGAGCAGAGTATTTAACGTTCTGTCTTCATCTGTGGTAACAATTATCTTCGTGGTTTATATTTTTATATAGACACCCCCCCCATGTGCACGCACACACACCCGCACACACGCACACATATATATATTAAAATCCACCCCACCAAGATTGATCACAAACACAAAATTGTTTAGATCACAGATTAAAGTTTAATTTTGGAGTTTTGCTTTAGGGTTAGAATTAGCTTCAGAGTGTGAGTTGCATAGGAGGCGCTGTAATTTGTTTTAAGGATAAGGCCTTCAGGCTGCTGTGCATAAAATGAGCATGATTCCTTATTCCCACGGTTGATTTTTGAATGGAAGTGCAATTAGAATTTTTTCACCCAGAAGCGCATACAGTACAGAGCAAAGATAATACCTTGAATGCATATCAGCTTGGGGAACTTCTCCTGGAATTTTATTTATTGTTCACCTAGCACTAATTCAAAAAAGATCCATGCAAACCCTAACAATACACTTGCTCTTTAATTTGGAGTCTAGTGTGTTTGTAGAGACTCTTGCAGGGGCTTTATTATCACCGAGCGAGATTTCAATGGTGAATTTTAATGTCAGACACAGAAATGTGCAACCAGTTATTTCTGATAGAATGGAAACTATTACAAACAAAACACTGATGTAGCAATGGCCTCTGTTAATCCTCAATTGCTGCAGATATTTTCCTGTCACACCAGGAAGCTGTACTGCTGACTGGTATTGAACAGCCACCATCTGCATATGAGAGGTATGTAGATGATATTTTTTCTGATTATCGATGCCGATCACATTCATCTTCCACTGGAAGAACTGAACAATCGATACTCACAGAATATTCATTTAACCTATGAAAGAGAGGTGAATTCCTGCATCCAATTTTTGGATGTCATGGTCACTAAAGAGCCAGATTCTGCCATTTCCACTGCGTGATATCAAAAAGATACTGCCTCGGGTAGACACATGTTAGACATCACCTCAGTCGCTCACCATGAAAAGAAAGTAGGAAGCAGGAATTGATATCATAGGTTGGGAAGTCTGTTATCTTAAAATATTTGCTTTTTCTTAGAAGAATTTGTCAGAAATGTATACGTGTGGGTACCTGTGTGCATGAGTACAGGAGCTAATCTAACAATGCCCCAGATAGGCTGAATTGGGGCTATTTATGCCACATACCTGGCCCGTACGGGAATCCAGATGGGCCTGGGTGTACGTATAAAAAGCCCAGCACAGCACTTCTGAAGAGCTGGACTGCATTAGGATTTTCAGAATCCAAGAAATACCGAGGGAAAGTATGATTTAGGCAAATTACCACAACCGTATTTTTTTAAAGGCAAGAATATTCTTCCCGAAAAGCTGCTTTTGCAGCAGGGTCCCAACGCGCTTTGCGAAGACCACTCTGTCACCTCGAGGACTTTCCCCAGTGCAGTGGGCAACCAAAACCAGGTAGCGAACACGCCCTCCCCGTTGCGGGGAGAGATGTCGGGACATACGCTGTGGGCACGCGTGTCCTTGCACGCGTTGCTCCTGGAGCTGGGGGGCTCGGTAGAGCTTCCAGCAACACCAAAACCTAGCCCATAGCAATTTCTTTCATTTGAAAAAGGATGTTTTTCTCCCTTATTGAACAATCAAAGAACTTTCTGACATTTATTTTGATGGGAAAAAAAAAAGAAATCTGTTCACTTATTACAAGGACCAGGAAGCATAAATCCAGGTTGGCTCTCAGACACCTTACGCACAAATTGTATTCAGGTAAATGGTCCCTAAAAATGCCTTGATAGTACAATGTACATCATAGTTGCTAGAAAGGAAATGTAAAGCTCCCCATTACAAAGGATAATACAAAGAAAGAAATGTATTTTCATTATACTCCCATAGTTTCAAAGTCTCTCAAGATTTGATTCAGGTCCTAAAGTTATTATGAGGCAATATCTATGTTACCTTTGAGTCAACTACCATGTCTTGACACTTGATCAGTCTGTAAAACCTCCTGGAAGAATCAGAAATAAACAATTTTATTCCTCAAACAGGAACTCGTGCAGCAGTGTGAGCAAGAATGGTTTTTTCTCCTCTAAATATGACTGCAGGTCCTGTAATGCATTTAATCAGAACACCGGGGTCAAATACAACATTTTTGTACAATCTCTTTTAGAAATACGACCTAGATTAAAAAAAGAAAAGAAAATCCCCAATAAGGACACTTTATGAAAATTCCAAGAAACTCTGTGCACTGAGGGCATCTTATCCATGCCACTTAGAAGGGAGGGACATATGTAAACTGAGGTGCTGAATAGGTCTTTAACTTTATGCCCCCACATTTGCATATGCAAATTCAGGTGTATATAGGCCGTTGTTCGTTTTCCTTCCAATTTCTACGTTGTCTTTCCACTTCTACTTGCACTAGAAAAGCTCTATTTCCCGGAATGGTTTTATTGATCACTATACCCGTGAAGGTTTATTTGGCTTGGTCCTAAGTGGAGATTTTAAGCATTGGTTTTAAATAGCAAACATTGCTACTGAAACTACTGGAAAAACGGCAGAGAGCTATGAAAGAGTACTACCCACCGTTCGCTTAGAAAATTGAAAGACTTTTGCTGGTTTTGCTAAATACTGACGGCTTGAGTCCAGAGGCGAAATCTTTTATCTTGTTCTCTTTGGGGCAGTTGTTCTTGTTGGTTTTTGTTTGTTTGGTTGGTTTTTTTTAAATGACAAGTGGTTCTCTTTCATTCCGTGTTTTCCTCAAGCACCCAAATATAGCGAATGACTTCTTCCTCTGGCCTGATATCACAGGAGGAAAACATTACCTGTGGCAGGACAAAATCAATCTACTTTAACTAGAGGAAAAAAAAAAAAAAAGAATGGCCAAATGATTTTAAGCAGGTTTTGAAACGTGCTTTCACGTTTCAAACCCAGAAGCCTCTGGGTACATGAAGGAGCAAAAGGAGCCCGATGGACCATCCATCCCCTTAGGAGGGGCTGCCCCGGTTGAGGAGAGGCCACAAAACAGAGAGCTCGAGGGCTGATGCAGCATGTGGTTGCCGGAGCTGCTTCAGGAGTCATTGCTCTTCAGTTTCCCACTTACTGCAACAGTTAAGGACAAAAATATGTTAAGATAATGTTAAGTATCTGCCCTGGACCGTAGCATGGAAAGTGAGTTTTAAAAAGCTAGAGAGAAGAACTAGTACAGTAGTAAGAACCAGCGCACTAATGTTTCTGCTATAACGTGCAAGAGCGTAACACCCTACAGGTAACGGCCCCGTATATTCCCACCAAGCGGAGCACATCTTCCTTTCCAAACCCACGATCTACCTGGTGAATTAAAGGGATAGCTTAAGTAATGCTGCCAGTAGAGGGAACTGATGTACATGTGAGTAGATGCAGCAGCATTTCTTCAGGGGAAAGAAAAGAAGTTTAAAAATATAAACACAAGCGAATCCTCTCTGCTTCAAGAAGGGATCAAAGGCCCCATTTCCAGCTCACAGAAGCCAATGGCTGGGGAGCAAGAAGGGAGGGCCTGGTCCTGTTTCCTTCTTGAAGAGTCCCACCTTCTTCAATAGCAATACTCACGGAGTAAGGTACAAAGGTGGCAAAATTTGGCAGTGCGTGAATGCATATGCACGGGGCTCTAAGAAAAGAGATTTTGGATCATTTGGGGTTTTTGAGACCTCTGGACGCAGCTTGAAACGGGCTGTTTGAGTCAAAGCGGCAGGGTTTTTTTTTCTTCAGTTCCTTCGCTGTAGGTTTACGTAGCATTCATCTTAAAACCACAGAAGGGTTAGGATATCAAGGTGAGCTTTTAATGAACCAACTGATGTTGCAGTCTTGAATGTTGTTTCTGTTTTCTCCCAGTGTGGGCAGCAGTGCAAAAAGCAAGGGGCAGGGCTGGGAGGTCAGAGAGAAAGAATTGGACAGTGTCAAGAACAAAATACATATGCTTTCAATGACAATAAAGAAATAAGAAAAAGGCTGGTATTAAATAACCCCTTGATAACAAAAATCACCGAGTAGGGCTGAATATCATTTTTGAAAGGTTCTGCTCAAAGTTGTTATTGCTGAAGTTATCGTCTTTGGAAGCGGCTGCCAATCTAGAGCGAGTGGCAAAGCTGGGTAAATGCACACAAATGGACTGCAGGAAATGTGGTGAATTCACTCACCTTTTAGAGGAATCCACTCTGACTGGCAAAAGGCCTGACTTCAGTTGTAGCCATGGGTAACCCCTCTGAAATCCTTTATTTCAGAGGTTTCAATGAAAGCCTTTATTTTTCGTTGTCTGACACATTCATTTGTGCATAGAAAGGAGGAAAGTAAAAGATGAGTGGAGCCCAAATCTTTTGGGGGTAGCATCCTTGCTTATTTTGAGGTGGATGGTAATTTCTAGTTTTGCTAGTCGAATACTCTGGTATTTCTTTTTGGGGATGTGTGAAACTGAAAATAAGGACAGACAAACCACTGAAGACAAGGCAGAGACTATTGTCTCCTGCTTCCTAATATTAAAACCAGGCTCAAATGATAAACCTTTCTTCACGTTCTGAAATACTGGGGCAAACGGTTGGTGCTTTTTGTTTTGTGGGTTTTTGTTGGTTTTTTTTTTTTTCTTTCCCTTCCCAATTCAGGTTTCCGGATAGGATTGGAACTGTATGTGCCAAAAATACCAGGATAGAAGCTGTTCTCATGGGTGTTTCCATCTGGAATCTAATGTAGAAATGCCAGAAATCCTGTAGGAAAACCTGTTCTCATGTGGTTTCCTGCCCGGTTCAGCGTTTTTGATATGTTGGGAGAGTTTGGATTAGCAGCAGATAAGCAGAGAAACTGGATCTGAATGCCAAACTTTTTTTGAAGTTTTTCCATCCCCACTGGAAGCATTACGAGGCCCATAGGCAGAAGGTATATAGTCTCTCCCCCGCTGGGTAGGGTTTAAAGCTGGCCGCATTGCAATAAACAAATACATAAATATATTCATGAATGAGTAGGGCTTTGCTCCTCACTTCTTTACAAGGCTATTTTAACCAGCTCTGCTCTTTGAGATAATCTTTGGTTATTTGTACAAATATTTGTATGCTCAGAAAGTTTTATGAATCTTAGCAAGAATGTGCACCCAGAAAGTTATTTTTCAAGTGTTTACCTTTCATCACTTCCTATTTATCATTCCCCACTTAAATTTCTTGAGGGGGGTGTGTGTGTGTAGGTCTGATTAGCTCAAAGAAACCAACATAAGGTTTCTTTGGGAAGGGTGCTGAGCCCTAGCCTAAGAGGTATGGCAGATTGCATTTTCCTTTCCCAAATTCTGGTCCAAGTGTACCAGCAGGTAATATCCAGACCCTGGAGATGCTGATCCTCTCAGAGACGAGAGGATCTCGGGCAGCCAAATCATCTTGTCTTGCCTCTGTGAGATGGGGCTCCTGGCTCTGGCCAAGGGTGAAGCCCAGTGGGAGCTGGGAGTGTTTCCCCTGGCTCTCATGAAGTCCCCGATTTTTCAGCTGTCGTTTTCAACCCTTTTCCAGTCGTCTTCTGGATGCTACTGCAGTGGGTCTTTCAAAATCCTGTCTGTCTGTCCTTGACACTGCTGCCATAGCTTGCTGATCCTAACCTCTGGTAAGCAGTTGTATGCTGACCTTGGCCGGCTGGCAGAGGCCCACCCAGCCGTGCCTTCACTCTCCCTTCTCAACAGGACAGGGTGGGGGGAAAGAAGATGGAAAAGCTGGTGGAACAAGGCAATCTCTTACCAATTGGCGTCATGGACAAAACAGAGTCAACGTGGGGAAAATGAATTTATTGCCGATTGCAATAGGTTTGAATAGTCAGAAAAAAAGGCCAATTAAAACAACACCTTCCCTCCCTGAAACCCTGCTTTCTCCCAGGCTTAACTTCACCCTTTCACTCCCAACTGCTCCCCCCTCCTGAGTGGCTCAGGGGGAATGGAACAGAACGGGGCCTGCGGTCAGTCCGTGACAGCCCCCCTCCGCCGCTGCTTCTGCCACACACCTTGCCCCTGCCCCACCGTGGTGGTCTCTGCCCTGCGCCTGGAGCCACCACCACCACCTCCTCCTCCTCCTCCTCTCCCCTCAGGGCTCGCAGGGCCGCTCCTCGCACGTTTCCCCCTCACGCTTTTCCCTCGTGCCTCGCTGCCAGCCGCCATTTCGCTCCCCCTCAACCCCCCTTCCCCTGAGGCGCCGCCAGCGAGGGGCCGGGCTGTGCCCTGCAGCGCAGCCCTTGGAACCAGTCAGAACCGGCTGCAAGCAGCCACGCCCAGAGCGGGGCAACTCCCGCCTCTCCTCACAGCATGGCCGACGCCTGGGCACCCACAGCCGGTACGCCACAGATAACTCTGGGGGTGGGAGATTGTTCATCCCGGTTATTTGGTGAGCCATCCGGGAAAAGGGCCGCTTCTGGCTCCCCGCCTCGCCTGGGTGCTGGTGCCATGCCCCCCGCAATCGAGCCCGATGAAGCTGTGGTGGTGAAGTGAGGTGGCTTCCTCAGGTAGCACCTGCTGCAGACGGTGCGCTGAGGAATAAAAACACTTCCAAAATGAATTTGTAAATTCAGCTTTTTTCACCAAAAACTGATCAGTTCAGCTCTGATAACGTTGCCTGGTCGGAGGGCGACTTGGGCGTAACAACAGGCGGAGGGAGGGTGGTTTGCTGCAGTGTCCCGGTGAGAGACCTTTGGGAGCAAACAGAGAGGCCCTTTTTTATTTTTTATGTTATTTTATTTTATCTCGTGAATCAGGTTTAGCCTCTTTTGTTGCCAAAACATAGAATCCTGGGGCTTCTCCGCTCCTGGTACCTCCAGAAACTGAATTTCTGCTGACCAGAGCCCTGACACATTTAGTCCCTTGTATAGAGCTCCTTTTATCAGGGCAGTCGTAGGTGAACGCCTGCTGAGGGGCATTCTGCTTAATGCTGCTCCGTGCAGCAGCTACGTATAGAGGTAGAAGTCTCCTCCCTTCCCTCACATGCGTGGCATGAAGGCACGCACGCTCACCTGAGAGCATAGGTATTATATTTGCACAGGCCAACACTTACCTGCCGGAAAGCTGTTTATTTTTGCAGCTCCCTGTCTTTTGAGCTCTGTCTGTAGCGCTGTCTTCCCCCGCCACGGACACGCATTAACTCCCTGTATCAGCTGTCGGTAGTGATCTGTGCAGAACGAACATGTGTATTAAGTTTGCAGAGCTAGTCAAAATGTTTACCAGGACTATTTAATAGGGAGATCAATAGCAAGTGCCTCTCTGTTTGTTTTAACAAAACAAAATTGGTTGCAGAGCAAAACCTTTTTAGAACAACAACAACAAAAAAAAACCCCAAACCCTGGCATTACTCCAGCTCAGCGTAACAACGCGGGGGGAAAGGGCATTCCTGAGTACTCGCTCAGATTTATTTTCGTTATGCTGTTATTAGGGTAAGGGAGCATTACATGGCTGTTGTCACTGGGACACCCTCTCCCTATAAAGCAAGCGTGCTCGGCGGTTCATTTGGAGGTATACTGATTTATGGCTGTCAGCTCCTGCCTGACAGTGTCCTGACAAGTTCTGCTGGTAGAAACTTGTTCAAGCTTGAAGTGACACTTCTACGCTGCCGGTTTTCCTTCCCCAGAGAGGAAACTGCTCTCGACCGTCCCGATTTTGGTGTCACGCCGAATTCCCTTTAAGTGTGTTTCTTTGCCTGGGGTCTGACTTGCTACCGGAAGTCAATATATTAAATCACTTCCCCAAATTACCATATTGGCTCCTCACTTAGGGGCTGTTTACAGTAGGTTTCAGACCACTGGTTGGCCCACATAATGCCTGATTTGGAAACTGGTAGCATCTCCAGTTGGTAGCTGACAAATTCTGTCAGTTTGAGTCTGGCAGAAAATAACAACGGTACGTGGGGAAAAGGGGAAAATGGATTCTTTTCCATTTTCCGGAAGATAGCTGCAAAAGGCTGTTTCATTACATGTATACAAAATAGATATTAGCTGTTTTTTGGAAAAAAAAAAAAAAAAAAATTGAATTGGGAAATTATGGCTTGTTGTAATTAAGAGTGGTAAAAAACCCCCAATTCTGTAATCCCTGATCTTGCTAAAATATATGCATGTGCTTAAATTTAAGCACTGTGGTACCACCTCCTCTCGTGTTTAACACGCCCCTTAATAATTAGAAGACTGGATTTATATCCTAACTTTCCAGACAGCTGGTCGTTTTTTTTCCATCATCTTCACCTCCTAAAATGTTGTGATGTAGCAAATTAGCCATTTCTCACCATTTATTCTGGAGAACAGAAATAAGTGAAATCTGTCTCTGAAAATCAGTGCTGCAGGCATGTGAAATAAATGGTAATCTACATGGCAGCAACCAAATAAATGTTTTGCAGCTTTTAGGTGAGAAGAAGGTGGTAAGTAAAATAGAGAGGGAGGAGCTAAATATCCTGGCAAATATTACGTGTGAAACATGGGGAAGGCTCCAGAAGAAAGTTAGGAGATAGGAATCATCGACCGTGGAAAGAGATAGGGACAGGTCAGAAGTCTTTGAGTGCTTTTATTCCATTTCGAGTACTTGGTACCTTTTAGAAACGCAAACCAATTGCAGTTTTTGAGATTTTATATTATTATATAAAATATAATTAACTCTCCGTCAAATTTGCACTTTCTCTGGCTTCAGCTTCCAGCATTGGGTCTTCTGACAACTTTGTCTTCCGGAGGCAAGTGTCCCATAGTATTTATTTTTTGTAACCTGTGTCACCATGAACAGTGATTGAGACCCTCCGTCACCTTTACTTTGGTAAGCTGTAGGGGCGGAGGTCTGTGAATTGTTCATGGTAAGGCATGTTTTCTAGTGCTTTCACCATTCACGTTCCTTTTGAATCCCTTACAATTAATGAATTTCCTGCCTGAACTTTTGCCTCCGGGGTTGTCCGTGTATTCCTGGAGCAGTTGCACCTTTGCCAAAGGCCCAGGCAGGATAACCTCTCTACTCCTCCTTGAAACTTCTCTCTGTGCATCCGAGGTTTGCGCTAGGCTTTGTGCCTACCAGGCTGCAGGGAGATTTTTATGATCAGCTGGTAATACCCATCATTTTGGCGTGGCTCAGGGTAGCAGTGGTGGTCTTACGGTGTGGTTGGCACTCTTCATTCCTGGCTGGATGACAGTGTTTTGTCGAGGTGCATATTGTTTGTTTTACAGTTTGCCAAATGGTTCAGAGTGCTTTGTGTGCTCTTTAATCTAGCTCTCCTGCAGTCTCCCTGTCACCTGTAGACTTTATTAATAATGATTTTATTCTGGTTTTTTTTTCAGTCATTGATTTAAAATGTTAAATAGCATGAGACTAAGGACTGGTGCTGCTGGCCCAGTTAAAACTATTCCTACTCAATTTTCAGACTTCTATTCACAGTTACAGTTTTAAACCTAAGGTGCCAGTTTTAATCCATTTTAATTTGTGCCTTGCTTAGTTTATATCATTCTACCTACTGAGTCAAAACAGTATGCCTTACAAAAATCTAAGTGCAGCATACCAACATTATCACCCTTATCAACCTGATCTGTGATCTCAGTGAAAAAAAAAAAAAAAAAGAAATCTGTTTCCTGTAAACCCACGCTGCTGGAAGGTATTTGTATTTGCTCCTTTTGTATTGTAATACATAATTCTTGGATTAACTGTCCCATTACCTTACCAAGATCAGACTGACGGGCCTCACAATACCTGGAGGAGCCCATCTGCTTGTTTTAAATTTTGGAGAAATGTTAACTTTGCTTTGGTCCTCTGGAGTACTGTAAGCCCCATCGAGTCCCAGCAGGGTGGAGAGCTTCCATGCCTGTTCTTTGAAAACTCTTGATGCACATTTTCCAACTGACTGACTTCAAAATATCTCTCTTTTCTAGCTGCTGTTTTAAACTCCTTTGACTCATTGCATTTTTAGACAATATGCATATAAAATCTATTTCCCAAATATGGAAGACAGGTATTCATTGAGTTCTTATATGTTTTCCTCATTATTATTACATTTTTACTGTTTTTCCCCAGTAACAGATGACAACATTTTTGTTCTTAATATGCTTTTAAAAGTCCCAGATATCCTTTCCTCATTGATTTCTCTTTTTTCCCTTTCTGGTTCCCTTTGTCAATTTCCTACAGTTACTAGCTTTTGGTTTATAATTGTTATTATCAGTTTTCCTTTATATCATTAGTTCTTTGTGTTGAAATAAATGTGTTTTCGTTCTATGTCTCCTTTTACACTGAAAGTAATTTTTAAATACTGTCAGTTTCTTTCTTGGTTGTGGAATTGTGGCCTTTGAAATCTAGGAATGTATTCTTAAGTCTTTTCTGATTACCGTGAAAAGGTTCCTCTGTAGCTGATATTGCTCATAATTATTTCAGCATTGTGAAAATGAATTTTTTTTCAACAGCAGTTACATTTGTGAATGTACATACTAGAACCCCCATAAACACACACATTGGACTCGATTCTATATGCTGACAACAAATATGATCAAGTCATGATCACTGGCATTCGAGTAACCACTAATTTTTACATCTGGGATCAGTTCCTCTGTATCTGTCATTAGGCAGTCTACCCCAAGCTGGGTTGAGTTAGGAAATTGGCTGCCTGTAATTTTTTAAATTCTGAGGACTTTTTAGTGCTGGTAGCCTGAGAACACCAGCATATGCCATTCAGATTGAAGTCCCATATGTTAACACAGCTTTTTTTACCAACACATGATAAATAAGTCTTTAAAGAAGCTGGTCATCCTGTTTTTTACGGTGTTTTGGTGGTGTGTAGCAGGCACCAAATAGCTCATCGCCTTCTAGTTTATTTGTGAGAACACAGATCTACTGACAGTCGAAATCTTTTACATCTGATTTGCACAGACTTGCAGAGGTCATGCGATTTTGAGACAGTGTACCACGCCCTTTCTTTTTTGCCCACTTGAGCCCTCTGAATTGGGTTGTAACTATTCATTTTTACATTCCAATCATGTGAGTTTTCCCAGTAATATCAACCAAGTCAAATTTATGCTCATAAATCAGCAATTCTAATTCCTCTCGTTTATTATCCGACTTCTAGCAGAAGTGTATAGGCAATTAAATCATTTCATCCCTTTGTGTAAGTGGATGCTTTTGTAATTTTGTTCTCAACAACATGATTTTGAACTACAACCAAAACCCTCACACCATTTACCTAGGCAGTGATTACATATGCAGAATTTTCTGACTTTTTCTGTTCATAGGACAGGAGGAGCCTTGTAAGATCGTATATATACACTTGCTCCTGCTCAATTTGACCGACTACCTCTGTGGAGGTATTTTCTACAACTTCCTTGGCAGGGATGCACTCACTGTCTATCCCTACAGTCTTTTCCTGGTCCTTCATATAAACTTCCAAATCAGCGGTTATGTGTTTCCCCAATTTTCTGCCTTGTCTAGGCCCTGTGTGGCCATTTTCATTCTTTCCCACAGGGAGTAGCTACGCTTCCTGAGGAAGATTGTTCAAAACTGCTATACTTTATTCTTTGTTACATCTGTGATTGCACTTCCAAACCACAGTTTTGTTTCTTTTAGTTTCATGACCACTTGCACATCGTTCTGAAGAAATCTTTTCAGAAGACAAGAAAATAGAGCCCATCCAACTGCAGCTCAGAGCCACGCTCGTGCTGCCGGCCATCATTGCCTTGCTGTCCTCTGAAAATGGAAGTTTCTCAGATGCCTTCTTCAAACTTGCTCTGAAATTACTCTGTTTGCTGGTTCTCTTTGCCTGCTCCAGAGTTTGCCTGGCAACTGATGGATAGATTAAGGGGAGCTGCTTAGTGCCAGCCTGCCCCCCACAGAGATGGGTAAATCAAGTCTGACTGATTAAAAAGACCCAAGGATTTGAGCCAGGAGTCCCTCACATGAGAAGCAAAAAATATGCGTCTCTTACTCGGCATGTCCGAGGGTCCCAAAACCCTGTCCTTGTGTCCAAACCAGAGGCAAAATAATCGGTAGGATCAGGCATATGACTCGCCAAGATTTTTAACCTAGAAGTGCGGAGCCCGCGCAGTATCCTCTGAAATACCCCTGTTTACAGCTCCTGAGGCAGGAGGAGACCTGGAGCTTGCAATGTCAAACTGAAGTGGCCCTTACCAAGTTATTCACTGCATGAATGTAGAGGAAAAAATGATTTTGCATCTGTCCTTTTGAAATACCATTCTCCCACAGTTAGCCCGGCAAGATGACTTCCCAAGAGCTCTCTTCAAGTGGTAAATCGAGCTGTTGCCAGCTACAACAACCTAAAGAGGGATGCGACCGGTGACAAATACATTACAAAGGGCCAAGTTAACTCTAATTGTGCTTTGTTTAATGTGATCGTTAAAATAGCTAACTCTCCGTTAAGTGGCTGTTTGTGTGGGTGCCACCGGTCGAATACGACCCTGGTGAAGAACTGTAGTGGCCCCCACACATCAGTGATGAGCTCAGGCTTGTGTCTTTCTAACGCTGAGCTCTGCCTTTTCGACCAAGCTTGTTGTAAACTGTGAAATGGTATGGATAAGACAAGCATTAGGGAGGCTTTTCTCCTCACCTGGCTTCGAGTTGCTTATGTGCTTTTTAGGCTGAGGTTATCTGACAGATGCATGGGAGCAGCCGAGTGTGGGCTTTACATGCAGGCGTGGTGCAGGGGCTCCTTTAAATGCCAGCATAATAGTAAAGGCATATTAAAAATAGAGAAAAAGAGAACTGCTTGGCGTCATCCTATTCCCTAATAGGATTCCTTTCTGCATTGCTTGCCTTTCTAGTAGGCACTTGGCAGGGTGACATGAAAATTGCTGACCTTCAGCTGGATGGCTGGGGCACCCACTGGCCTCCTGAGGCATAGCCAGTCTCCAGGTGTCCTACGCTTTTTTCTGTGTATTCAATTCTCTCTCTTTTTTTTTTTTTTCTTTTTTTTTTTTTTTTGTGTCCTTACCTATATATTTTTTTCATCTTTGTCTGCGTCAGTGATGCCTGCAGGCAAAGCCTCCAGGGTTAGGCTCAGCAGAAGGATGTGTGACCAATAATCCCTTTGCTGAGGGAGTTCCTGCTGCAGCCAGGGGCACGCACACCGCTGGTGAGGAAGTCCCAGGGGCCGTTCACGGTTTTATTCTCAGGGTGCTGCTCACAGATGCTGTGAAGCCAGGTACACACCTCTCCTCCTCTCATACACACATTGCTTTCTCTTTCAAAGTGATGATTGCGTTTGGACCCGTGCTGCAGAGAATATATTTCAGTATAAAAATACCCATCCCTTTGAAATGGCAGAGGATCATATTTCTTTTAAACCATACCTAAATCAACTTGTGAAAACCTGAAATATATCTGGACAAATCTGATTTATATGAAACAAGGAAAACTATAGTAATTTTGGGTGTATTAAATTGAAGGTTCAATGTAGTTGTTCTTGGGCTAACTGATGCTTGGGAAAATGGGGTTTAGATCGTTTTCAGAGATTCCCCTTTCTTTGCTGACAGTCAGAGAAAAGGGGCAAGAGGCTATTGCTTGTGTTTGTTCCTAAAGCAAATCACAGTTGATAGGTCCAACTTTAGACCGATCGGCCTTGACAAGTTTCCCTTCAGTTCTTTCTTGTGTGCAGTTTTAGAAATCTTTGAACAGCGAGAAGCACAAAAGGTAGAAAGTTAACAAGACTCCATGGGGCTGTGAGATGGTACCTGACAAGGGAGGAGAGGCGCTCCTGCGACTAAAATAGGCGACACAGAAGAAGGTTTTGTGCTTGTCTGAGAAACTGGGAATCTTGTTATGGGCTAGGAAGATCTGGTCTGCTCAGACATACAGTGTTCATAGAAAAATGTTTGGTTTCATTAGCTGAGTGTTTGCAGGAGGTTTCTTATAATTTTCAAATGTGTAATGTTTAAGTGAGTTTATTCTGAGAAGTCAGTACTACGACTCAGTTATTTTGCTGGGGAGTTGGAAGGTGTTTTGACTCTATTTGGGGTTATGAAACAATAGCTAGGGGGCCGGGGAGGAGGGAAGGAAAAAAGCCCTTGCTTTAGCACACCAAAGAAAAGATGTCTTTTTCCACTATCCATCTCCCTTAAAAGAACTTGAGGTTCTGCTTTTGCTCTCCAAACCTGTGCAGGTAATTAGCATCAATGATTTGTCCTTAAGAAGCAGCTTTGGCCTTGCATTTCGGAGAGAAATGTGGTTATTTTAGATTTAGTAAGTGTGCTTTAGGTTTTGATCCGTGGCTTTGGTTTTCTTGTTATTCATATTGATTGTTCCATTTTGTATGCTGTTTTGCTCTGTGAGTTGTTGATCTGTTTTGTTTCTGTTCTGTTTTTCAATGGCCACAGGTCTCTAATTTTCTGTTTTCTTCTTAGACTTTCAGGTTTTAATTCAATGTGTGTTTTCCAGGATATTTCTCACTCACTTTGGCACCACTGTTGTATGATCGTGTTACTTGCCTCTTCCTTCCTAGAGACAATGTTAACAAATATTGTGGGAGGAATATCGCCCTCCGCCCCCTAAATTTTATATAGAGCACTGCACTTAAGTCAAAAGTCATATTCCCTTGCCCGTGGATTTCCTTTGCTGGAAGGGCCAAATCTTAATGCAGATGGGAACTGTCAGCTTTGTGTTTCTTGGGAATATGTTCCAAAACATATCCTTTACCATGGTAGCTTTTGCAAGGCTATGATGTAGTGAAAAGCACTGGGATATTAAAACCCAGTTAATGGAAAGCCATTAACACTCAGCCTGGAAAGAGTGGAAGACCCTTTGGAAATCATGCTGACTAATAATCCTTTGGTGAGAGGCCAGTGCAAGGGAGCTTCCCTGCTCTCCTTCGCAGCCCCGGAGTCATTCCTGGGCACCTCCACAGGAGTAGGTTTATTGCTTGTGAGCTTTAGCTTGTTGGGAATACAGCATATGGTGGGGCAGCAAAGAAGTGTGGAAGACAATGTGTGTGGCTCTGGGGGAGAAAGAGTTTGAAAGAAGAGGAAAATGCCCCTGAGCATGGGGCCATTGGCCCGTACTCTGACGTTCCCATTCCTCCCCGTTCTTCTCAACTGCTTTGAGACTCTCCAAATCCCCTGGAGGGTGCAAAGCAAATGACATTACCTCTGCTGGTGTACAGTTCAGAGCCCAGTTAAACCAGTGTTTGGTCAGAAAAAGGTTTGGTACTTTTAAAGCCTGTTATCCTGAACATTGGCAGAAACGTAGGCAGCTTTGCAGCCTGCCTGCTCCGTCAGCATTTGTGCTCTCTGGCCATGAATTTAAGAAAGGTGTGCCAAAATTGACATTGTCCTACTCTACTGGAACCAAGGGGGCTTGATAATACTTTAAAAACTGATGAAAATCTGGAAGGTCTAGTTTTCAAGCGAACGCTTGTTGGCCAGAGGCATGGTGTGCGTGTGTGTGCGTGCATGGATGGGCGCTCTTCTTTTTTAAAACCTTTGGAGTGAGTTTTTTGGATACTTCAGACGTCCCTTTTTCTCACCCTCAGATTGTTCGCCGCCTCCCCAGCAGAGTGACATATTGTTTGCAGTGGAATATGACAGGCTCAGATGGCAGTAGCTGCTGCAAGATTTTTTAGTTCTTGTTGGTGCTACGACAGGTCTCAACAAATTCCCTCGCCCACTCGCCCGTGGTGCATAAGAAACTTTCTCTAGTGCGAGGGGAGCTTGCCCATCAGTTTTGTCAAGATCTCAGCTTTCCTTTAAGCATGATGCAGAAATTCTGGCTTTCTGAATGTGACACAGATCTGCTCTACGGCAGTGGTGTTTGCAGATACGGGAAGGCAGACAGGCAAAGGCAACTAAAATGTTAGCTCCCAAATAACCCTGTCTTGGCTTCGTGATGGAAGTGAACTACCTGGGGTATGTGCTGGGAAGAGGCAGTGGATTTCTGCTGAGGAGATCTGGCCCCATCCTATGTGTTGTGTTCAGTGCCCCCATGTCAGTCTGTCCTCTCTCTTTCTGTGTCTTTGCTACATACACAGGTGACAGACCTGCAAATCCACCCGTGCGGCCTCAAATACCTACGAGGTAGTAGCATAGGAGAAGACATCAGTGACTACAACATAAACCTGTGAGCTGGTCACCCATTTCTGTTCGATGGTGTTTTCCCTGGCCACTTTTAGGCACCTTCTTTAGGATGTGCTGAAATTTGCCCTGAAAGACCCTGTTTTTCTCTGCTGTCTCTGCAGGGGTCCCCCCTGCTGACTAGCTCATTGGGCCAGGGGAGTCCTCCTGTGTAGCCTCTGTGTAAGAGTAGCACCCTGGGCTTGGCATGCTTTCAGAGTGGGACTATTCAGGGTGGCAATGGCAGGCAATGCTCTTTTTCTGAGAAGAGATGTGTATTTAGAGGCTGTGTATATCTCCATGTCCCTTGTATTCCTGCAAGAGTGAGGGCTTTGGAAAACTAGGGGAGAAGAAGTTTTCCAAACTGATAAGCCCCTTTCCTCCCATTAGCTGGGGACTTTTGGAGTAGAGCATTCCAACCAAACCATACATATATAATGTTTGATTTAGACTCGGACTCCCAAGGTTATTTTCAAGCAGTAGTCCTGGGGCCATCCCACTCCCAGGCCTTTCCTTGGCATAAATAGCATTAGCCCAAGGGTGGCCCTCATCTGTGCCAGATGCCCACAGCCACAGCAGCAGGAAATCAATGGGGCGTGGGGATATCCCCGCCACTGCGCTCCGCCGCTAATAGCTGTGGTGGTGTAGGAGTCCCTGTGGCATTTCCACATTACCTGGAGATTTCCCAAGGCAGGAGAAATCCTAAGGATAATTAAGCCTGTTTTATTTAGGGCTGAGCTGAGCCATCAAAATGGCATAAAGCAGCCTAAATGGACCAGAGGATCTGGCACCTTATGTGAAAACTAATCATTTTCTGAGGTGGTCTGATAATTTCTGAGGAGGATATAAAATAATTCACACCCACATGTAGCTTTTAATGAGTAGAAAGGCCTCTCCACTGCATGTTCTGGAATTGTGCTCTTTTTTTAAAAAACAACAATGTTGTTTGCATACAACAAAGCGAGAGGGAGACTGTGGCAGGAGTAGGAGCTTGGGGCAGTGTCTTTGTTGCTGTTTTCGTCAGGGTTAAGGGCTCAGTGACCATTTGGAAACCTTTTATGGGCAAGCTGGCTAGCAGCCAGTGCTGCAAATTTGCACTCCTGACTTTTTGATTAGTCAGTAGTCCATCAACAGCAGTAGAAACCTGAGAAACATTTGCAGCTAACCACGTGAAAAGCAGGTGTAATAAATCAGGTTGTTCAGGTTTAGTCCCAACTGGGAAATGTGGGGATGGAGGTAGAAATCATTCCTACTTCTCTCGTGGTGTATCAGAATACCTGCTGCATGGTGCGTTACCCCAGACTAGTCCCTCTTTCCAGCAAGATTTCAATCTATAACAGCAATTGCATTCCCATTGGGAAATCGCAGATTTTCAACAATTTTTTTTAAAATCCACAGTGAAATTGCATGAATGACAACCATTCGTCCATCTTATTGCAGGATCAGGGCCAAAGCATGGTCTTTTTAAGCTTAAAGAGCAAGCCCTTAATCGCTGCTGACTGCGCTAAGTGGAAGGAGCTCTCTCCATGCCAGTGCCCCCATGGCAGCAGAGGTATCTTGTCTATTTATTTGCCTCTGTCCCTGGGGGACCTGAAGTGCGGGCTGCACTGGCGGTGGAGGGGGGGGATCTGAGCTCTGCTCCCCGGCTCCTGCCGTGCCTGTGCCCAGGCTTTCCCCGGGAGCAAATCAGCAGAGCTGGTGACAGCAGAAGCCATGAAAAGACTGTGGCAGATGTGAGCCTGCTCTCTAATACTTTATGAATACTGAATCTGCTTTTTTTTTTTGGGGGGGGGGGGGGGGGGTGGCTGTCTGTCTGCGTAGTTGCTCATTATTTATTGCATATGGATTATATACAACATTAGAGTGGGGTGTTGTTAATAAAAGTAGTAAAGGTGCATCCTGGGAGATATAATCTGGCCGGGGAGTTACGACAAGAGAGGACAAGAAAGCGGGATGGAAGTGTTGGTACCATGAAGACAGCTCCGTGTTACAGACCATGTAAGAGCTTCAGGAGCATGTTTTAATGTCACTCCAAACCCAAATGGAGGATTTTTTTTTTCCTAGCCTTTTGGGTGGACTACTGAACCAAAACCATTTCGTGGTTGTGAACCAGAATTTTATAATAGCTGCACAAGGATTCATTGTCCCCCAAGTTATGACATTTTAGGATTAAACAAAACCTCCCTGTGTCCCACAAGATGAACATGTGAGTTGTCATCAGATTTAGAAATTAATTTCAGGAAAAATTCAGGGGATGTGTCCTCTGATCGCAGGAAGTGGCAATTTACAGTCTTGTGAGAAGAAGGGTGGATGGGACAGGTTTCACCGAGGGGACATGCCACCTTGTCTCCTCCTCCCTGACTCCTTACATCCAGCCTGAGCATAACAGCCATATAAGAAATTGGTACTGCCATTGCTTTTGCTGTTAGTGGGTCTGTAGTTAAACGGAGACCTTCAGTCTCTAGCCCTAGCAATCCAATTGCTTTCCTAAGTATTAAAATAACAAAAGAAACAGAAGCTACTGAAATAGGAAGAAGAAAGCGGAGCCCTTCCACACCCCCAGCATCAGGGAGGCAGCAAGAGCAGACACATCCAGGGATGGTTTGCATGCTCAGTGCTGTGAGTTGTCAGTGGTGGAGATTTGACAAAAAAACCCCTTTTTATAGCAGTTTTAAGAAAAATTTAGTAACAACTAAGCAACCCGCTGAAACCAACTGAGCTGAACAAGGGAATAACAACAAAACAAAAAGCCCAGTGTGTGTCTGTTGCCTGGGGCAAGCTACAGCTGATGGATAAAGTGACAGACGAATCCTTCCCTCATTTCCATTTTAATCTCTGTCTACTAATTGTCATCAATATCATCAGGGTCACTAGACCACTAGTGCGAGTCTACAACCTTGCGCAGAAACCGCGGTTTTATGCCTGCTTGGCCCCCAGGGCTTTGCCCCTTTGCTAACTCAGTCTGTACTAGGGGATGCCTCAGAGGGGGAGGAAGGGCCCTTGGAGGTGAGATGGGTGATGTTTCCCAGCGTCACGCAGGAGAGGCTACTCTTAGTGTCCCGGCATTAAAATACAGGACAATTGCAGCCCTCTTTGAAATGAAAATTATTTATACTCCCTTTATTCCAAGGCTAGGATTTGAAAAAAGGGCAGCTGGGAATCCAGCTCCCATTGGAAGAAAGGGCTCAGTCCGACTCTTAAATCAATGACTGTGTGATGAAAGCATACTTTGGATCAGACCCAAAGAAGACAGAGTCAAAGCTTTTTGTCAGTTCTCTGCCTGGTGGTTTCTCTTCCCTTCCTTACTATAGTATGTGGAACATACGTGATGTGGCACACGGGTACCCAAGGGGGTCTCTCCTGGTGACCCATCAGACAGTCCCTCGGAATTTTGTCCTGTCACCTGCCCTGCCCTGAAAAGGCACCCGCGCAGTGTCTTGTAAAGGTAATGTTTAACCCAGGGGCTCCAAGCCAAATCCTGGCCTCTGTGCACAGCTTGAGCACAAATTGTGCCCATGGCAACTACGCAGCGACTTGCTTGGTTGGAAACCTCCCATCCCCAACTTGGAGGGAGCCATGTGGTCCTCCGCTTCTGCTGCTAAAAAGTAATAGATTTTTGGCATTAACTCTGTACCTTTATCCTGCCCCAAATCCTCCCTGCTCTATAAGTGCTGCGTGTCCGGGTGCTTTGGACAAAGCTCTGGGTTTGCTCTGTTGGTAGTGCTCCCTCATGAAAATTTTCAACTTTTTTTTTTTTTTTTTTTTTTAGTTAACCTGTGGAGTCTCCTCCATCTCTTGCTCACTTGCTCTTTCCACTTTCTTTACTCCATTTCTTTTGTGTTCCCCTCTCAATGTCTCAACATCCCTTTGGTGGTATCATCTTCTTCTCCCCTCCTCCAAATCTCCCTCATCTCTCCTGAATTACACTTTTCCTTAGACCCCCCAAACACTTTATTTACAATCCTATTCATTGGCAGATCACCTCCTTGTTCCTTCTTCCAGCAGGTAACCATTTCTTGAACAGAAATGTGAAGATAAAAATGGACTTTTCCCAGTTTTGCTGTTGATTTGGGATCTCATGAGTTCAGTAGCTGCAGGTGACTCCTCCATTCATGCAGCTGTAGCTGGTGACAAGGAGTCTGCAGGCTCTGAGGCACATCTATCCCCTTTGCTTGAGATTGTGACCCTGTTTTAGGATGCTGTGTGGTTTTGAGGTTCCACATTTCCAAGATGGTGCCTCTGCCACCTGGTGAGAAGTAGCTATGGTTCTGAAGTAGCTATGGTATCTTGGCCTCGAGGTGGTCCTCCTTGGCTTGCCATTCTATTTCTACTGCTTTCCTATTTATCTAGTGAATTAGGAAGGGACTGTTGCAACATTATAATGCTTATGTGTGTATTTCCCCTCTATGGCCATGTGGGAGTTAACCATTTTGGTGTGCTGCAAATCTGTAAGGAAGGGTTGATGCCACCTCATTGTTTGTGTTCCCTGAGTGATTCACCGCTAGCACTGCGACTAGGGTAGGGAGTGGCACAGAGGCAACAAAAAATTACTCTGTGAAGCCATCTGCCGCAAGTCTTCGCAGAGAGTATCCCTCTGCTCCAGCAATGAAAATCTTCAGAGAGGCCCATGCCCTGTAAGTCGCAGTCCCCGTGGCTGAAACTCCAGATCTTTGGAGCTTATCGGTAACAGGGCAAAGCTGCCCTGCTGTGATCACTGATCTCTGCTGGCTTAAATTTTGAGAAATACTTTACACAGCCTTTCCTCTCCCCTCCTTCAACGCCTGCAGGTCTATATACAAGAAAAGAAAGATTTAGTGTTTGAGCATAAGCACTGGTCAGCCAATCTGCAGCGTATCTTCTTGAAAACCCAAAACAGGTGCTCTTGGGCCATCAAAGTCTTGAAGCAGTTAAACTTCCTTTCACCTCTGTTGCAGTTCCTTTAAAAGAAATAGAGAGATCTTCAAAAGGTGGAAGGGTGGCAGGCCAGAAACGTAAAGCGTGTGCAATCACTCAGATACAAGTGGCACCACTAAAAATTGCCTTCATATATCAGCTTATGGTTTACACACTGTGGCAGAAAGGACGCTAAAAGGTCAGCAGAAAAAAAAAATATATGTCAAGCCTGGAGCTGTGACTCCAAAGGTGTGGAAAGACATGATCTGAGAAGGGTTCTAGAGGGACTGGATAAGTGCTTGATATGGCAGGATTTTTTATTTTATTTTATTTTATTTTTTGCAAGGGAGCTGCTTGCAAACGTCAGCACAGAAGCCAAGGTATATACTCGCAGTAACCTCTTGCTATGACCCCTGGTGACAAGACGGATAGTTCCATTCATCTGTGGGTGAACAGCAGAGGCTCTCTGCATTTTTTACTTGAAGCCCTGGATGAATTTGTTTGCGGAGGGGAATGTCACCGTTGTGAATGCTCTGATCACTCATGTGCCCATAGTGAAGTCACTGGTAGGGAAAGGGGGGGAAGGAGGGGGACAGAGCAAGGAGGAAAGCAAGCTTTTCTCTGGGGGTCTCGGGGATGCCAGCTTATATCCAACAAAACATCTCCAACCAAACATTAATGGAGGATGCGACTTCGAAACGAAGGGATCAGCAAATACACCGTAAATTAATAATGTGCCCTTTTAGTAGCAATTGCTTTATGAAAATCGGTAGGGCTTTTTTTTCTCTCCTTCCCCCTCCTTGTAGAAATAGCTCTGAAATAAGTGGGTCTCACTGGAGTTTTGTTTAAGACTGACCCCTTACTTTATTAACCGTGTAACATTTTAAGGTTGTTTTTTCCTCTCTGTCTCCTCCAGCAAGTCTCTATTGATCACTGTTTACAGTTATAATCCCTTTCAAATTTATCATCCATGACTAACACCACATGTATTGATTAGTGCTGACGGATGTCCCTGTATGGTATATACCCACAGTGATTCTGGCCAGTGAAGTACAGTAGATATACTTTTTTCTCTCCTTCATTTGCTTTTTATAGCTTTCTGCTCCCCCCTTTTGTTCTCAGTCTGGCTAACCTATTTCACACAAACGCCGTGGGATTAACATGTCTAAAATTAGGACAATTTCTTTATTTCTGATGAGGTCTTTGGAACAGGAAGGAAAAGAAAGGGTAGTGGTGGGTTTTGGTTTTTGTTGTTGTATTTTTTCCTCAACTGGGAAGCTACTGGAAAGAGACAGGCCCTATAGGAGATCAGATTTATGAGGGACATCCACACGTCTTAACCTAAAGCCTAAAGTAACAAGGATGTAAGGGCTAGTTTTTTTAGGGACAAATTAGATGTCACTGGTGACTAAGGACAAGGTGTCCGAAATCTGGACTATAAATGGAGTCATTTGTCAACAATGCATTTTTGCTTGCCTGCTGCAACATTTCCTCCATCTCTTGTTGGCCAGGAATAGTGTTTAAGGTTCATCTCTTTTCTTGGCCACCTTGATCAAACTTGAATTTACAAACTTAAAACCAACCAACCAACCAAACAAAAAAAACAGCCTCAAATGACCTCAAGGAGTTTGGTACAGTAACAGCGTATAATTTCTGTCACTTAAGGTATTTTCTTCCTAATGGCTTTAGGTAAGCCGCTAAAATTTCTGCATACCTCTACAAACATTTTTAGTCCCCTTTCTGGCCTCCCCTGAGAGCTCCTAACTTTCAAATGTCTGTTGCATGCAAATTGACCTTTCTCTCTACCACAGCCCAAAAGGATGTGATTTTTAAATAGTGAAAGCTGCATGTTCCTTGAGAGTCCCACTGAGTAGAGAGATGTGCTCCAAGAAGTAGCAGCTCACATAGGCTAACCCACTGCCATGATTTGGGGACATTGGGTGCCGCTCAGCAAAGCGGAGCTGCTCCACGACCACCGTTAGCGGGTGCATGCAGCAATTTCAGATCGGGTAAGCGACTCCTCTGAGTCCAAAGGTGTGAACTGCACCTTTCACAGGCTGGGTTCCTTCCAGATTTTAATAATCTATTTGTAACTCTTTTTTGGTGTGCTTTATGCAATAGTTTAAATACATGTTCTCGTACATGCATTTTATTTGGGTGTAATAAGGCAGCAAGTATATGACAGAGTTGTTAAACCTCAGTAAAAAGATTTTTTAATAATCATTTGGCATTTATTTAATATACACCCACTGTCTTATTAAATCTAACTCTTTAGATTTAATAGGATAGTTTATTGTATTATAGCATTACTACTGCGACGCTATAGTTATGGTTGAAAAGGCATTTTCATTATAAACTCCTGTTTGCAGGTACTTATAACTTCCTGAAGTACAGCAACTCTTTTATTTGAATGTGAAATCATTCACTGTACTTCTTAATTTTTTTCTTTTGTCTCCATCTCCTTCTCAGAAACAAGGACATTTAGATGTTAAAAACAGAAAAAGAAAACCAGCAGTTACTGAGGAGCAGCATTAGAGTTGAGCATTAAAATGCACCAAAGTAAGAGTTCAGAGTTACAGAGCTCATGAAACACTGGACCCTGATCAAGTTGCTGTACCCGTGTCTGTTAAAGCATAAAGCTGGCAATTTGCTCAGTAATGCGCAGTGCCACTGTTTTGACAGAGAGGCGTGTTGGCAAGATGCAGTTGTCAGAAGGAGCGTTATCACTGAACTCCCAAATTCTTGTGGTCTTGATTGACTGTACATATTGGCACAACCTGTATGGCAGGGCAGGGACTTTGTGGAGTGTCTTTTCAATCTTATGCGCAGGGGATGTCAGGAGGGTATGATAGCTGTGCGTGGTGAAGGAGGAATCAAACCTGAGCCCCTGGCTTCGGCAGGAGCATTCGTGGCATCTTGCAGGGGTGCTGGCCTGCCCAGCCTCGCTGTTTCCCATGGTTTATTGGAAGAAATCGCATTTTTCCCCAAGGCTCCTCAAAAGCCAAAGTGACCCCTTGCTTGGGCCACCCACCTACCCGTGGCAAAGGAACTCTTTGCTTTGATTTCTTTCGTTTGCCACCATAAACTTTACAGACATCGCCCCTGAACTGGATCTTTTGCAGTGGAGGATAATGAAATATAAATCACAGACTCATCTTAGCTAACTTTAAGCATGTAACATTGGTAGCTACATGGAAAGGCAAATTGCCCCAGGATCCCCCACTAAACCCTGCTGCAAACCAGCCTCTGCCTCACCACTGAAAGGCGAACGTGACAGTGGTCTGTGCCACCCTCCACGGCGCAGTTTGTTCCTGTTCTTCCTTTAATCACCTGTGAAATGAGTAGGAATGCTGATATCTGAATACTTTTACAGCTCAGAGTAAATCTTGCGTAGATGGAAGAGGAGACCTGACATCCCCTGAGTTTGCAGCTATTATAGACTCAGGCAGATGCCATGAAGGAGTTTCTTTATGACCTTAAAACCAAATGCAGTGGAGGGTAGGTGGGTCATTAGTTTATCCCAAGTTTGTTGTGTCCCTTTATGAAGAGATCGGTTGTCTCAGGAAGAGAAAACAAAAAAAATTATAACTCTCTTGGGTGTGTGCGTGTGTTTCTTCTTCACCTTGAAGGCAAACAGAGGTTTGTCTGGTGAGGTGCTCAGGACTGGACCCAGGGTCAGTGTACTTACAGGGGATGACTTGGGTTAATTACCAGGTTTTATGATGAACAAACAGGACCTGCCTTCAACAGGGCTGTCTCCAGGACATGGTGCAGTTTTCGAGTGCCATGTCCTGGCCATGCCTCCAAAAGGGTGAGCACACACAGTGGTGACATCCACAGGGGCCAGGCGGGTTTGCTCTGGTGTCCCTGTGGTTGACCCTTGCAACTTTACGCAGCTTTAGTAAATCTAATATTTAATTGCTCTCTGGGCTGGGAACCACTTGTAAACAAACCTTAGCCTCAATGGAGACTTTATAGTTAAATAAATAAACGCTGACAAAGAAAGACTAGAGACACAAAAAACCCAAACAGGAGCACAGCACTAAACTGCCCCATAAAACCTGTGTAAAGAGATAGTGTTTTCCAGTGGTGCAACAGCAGACTTTTTGCTTTTCCACAGGCTGAGTTTGCACATATAATTACTTTCCTTTATTTCAGTTCTGGCCCAGAAACTACTGGTGGAGTGGCACTGAGCAGAGGGTTGTTTTTTGTTTTTTTTTTTAAATTATCTCCAAGCTTAGGCAAATTTCTCTTTTGGTGGTGGGGAAAATGCATGCAGGAAGATGGACATGTGCCACTGTTGCAAAGGGCGCAGCCTGTCCTTGCTGGTGTAAAACAGGGGCTGAGCAGTAATTGCTAAGCAGAAAGCTATTCTTTAAAAGCACACAGAGTTTTGGTAAATCTCTTGTAGCTGTATGCAGCAATGCAATCCTTTTGCTTATGCCTAAACATAAAGTCTTTCCTGAGAATGCAAATAGAGATCAGTGTGAATTCATCAAAGCAGAGTTGTTTAAATAGTCAGGTCTCCTGCTCTCATATAATCTATTCTGGTTTTAGGAATACTAATAGTTTCCTCAAATAAAAAGGCTTTGCCTCTCTCACCCTCAACTCTACCTAACTGAAAAAAAAAAAAAAAAAAAAAAAAATCAGTCAAACTCAAAATGTATAAAAGGGCCTGTAGCTACAAGCCCTCTGCCTTGAAAGCCCTCACTGCAGCCATGGGAAGCCTGAAAATGAAGGTTGTCTTCTAGGAAAAACAGATAAATTAGGCACGCTTCTGTGGGGCAGAACTTAATTTTTTGCAGGTTGTTCTCCCCATGTAGTTTTGCACTGCTGCAAAACCTTCTGCAAGGTCCTTTTAATGTTTCACGAGTGCACATCCAGTAATCGCAGTGGTAACCATTGCTTCCATCCAAAAGAGAAGCAAATGCAATTATTTAAAAGTAACAGCCACAAATAGACTAATTACATGGCAGATGCACATATAGAGAGGTCTGAGCAGCTCCTGAATTTCCAGAGAACTTGTAATTGTTTCAGCCCATTCTGTTATGGTTTTTTTTGGCTATCCAGGTAGACTGACTCCCTTTGCCAGTTTTAATTTTCCTGCTGTTTTTCAGTAGCTCTGTGGTCACACTGCTAGCGAATGAATACTATCAACGGATTGATGAGTATTGTGAAGGAATAGGAAGCTTGTCTCCTTGATTTTTTTTACTATGTTTTAGTAATAACAAGTATTTAAAAAATCTTGAAGATACAAGAACTGGGAATTTTCTATTTTTATTTTTTATGAGGATCATTTAAAAATATCCACAGGTTCATTTTTGTGTAATGCAACGTGACTTGGCATGCTTCAGATAGTAGTTAGTCACTTTTTGGTAGAATTCTCTTATGGAAAAATGTGTGCATGCCATTTTAAAATCATATTCAAACATATGGAAAAATCCTTTGTGCTTTCAAAATGTGGAAATCTGGTCAGAAATGGGCTAGCTTTATCTTAAAACCAGTCATTTTTTGTTGGAAATGTAATTGGAGCAGAGCTTGGTTTTTGGAGAGAGAATTTCATCTAGCCTGGTGACATTTCCTGGTTGGACGGACCTGTTTTGAAATTTGCAAAAAAACACAAAAAAGAGGTTAAGCGAAACACCTCCCTTGGATTTGTTTTTTCTGATAATGAAGTCAACCCTGGGCTTGCCATGGGCCTGGGGTTGTCCTTTCACTAAGCTTAGAAATCTCCCTGGATTTTGGACCAGTCCCAGCAGCTGATGGAGTCGCTGGAAATACGGATATTAAATTGCAGGTTGCTGGGGATGGTGCAAATGTTGATTGGGAAAAGTCTGTGGTAGCTTCCTTGGAAGGAGGAGTGATTTTCAAGTAATTTCTATGAGGATGGCTTATAGTCACTTGATTAAACTGTAGCATCAGCAGGAAAAAAATATTTTTCTCCATATAAAAGAAAAATACCCCTTTGGTTCATAATCATCCAGACTTCTATGTCTTCTAATGGTAAAACATTTTGGTTATTTTCAGATACCAGCCTGGTAAGCTTATTGGTTTTCCATGTGGTCAGAAGACTGCAATGACCTCTACGTAGTTTGGCCTCGAATGGATCTTCTTACAGGTCTTTATTTTTTATTCTGTTGGGAAACGCATTTTCATGTATTTGTCCTGTGTACCTTTTCTTTTCACTTCTTTTCTTCCTTTTTTGTCCTTTTTTTTTTTTTTTTAACCTCAGAGGTAGCAATCCTACTGCTATTAGCAAGATGTCTATTATAGTGTCATTAAAAAAGCTATAGTCAGAGCATGGAATGACTCACATCATGGAGGAGTTAATAATTCACTGTAATAAAAGTATAAAGTTTTATGATAAACCACTCTCAGGGGAGTTAAATATAATCCTTAGCGGGTCACACACTGACTACAAAGCTTACATTTGTAATGGTAATTTGAATTTACTACATCGCCTTTAGTTTTTAAGCGTTTGTATGTCATTAGACCTTATAAATTGATTTATATATTCAACTCCAGCATAATTCTACATAAAGGTACAATAAATTTTATGGATTATAGATATGGCATCTAAAACAGTTTAGAAAAATAATTTTATTAAATTCACTTAAACGGCAGTGATGAACAGCGACGAGGATGCCAGGGTGTCTCAACTTCTGAGAACTGCACCAGGTGGGGAGGGAGCTGCAGGTGGTGGTGGGGACAAAGGGAGGGGACTGGGCCGAACCTTGTCACCCAGCTTCTCATTAAGGACTTCAGTGACACCAAGTGCTAATGTTTTGCACAGCCACAACTGTAATCGAGCGGGACCCTCGTGCTGCTCCAAACCTCAATCTCCTAATAGGATGTGTGGGCTCCCCATGGAGAGGCACTGGGGCCACCCTTAATAGTACTCTGTTGGTGACGTTGCTGGTAAAGGTACAAGATTACCTGCAGGGAAGGAATCTGTTGTTTGTACCATAAACAAGTCACTTTTTTTTTTCTTTTTAATTTGGAGGCACACCAGCCTGCTGTGGTGCACCTTTGCCTGGGCTGGCTTCTGAAGGATGTCTTTCCTCAGCACTTTGCCTCCTCTGCACTCTTTATCAGGAATAGTTTGTGAAAAATGAAAAGATCCTCCCCGTGCCCCCTCCTCCCCCCCCGGCTTGCATTTAGCAAACATATTCTTAAGAGAAGCCATTAAAAAAGGCCATCTTAAACATTCTTTATTGGTATAATTTCAGCAAAGCTGACTCTGAGCAAGTGACCGTATTTTGCTTCTGACATAGCAGATCCTGCTCAGACCCCTCATCCGGTGAAAACTTCTGTTTGCATTCCCAAGCATGTTTAGCAGCACCTGAAAGCAGTGCAGGATACAGCTCAAAAACACTTGATAAACTTTACCGTCTGTTTCTTGAGTGGTTTTAAATAGTCAACCAGCATTTTAATGCTGCTTTTCCTAAAGCCGGTGTAATTTCGGTGCTGATCTTCAAAACCCTTTTGTCTAATCCGCTATGTAATCTTTCCCATAACAAAACTTAAAAAGATCCTTGTACTCCCTAGTGGGCAGTTATCATTGTATTCCCCATCGCACTCACACATTAGCAAAGCTTTATCCCATCATCATTTTGTTTTTGAAAGCATTGAGGTAAATCTCAGGTGGCATCCTGCACTCAGTGGGTGTGTCGCTGATTAAATGACCCAGCCAGCTGGACAGGTTTATGTACAATTTACTGGAAATGTATTAAGTGTGTCTCAGGAAATGATTCTTTAAAATGTTCTCACTGCCAGTGCAGTAAAGATTAAGACCTTGGCATGAAACAGAGAAAAAAATTAAATAATTTTCAGAAGCTTGATGTAAAATAATGATACTAGATATAACTTAAAGTCACCAAAGGATGAACATTTAGGCTGAATTCCTACTCCTCCCTTGATTAATTCCTATAATAATTCAGTGGTCTCTGAAACTTGCAGGCTGAATTTGAGCCCTGGCACAAGCACGCTGAGTCCTGCTTTATCCCTGTCAGGCAGTTTGCTCAGACAAATGCAGGATTACATAGGCAAAAACAGGACTTGCAGGTGGGCAAGCTCTTGGGAAAATAAAAACTGTTATTTTCACATAATTATTTTTGATATTCCAATTCCTCTTTTTACATTCATTGGCATAAATATTGTGAGGGCAGCATTTGCACTGCCTCCTGGATTTTATTTGTGCCTGAATTTCATAAGCCAGTCAAGAGGACTTTACCATCTCCTTGCTTAACATATAGCTAGCTTTAAATGTTACTGCACACAGACTTTTTTTTATTATTTGTGCCTTTTGTATCCATCTGTATTTCATCATGATTGCCTTGTTTGGTTGCATCGGAGCACAAAGACGCAGTGTTGCTGGCATTTTCCTTGGCATGGAGGGGTAGGTGGAGGGGCTTGTCTGCCACAGCAATGGGGCTTGCTTGGATTTTGCCTTTTGAAGAGCCTCCATCGCTGTTGGCATAGATAAGGATGATCAGGATAAATGCAGAAAGTGGACATTTGCCCCCAAACAGTGCGGTTGCAATGGGCGGGAAAGGGCAATGGGTGCTGTGGGGTGCGCGGGATGGCTGCGGGTGTGCCTGCGCCGAGGGGACGGGCAGCCGAGGGGCTCGGAGCACCTTCTAGTTTCAGCATCTAAAATTATGCCAGGATAAACTGCTTTCCGCAGTATCCTTGAACATTTGCTCCGCAGCAAATAAAGGCATTAAGTCTTTCCTCCTCTTCCAAATACACAATTTAGAAATAAAAGGTAATAACTGACGATATACAAACACTGAAATTTCCATTCTTCACAGATTAAATGATCCTTGCTGCGGATCGTGAAAAGAGCCATTAGTGAGAGAGAAAGGAGGGTGGGGGGGACTTTGTCTAGCAAGAAGCAGTATATTCTGTGCTTTAATAAGAGGGAAGCTGCTGGAGAGCTGCAGGATTTAAAATCACCGAGGACACAGCAAGTTGATTTTTGCTGGGGCAGGATGAGTGCTGGGGGACAGAGGCGGGAGAGATGGGGAGTAGAGCTGGCAGTGACCAGCTGCCCTCCTTAAAGTTTCAGAAGTTTGTAATCCTTGGGGGGTTTTTTGAAGAGCATTTTAAACCTCACAGACAGGTTCTCAGTGCTCCTCTCCTCATGTCTTCAGGCGCATTTTGAAGAAAAGATTTCAATTCCTGTCTAACGAGTCAATAGTAATTATTGTTTAGTACTGGATTATAGACAGGCTTATGGAATTAAACGGAGTTGTTAGGATGTCTTTACAGCTGGCAAAGAGTTAATGACTGCAAGTTGAGGTGGAATAGTTACTGCCTAGACTGATTTACTATTTTATTTCTGTGGTGTCTGAAAATCTAATAAATCATTTTACTTTTATCTTGATAGTTAATTCTTTCATTAGGAAAATTAGAGGCTTCATTATAATGTTTATCATGAGCTGGAAGGTTTTTTCTAATTTTTTTTTTTTTTTTTAATTTTAGGATTACACAGTTCACTTTTGCCAGGTTTTCATTTTCTTTATCAAGTTTTCATTTTCTTTATTGCTCCTCAGTGAATTCAGCAGCAGAGCGGTGGGCTGGATCAGACAGCGCAGCAGACCTGGGGCCTGCTTTGGAGATGCCACCCACGCTATTTACCTTGATTTCCTGGGGAGCTGTAGATGTTTTGTAAAATCAGGCTGTAAGCTCTTTAGACTCTTAGATGCATAGATTTTGAGACTAGAAGGGACTGTAAAGATTTTTTGCTCTCAGTTTCTGAAAAATTCAGATGAAAACTCCCCACCCAGCAGTAAGCGAGACCCCTTTACTCCCTCCAATGCAGTGCCAAACACTTGCTCTAATTTGGCTTGAACATGCAATTTAACCTTCCCTTTTGTGCAGCGTGTTGGTTTTTGCTAAGAAAACAAGCAGTGATGCTGCTTGCAGTATTTATCAGTCCGTTAGAAACGGGACTGGGAACCACCTACCCATTTGAAATACACCGTGCCATGCTCTGCGTCGGCTGACCTGGGCTGACGCTTGCGCTCACTCTTGACCCAGCCTAGCTCTTGGTTAACAATAGTGAAGCGAGAGGGCTCACTCACTGTTACGCGTCTTGGCTGCCATCCGGTTTGGTGGTTTGCTCTTAATACGGATTTACAGGGTGGGCACAAGGGCTAAAGGAGCTCCTCGCTGGAGCAGGGCAGCATGTGCGGGGCAGATCTAAGACCCATTCTTGCTCCCTGCAGTAAAATCCTTCGCTGTTACTGTGAGTGCAGAGTTTCCCTATATCCAGCTACAAGGAATGTCACAAGGCACTCTCTGGCTCCAGTGCAGTGAGTGCTTGCAAGCCCATTTCAGTCCTCAGTGCTAATTATGTTTGTTTGAAAATGCTTAATGTGGTTGTACAGAGGAAAAAAAACCCACAACAAAAAATGATACCTTTGTCTGGAAGATGGTCCTTTACCCGTACAACATCTGTAAGCTATACATACTCACCACTTAGACTGATTACTTCTACAATTAATGTGCTTTGGGTTTGTGATTCTGTAATCATCCATGCATTTCAAAATGTACAGCATATACTGAAAAGTGTCTATAATATATTTTAAAAGGAATTCTTAACTAAGCTTTGACCTTGATACACTCTGAAGGTGAAGAGGATCAATTATAGATAAAAGGAGAGGACCTCTCAGAGGACTTGCATACCTAAGACTTTCTCTAGGTACAATTCTAGATCTGTATTTATCGGTATTTATCTTTCCAAAGCTCAGACAAGTAGAGATGCTGTAATTGATTTTATTTGAAAGTGAGAGATGGGGCCAAAGGGGAACTTTTTGGTCTTCAGCTTTTACTTTTCAACCCATATAAAATGAGCATTTGTACTAGAGGTGTTTAATGACATTCACATTTTTTTGGCCAAATGTGTGAACAGGAGCCTCTGGCAAAGCAAACTCCACCTCTCCTAGCTTCAAATGAGCTGGGAAAGATCCTCATCCTGCCAGCTCATCCTTAATTGGCCTATGCTGTAAGAAGCAATTAAAACTGAAGGCCCGATTCATAAAAAATGTACGTTCTGTTTATGTGACTCTGTGTAGGGGCTTTTCCTGCACTCCGGCTAAAACTGCAGGAGGCACATTAGCTTTCCAGTGTGTCTTTTTGCAATTTACTCCTTCCCTCCTTTTTCTGAGTCGCAACTGACCTCCTCTCCTGGGTTCCTCTGTGAGTGAGTAAATGGGAGTGTGTGGTGTAAACCTTCTAGACAAAAGGCAAAGTTTAGACAATATGTGAAAATGTCCAAATAAAAGCTAATGGCTTCATGTCAGCAGTGCTGGCTTCTGTTATCTGATTGATTTTTAGCAAGCCACTGGCTTGCTAGACAGACTTTAAAAAAATTTTTACCTGCTCTGCTGGGTGTGCAAAGCCCGCAATTTATTTTTCTCTTTTAGAAAAAGAGGAAAAATAAAATAATGTTAAATAGTTAATGCACAGAAGAAAAGCAATAGAGGTGAATGGTCCGTCTGATGTTGAGGTTCATGCAAAGCCCAAATTTGAATCAATTGTTTTTCCTTCCCATCCTTCCAAATTCTTGGTTAATAACCTGATGTCTAAATGCATTGAAATACATTAATGCAATTCCTATCATTCTTTTTTTGCTAGAAATGGTTTGGGGGGGGGATGGTGTCTTTTTTCTTTTTTTGGTCTGTGCAGAATTTTGGGATATAATTTATGTGGGTGACTGTATGGTATAAAGCTGAATCATGCTCCATCTGTTGTGAAATACCTGTAGCTTTTAGAATGATCTCCTCTGCAAACACTGCAGGGTCGGGTTTTGCTGGAGGTGGTTCAATCCAGTTTGGTTAAAATAATAGGTGGTCTCCAAACTGGTTGTTTAAAGATACCCCAAGAAGGCTCTGTCTCTAGTTGCTATGCCCTGTCTTGGGAGCCAGGCTGTCATGGTTAGTTTTTTTGGTTTTTTGGTTATTCCCAAAATAATCCTGCTTATGCATGGACCCTGGCTGCTTCCCACCCGCTCCGTGGCGGTGCTAAGGCCACAGCCCTCAGCGGTGCTCAGCACCGTCAGGGAGGTCTACGCTTCTGCAAAGAAAACAAGCGACTGGGTTTCCACGTGCAATCCCAGCCTGACGCTAACTATACGGCGTTTTCCGCTGAGGTAAAAATTACCCTCTGGGGGAAGGAAAAGTGGCCTCGGATCCACCTTCAGGATCAGAATCTGATAAACAGTTTCAAATGTCAGTGGCCTGTTGTTGGTAATTAAATTGTAATGACAGATCCGTGCTGATACTATCAAGGTGCTTTTGTCCCGGGAACCCTGCATTAAGAGGAGCCGCAACAGCAGTTTTGCTTGTTACCTCTTCCTACTATTACAGTTAAATAGTTCATGGCCATCAGCTTCCCCGACCAGGAATGCGTACTGTCGCCTGTGTGGGTTTCATGCACGATTGCCAGGAATGCGAATGTATCTGAGTATTTGGATGTTCAAATGTTTGTTAGCCCGTGCCTTCCTGGTAGCAGGCCCTGTAGGCACAGATTTGTTTGTATATTTTTACATCCAGACCTGGAGCCTTTAAAATATATCCGTTAACTTTTGGAGAGAAGAAGGAAATGTCTATAGAAAGGCTAAAGTTCAAAACGAAGGCACTCGGTCAGAGAAATATCAATAGGCAGCTGTCAGGAGAACTTACATTCTGAGTCACAAAAATACATTTTTTGGGGGTGGGTTTAACTTGTTCCATTATAAATGATTAAAACCACATGATCGGTCATGGAGATAATAATAGCAGTCGCCTTCTTAAAAACAACAACAATTGCTTTATTCCCATATTGGTGTTTGTGCCCTGAAAAGACAAGAAGCGAAATGCGAGTGTTTCGAATGTTTTGGTGAGTGAGTGCCTTCAAAGAAGTTTTGGAGCCCTTTTCCATCCTGTTCTGTAGAGGTCAGCAAGTTTGAGGAATTACAGGCACTAAGTGAAAATGAAAACATCAAGAGGCTTGCTGTCTATCACAAGTATCACTAAATCTTTTTGAACAACCCTGGGCAGTGAATTATGGAAGCATGGAATTGACTTACAGTTTATTTCTAGCAACAGTCAGTTACTATGTCAAATCTAAAACCATTCAGAAAAGCCTATAAAAATATATGACAAACTAACCAGCAACCTCTAGATCTTTTTACATGTGTATGATTTTAAAGAACGTCTCGCTAGTGCTTGTGGAAATGAACAGACAGGACGTTTTCACGAGGCTATTTTTTTTTTTCTCCTCCTCGCTTGTGTTGTTTGGCATCACAGAAAGCCTCTGGAGTAGCTTTGCTGGAGGAAGACAATATGGTGTGTGGGCAGAGGAATGGCACAGCTCTTGCTCCTGCCTCCCTCGGTGATGCTCTTCCCCCCTACCCTGCGCACTGCTAGTGAACACTCTCTTAATAATCCCCCAAACTTTATTTCGAGGGGCCTTATGGACACCTGGGAACTTTTTAGCAAAGGTATTGCACCAGCCATGGCTCACCCCAAGGTAAGAGAGAGGAGAAGAGGTCCCACGGGAGACATGCTGGCTCAGTGAGGACCCGTGTCACCTGTGTGGACCTGCAAGGGCATGCAGCAGCATCTGCACCAGTGCTGATGAGTCTGGTCCTGCTGCATGGCAGAGAGGGGAGCTAAAGCCTTGGACATACGAGTGACCTTGTGGCTATATGGACCAGATGTGAAGTTTTCTCCTGGCTGCTCAGAATGCAAGTTTATGAAAGCATGAGTGCTGTTTCTAAAAGCTGGGGGGGTCAGGTTAGAGTGGCGTAATTGTTGGGCAGCTCAGAGGTCCGGTGTGCAGAGGGTTATTTCAAAACAGCACCGTTGCGTACCCGCTGCGGTTTGAGTCTGCTTCTCATTTCCCCCGAGAGGGCTCCTGGGAAGTGGCACTTCCCTAAATGTGCTGCCAGATCTGAAACATTGGTTGGCTGATGTTGTGATGTTTTGGGAGAGACCCTTTTTTGGAGGCAGTAATGCTGGAAAATAGCCCCTTAGCTCAGGTGCTTGAGCTGAGCTCCTATGTCTCCTTGGGCTGGGTCACTAATTTTAGGGTGGGCAGGACCATTTGGACCTAATTCTCTCACTCTCAGTGATGGAGTCTGGGGTTTTTGGGGATAGCTCCACAAAACCAAACACAGATAAATTAATTTAAAACTATGAAGCAACTTAAGGCATTAGATAAGTCACTATCTAGATACTATCGTGACAGGCAGACTGGCAGCTACCAGATGGGTGGATCTACGAGAAGGGTATTTGGCTAATTATTTGTGAGGACTACCCTGAAGAGACTAAACAGGGAGCAGGTCTTTCAAAGCTATCTTTCTGTTTTCTTTCTGTGTAAGTTTTTCTGTATCTTTCTGTTTTCTTTCTGCTGCGCAGACAGCATTAAATGTTTAAACATTTGCCACTGCAAGAATGAATGCAAAATGTCATGACTCAGGATAGCCATTTTGCTTTCGTTGTGGTGCTTGTGCTGGGAAAGCATCCAAAACCGAGTTCGTCTTGTAAGAAATGATTTCAACATCGGTCCCCTGGCAATTGTATTTTAAAACTAACACAGCCTAATAAACTTTCACTCATGAAACCATCAAAGTTGTGTTTACTAGCAGAGCACTTGGGTCAATAAAAATACTCTACACACTAGGATTTGGGATTTTATTATTTTGCATTTATTGAGAAACAAATTGCAGAATAAAGTGGGGCCACGAATAAAATACTCCTATACACTCAGAATATAATACAAAATGTAATTAGGCAGCATATTGTTAAAAGTCAGTACCAAAATCTAACAATACAGTGTCACCAATTGTAAGCATGTAACTGTATAATACATAATTGTCAACTGTTGAGAAAAGATCTCATTTTGATAATGCATATTGAGATTGGAAGTCTGTTTGTTAATGAGTGGTCTGAAAAAGACTTATGGCTCCAGGATGCTTGACAGCTCTAACTGCAACATTGTGCTGCACAGTCAAAGAACAGCGACTTAGAAGGAATCCAAACAAAAAATAAGCCCTTTTTAGGAGTGAAGAAACAGGGATGTTTATGTTTAAGGAGTGTATCAAAATCATAGTTATCCTGCTCAGATATTAATCCTTTATAATCAATAGATTGATTCACTGTGATTAATTTATATTAATTTATATTTTATATGCACAATTTGGCTTTAAAGCTGTTTTTTCACAGCTGTTCCTGATAGCCTCAGATTCGTCTCTATGCAGAGGGTGGAGGACAAGAGCGCTCCTCTCACCTGAACATGGGCCAGAGCTAGAGCAGCTCTTCTTGCCCACTTTTGCAGGTTCTCGGCACAAACCAGCCATGACCTCAGTTATTCCATCCCTGGGATAGTCCTCCCCCAGCTGCATGCACATAGCTCTGCTTGTGCAAAGCAGGAGCCTGGGAGGTCAGGATGCCACCTGGTTTCCTTCAGGGCTGTCACCTCCTGCGTATGGCATCGCCCACACGCAGACCTGGGACCTGTTGGCTGCTGGACGCACCTGCAACAGAAATGTTACGTACCCCCAGCATTTCATCGTGCTCTCTTCCATGGCTTTATGTGCCTGCTGAAGTTGTGCAAAATCCAATATTCAACACAAAAGAGCAAAGCTATATAAGTTGCACTAGCAGGTTGCACACCTTTTATTTCTGATCTGTGCTGCTTTTATTTTCTTGGTGAGAGATTAAGAAGGTGTTGTTAAGGTTATTCTGGATGCCACAAAAACTCCAGGTGGCATTTTGCAGTGAATTTCAAAATTTTTGAGTAGCGTTGTGCTGGTAAACTCAGATTTGAACTCCCATGGCATATATTCTGTTCCCTCATTATCCCGTGTGTTCAGGAAGCTCAGCACAACCCATTGCGACTTGTTTTCTCAGAGGGAGTGATTACATGTGGTGTAGTGGGTTTCTTTTTTTGTGTGTGTGTGGCAGTCATATAAAAGCTGGTCTCTGTTATTTTTCAGAGTATTTGTAGCAGCTGCAGAGGAAATTTCTGTATTGCTCTCTGTTTTAGAAATGAGGTTGGGAGTCTGTTGATGCCTCTGGAGGCTGCTGGCAATGCTGACGTCTTCAGGTGGCACCTTGCAGCGACTGAGCTTGCTGCTGTCCGAGGAAGGAAGCAGGTGGTAGGCTTTCCTCCCCTTCACTCTGCCCCCCCAAACCCAGAAGGAATAGTGACTAGTTTGGACTTTAAATAGGTAAAAGAAAATACCTGGTTTTGCATTGCCATATACTTGCTGCTGCAGACAAGGACTCTGCGTTTATCACTGTGCCTGGTGCTACAGCAACCTGCAACAGAGTGGTACTGGAAATTTGTTTCCAGGTCATCTTCAGAGCAATGGCTCTAACCAAATGGCAGGGAGGGCTGAGCTCTGCGCTGGCTGGAAACAGGCAGAAACTCCTCCGGTGTACCTGGGATCACAGCAGCTCTCTGTGCACCCCACCAAAAACTGGGGAACTTCACCAAAATAGCAGGGAGTCTGGGCTCTTTCCCTCCTTTCTGCTTCTTTGCTGAGTCCCCTGCCCATTTCATTAGCGGGTTTTTAATAGAAACTTTTGGAAGGAGGGGTTGCATGCCTTAATTACCCAGCTGAAACCACTAGTCATATTGCTTCTAACATCAAGCACTTTATTTTTCTTGGTCATTAGTCTTATTAGAGCAAACCTTGCTACAAGGCTGACCTGCATACAGTATCCTGTATTCTTTGCTTTTCTCAGTGCATGATGTATTTATCCTGCAAATGTACATTTTCTTCTATTTTCTCTTTGTTTTCTTTTAAAACACTGTTTAACCATCAACGAGTTGAAGCAATTGCCGTAGAAATACTATGTACCAAAGTCTGCTCAGACTCGGTGCTTCTTCATTATTATGGTGCAGCAAATTTCCAAATCCTGTTGCCTGCCAGCACCCTGATATGAAGAACCTCTTCTCTAAGGGGGTTGAGGGGTACAGACCTGTTAGCCTGGGTTTGGCACTGCACAGCAAGCTACAATGCAACCCCCTTAAGCGAGAGGTGTGCGGGGGCTTTTGGGAGCATCTTCTAAATTAGGGGGTCACATTGGGGACCAGAGCCACCCAGCAGCAGCTGCCTGGACACTGCCTTCCCCCTCCCTTCAGCCGCTCTGAGCTTTTGTCTCAGACTCGTAGCGCCGCTCTGCTGCATCCGCGGGATGGCCAGGGACACCGGGGGCTTAATGGGAAGTTGTCAGAAATAATTGCGCTTATACCTTTTTGCGCTGTCAGAGGGGAAGATGTTAAACTCTCTGTGAAAGCTGGATGTGAACAGGGATGGACAGTGGTCTTCGGACCATTACAACCTACTTCCTCTAATTTTTAAAATTTATATACTTTGTAATGCATTATTAATTTTCTTGTGAGTGATATGACTTTCAAGGCTATCAAGGGACTAATCTATTTTTTACATGGAGTAGAGAAGGATTCTAGGTTTGTACAAATAAAATACTCCCCGGAAGCAATACAACTGAAATGATATCTGCAAACATCATGGCTTTACCTCTCTTCTGAGCAAACATCAGAGTCTCTATAGAAAGTTAACACTTTAATTAGACAGAATTTCAAATGATCGTGTACGTCTGCTATTAAGCTAAAGCGTTTGTATCCTTTTTCATGAAAATTACTTTCTTTGTACAGGACTGAGCTAGGTATATTCAGGAAGGGATATCCAAATCCGTAGTTTAAAGATATTTGGAAAACACACATGATTAAACAATCTCTGGAATTAGCTGAAATCCAAAAATTGGGTTGCTGTGGGTATAGTATATTTGCTTAATTCTAGCTGATTGTTCCTTGCCTGCAAGGAAAATTATGTGTGGTTGCAGAGGTTTAAATATGCTTTTTTCAGTGGAACTACAGGTATAATGGTTTCATAGGTCTAAGTGTGGAGATAATTTTGGTTTTTGGATGTTAAACAGTAGTAGATATGTGCACAGTTATTTAATATAAAATCTGGTGGAAATAAATAAAATCCAGCAAATGTTTATTTGGAAGTTGGGTTTGACCTCTAGAATCATGTTAACAGAAGCTTTAATGTGCTGAATTAGACTTCTTTTATGTTTGAAAAAATAGCATGGATGCAGTAAAATAGTCTTACTATTTTAAGGAGAGTCAAGTGCAGACGAGGAATGTGGTGTGATTAAAATGTGCCATTGCATGAACAGTGAATATTTTTTAATCATTCACATTTCATGGATATCCAGTTCACAATTTATCTACTTTTTTTCCTTGGGTGCTATTACCTCCAAAGCCTAATACCAGCCTGTCTGCTTTGGAGGGAAAATAATGTCCATTTTTTTATTTCCACTGTCTACTGCCTCCTCTACACTACAAGAAATTCCTATTGCTGATACCGACTGCAGGTACCTCTGTGCGGAAATGTGAAAACCTGGTAGGCACAAGTTGCCGTGCAAACTCTGGTTGGTGCATCTGATCTACCAGGATGTACCCATAGCACTGAGTATCAAATTAAGTCTCATTTGGATAAAGATATCTGAGCTGGCTGCATAGTTTGAACCTTTCAGTACTAAAACCACAAATGTCTGGCATTCGCGCTGAGTAGGTAGCTCAGCTACGTGCTCTCTGCAGTTGCAAAGGGTAGAGCAAAGCTTATCCCTACCCTCTAGGACCTGGCACTGTCTGAACTTTTACATATGTTGGGGAAGTAGGCAGGAATCGTCGTCCATCTTTTCATACGTGCGTGATTGAATGTCAGCAGTAACACGCCTGAGAAAGGCAGGGCAGTTATGTTTCTTAGGGCTTTCCTGTTGGAGTCTGAACAGCGCTTGGTGCATCCGAGAAGAGGCGATGGAGGATGGTGGGTACAGGGACTTGCTGAGCATATGGTATAAATCAAAGCACCTTTCCAGTTCAGCTATAAATCAGACCTGCTGGCATGTTCCTCTGTGGGCAGGAGCCTCTCTGGAGCAGATCCTCTGCTCACCTCATCCCACCCAGACCCGGGATGAGAGAACAGGAATTGCCATGCAGATCTTCTCAAGGCTGTTTCATGGTGCCAGGACTTGATCTGCCATCCTGTTTGTGGACTTGCCACAGCCAGAGCTTCATTATCTAACGTTTGGGTGGTTAGTGTCATATCCATAGCAGCTAAATATTATGTGCTTTAATGTTAGGCTTATGTTTGGTGGTGCCAGAGGGAGGCTGCTGTTCCACGCTGCCATGTACCAGTATAGTTGAACAATTCCTTTTTATGCTTTGCAGTCTAGCCTAGATCCTCGTTGCGTGGGGGTGGTTTGCCAAGCACTCCACTGGCACAAAATAAGCCAGCACAGCTGATTATAGGAGGGTACCTGCAGAGCAGGGGAACCCCTGAGTGATAACATCCAAAATCATGCTCTTGTCCTCTGGGAGCTGGTGTGTGATAATGCTCAGCCTCAGAAATGGCTTCTTGGAGGCGTCGTGCTTAGTAATCGTTGCAACCTTGAGCAGTCCTGCATAAAAAAATGCTCTCTAGGGATCCCGAAACACAAAGGTGGCTCCAAACCACCACTGCTTCCAGGGACAGGCAGTGGCAAGCATTGCTCAAGCCTCAAGCTAGGATGTGTACTGGGCACTTTTTGCTCTTTGATTCCTGTTCCTGGCCATATGGGAACCTTTGACCTCCTTTCCAGTTTTTTTGTGGTGTAGTTTGCCCTGTGCAGGGCACACACATTGCTCAAAAGTGTAGAAATTTCCAAAAGTTTTGTGTTCTCTCCTGATAGGTCCTACTGTAAATGCCTGAGTGGGTCCCTTGGCTAGGTCTGTGTGCAGTACAGTTCCTATAGCTGTTATATCATTGTACATTATGGAGCTGGGATGGAGGAGCAGGACTATCCCAAAAACTCCAATTCTGCTGTGGTTCAGAGGAGAAAGCTACCTGCCTGTCGAAACCTGAAAAAACTAGTTCTGAAAGACAAAAAAATCCCTCAAAGACTCACTAAATAGTACCATACTGTGAATGAGCTACCCAGAGTTTGCTTGGAGCAGTAGCACACCCCAAGAGCACCCACGTTTTGCACCCAGCTCTGAAACCGACTTTCTCTGTGGCCCTGGGCGAGTCACTTAACTCCCTGTTGTTCATTGAACTGCAAAGGGGAGATAACGATTCCTGCCTACCACGAGGTAGGTTGTGGCAGGATAAATTAGCTGTTGGCTTTTAAAGCACTTTAAGGATGTACTGCAAAGCTTTAAGAGCACTTGTTTTTATGAAGACAGTAATGGTTAAATGATAATTCTGTGCTCTCACTGAATTTGTTAGTTTTAAAGTGTGAGTGTTATGCTTCTACAATATGCTATTAATCCAAACAAATTACTAAGCCTTTGTGTGGCATGTGAGAAAGCCTATGAATTTACCTTTCTGTAGCTGTAAATGCAGTGGAAAGGACTTGAACTTCCCTTCTCACCTCAAAGCTTCTGGCAAACTGGTCACTGACATAATAAATATTCAGCATTTAATAATGCTTCACTTTTCCTCTTTAAACCATTAGTTGTTTCCTGCTTGACTAAGAACTCCAAATTCAATTCATTAACATTTCTTTAAATAGCCCTCTTAACAATGCCGTTTTGGTTTCCTTGTTATGTTCTGTCACTAGTAGCAGTTTTCACTTCTAACCTGTTATTAATTAGAAATAAAGACTGGATCTCTTCATTTCTGAATTAGTTTTAGTGCCCCTTTCCTCAGATGCTGAAAAGGGTCTTTTTTGAGCTGAGCGTGTCGTGTTATATAATTGTTCGCGGGGTAAATAATTTAGCTGGTCAGAGAAAGTGCACTTCTCTCCTCCTTGAGTGGTCAGCCTGGCGGCGGGCAGCGAGGCATGCCAAATCCGAGGCAAAGAGGAGCACAGCTGCATGAAACTTTCATTAGGGCCGCGGAGGTAAGAGGCCGCTTCTCTGCGGTGCTTTCGGCGTGACCCCTGGGGCTGCCCATGACCCACGGGGCGGGCAGGACCCGCGGTGGCCGGCACTGGCAGGGCACCGCTTCGCAGAGGCTTAACGTCTTTGCCGTGAAGGACAAATGAACAGGCGCAGATCGTCTCAGCCACCTTAATCTTTTATTTCCCTACTTCAAAGCCTTCTGTGTTGCATCTCGGTCTGTAATTACCCTTGAGGTATTTCAGACTCGAAGCGACACCAGGAAAATTGCACTTCCCGATAATGGGAGTCCACAGTTGTGTTTAATCAATTATGTAGTTGGTCATGAGACTGGCTTTTTAGTTGCAAGAATTTTAAGGCCAACCCCTTATGCCCTGGCTGAGGAGAGCGACAATGCCGAATTAAAGAAACACTATCCACTAGCTTAATCTAGGCTTTACCTGCTTAATTAAAAACATGCTGCCAATACCCACTTACTCCTTCGTGCTCTAAACAGCTGGTCGAATGCCATGCTGTAATTTCCTAAGCAAAACTGTTTAAGTTAGGTGGAGCTGCGACACTAATTTTTACGGATATAAACAGATCCGCTCAGCAACAGCGTCTCCAGATTTGTTGGAGCTGGTGGAAGTGCTGTAGTGCAGGGCTTGGAGGTGTGCGGATGCTGGAGAGCAAACGCGAGCTGAGCTGGGAATTGCAAACACGCAGCCTCGCTAACGCGCTTTGAAAGATACATGACAGCCAAAAGCTTTGCTCCTCAGAAGTAATGGTGTTGGCTGGGATGCGCGCAGGTGCTGGGGGTGAGGGAGTTCCAGTGGAATAAATTCGGATGTTGCTAACTCACCAGATGCTTTGAGATGTGTAGTAGGTGGTGGTGGGAAGGTCTTTCTTTGGGAAGCTGATGATGGTGCTTCAGGCCAGCCAAGGTTAAGTGATGGCGTATGCCCGTCCTTACAGATTCAATGTGGCGGGTTGTGATGATAAGCTGGCAGTGTGGCTGTGCTAGGAAGGAGAGAAGCATTCAGGGAGAGGGAACCCATCCACAGAGCTGATGAAACCTGTCATGTCTCATGTATTGAGCCCACAGAAGCTACGTGACTGGGGTGGCTTTCCCTGTACCTGGGCTGACTCCTCTCTGCCTCCCAATTTCCATGGCCTCGCTCCCTCCTGCCAGGGAGACAAGAGCCCCTTCCTTCCCCTCTGTGCCTCTGGGTGCCCATCTGCAGGCAGGAAGGAGGAAGGATATGGACAAATGCAGGGGGACCAGGCCATGTCCATGCTGGTGAGGAGCAGACTCTGCAGCACTCTTAAAGGTTTGCAGCGAGGCTGGGCACTTGCTGGTGTATTTGAGACTTTGGGAAATCTCTGTAAGGACGAGGATGTTGCCAGATGTTTGCCCTTGGTCCTTGTTGTTGGCTGAGTGTAGACTGGATGACCACTGAATTACCCACGCAACTGCTGTTAGAAGAATGTCCAGGAGTCCCCCTGCCCCCTCCACCTTCTGGCCTGCTTTCCCATACCTTGGATCCTTCTCTGTCTGGTTTCTCCTGTCTACCCCACTCTCCAGCTGTTTTTCAGCAACACTTAGCAAGCCACTTACTGCACTCTGCTTGCTTGCTTCTCCTCTTCAGAAAGTCTCATGAAATCTCAGTCACTGGTGTTTTTCATCAAGCATGAGGTACAAGTTTGATGCTATTTCAGATCTGCTTCACTTGGGGGAGAGGGGAACTTTCAAAATTCAAAACATCTTACAGATTCATCCATTACTTTGGTTACCTCTGTGCCTGCCAGCTCTTTGCACGTGATGCCAGTTTGTTGCAGAAATATTATTGTCTCTGAATTTAAGATGTCCAGGAAAGTTGAGGAGGTATTGATTGATATGTACATTTATACCTCTTTTACAAATTCTTCTTTCTCAGACAGCATTATAGATAACTGTCCCAGGAGAAGGCAGCTTTGAATATCTGATGTACTTATATGGTTACAAGTGGGATATCTGTCTGTAGTATGGAAGGTAGGTTATTCCTTAGGCCTTTTCTCTCTCCTCTAATTTTAGACTAGTAGCACTATGCAGGAGGAGTTGTTGTTGCTAGTCATACAAAGCCGGTGGGCCGTCTTGTTGGCAGTCACTCGATGCCCTAACCCAGTTTCCGTTATTCTATTAATATACCACTGGATTCTGGCTGGAGTACAAAGTCCTCTGTGGACAGGCCAGTAGCAATGTCTGTCTCCTGGAGCAATTATAGGAGAAGTTTTACAAAGATGATAATTCAGGTAAAAGTGATTGGAGGGACACAGTAGACAGAAAAAGAACCAGTGGGGGAAAGTCAGCTTGGAGCTCAAAACTGTATTCCCTGAGCTAATGGGCGTTCAGTGGAGGATGCGATTATGTTAGGAAAAAATGTGCTTCGCAAGCACAGTCCCAGACTGTTCTTGGAAAAAAAGAAATAGCCCTTACAGTAGAAAAATTGAACTTCAGAATCTCTTCTCCTCGCGTCATTCACATGTGGGTGGTGGCGGGTCCTCTCTCGAGCAAAGCTTTGGCGTTAGCACTGATGCAGCAGCAACTATTTCTGCACCGCTCGGGGTGCTTGCTGCTGCAGCACGCCCCGGGTCCAGGCTGCAGGGTTAGCCAGCATAAGCAGGTTAGTTTTAGCCCAGATCCGTTCCCTGATCATGTTCACCATATCGTTGCACGCGTGCTTGCGCTATCTTAATGCGCTTGTGGAGCTCCGGTGTGCGTTGCTTCATTGTTGATTAGGCAGATGGGCTGATACGAGACCAGTCCCTGGAGTGCCGCTTCCATACCAGTGATTTAGCTGTGTAACTCTCTGTAACGAAGCTTATTGAGGATGGCAGCCTGGGCTGTCCTGTGGAATTCAAGATATGTTATTTTTGTTCTGAGGACATTTTTAAAGGATTTTAATTATGTGCATGGTTAATAAATGTCATGCTATCCATCTTCAGTCATGCATACACATGCGGTGTGCTGCTCAGGTACCCACTGGCCCATAGTGAGGATGATGTGCAGCCATATTTGTGGCATACAATTACTTTGCTTGCTTTTGGGGTAAGCACAGGAAGAGATTGTTCCCACTAGCCCTAGTAGTTCCCGTATGACAAACCAATGCACAGAGTATGTGATTCTTTAATGTATCTGCAGCTGAGAAGGGAAGTGGCTGCTGCCCTCTCGGCTTAATTTGCTTTGACCTAAAATTAGTTTTTCCCCCCATCTTCTTTCCTCATACAAAGCGGGCATAGAGATTGTACTGGAGAAAATTAAGGTGTCAAGAGGTAGGTTATAGACCTGAAAGATGAGGGAACAGGGATCATTCTGTTTTCTTGGGTTTTGCCAGGCTATTTGTTGAACAAGCCATTTCCTACTTATCCCAGATCTTGGCCAAATCTTGTGGTGGTGGCTCCTGAGGAGGCTCAATGTGTTGAGGTGGAAGTGGACCTTCCTAGTTGTTCAGATCAGGTATGTTCAGATTGCCATGGCAAATGCCAGCTCCAGCAGCACAGGTGAATCAGTGAGTCACAAAACTGTCGCTGCTTACTTTTGGGATTTTAATTCTTCCTCCGTGTAGGAAAAAACCCTTTCCCTTGCACCCTACTTAAGGAGCACACCTTGGAGAGTCCTCAGATTTGGCTTCAGGTGGAAACAGCGGTTCTGAACACAGTGGGGCATCAGCCCAGAATTTCCTGTGCAAGCACGAGAGAGGTGTGATAAGACACATTTCTCCCCCCAGATTTGTATTTCTCTTTCTGTACTTTCTGTTTTGTTGTTTGTTTTTTTTTTTTTTTTCATTGACCACTGGCTATGACCATATGGCTTCTCTGCTGTTTTCCTCTGTGTCTTCTACCCTCCTGCTCTGAACATATTATAATGTTCATAAGACGTTTTAATATCAGTTCTGGTCTTGCCTAGCAGCATAAAACATCTTGTGTATTTGCATTTTTTAATTTAATCATTATCTTAATATTTTTGGGCAGTAGCCACAGAATCTTTTTCTCTCTGTCTCATCTCATCTTTAAAGCAACAGTTTGTGCTTCTCCTTACCATACCCCCACCATTACACTTGCTTTAAACCCATAGCTAAGTAGTGGTTTTGAAAGAGGAGACAACAGTAAACCTGTCTGTAAGACATGTTTCAGGAGCTCATGTTACTCCAATCATCTTTGGAGCAGGCCTTCAACATTGACATTTATTAGTCAGAAAGAGCTATCAGACTCTGGCTAAGGACACCTGGAAATGTAACTCCTATGGAGGGATGATCTGGCATTAAACAAGTTCCAAGATTAAAATAATCCTGGGAAGCCTTGAATTAACAGGAAAGCCCTTCGTCTTTTGCACTCTGGCTGCAGCAGACTCATTACTTTTTTTTTAATGTGAGTTATATCTTAGGTGATATAGCCCAGAAAGGAAGTGTACCCATTACCAGAATCCCCTTCTTTTTTCAAATCCAGCTTGACTTTTCTGGTCTTGGGGCTAAATTCAGTCCAGATGTACCTGCCGTTAATTTGGGTGTAGTTACACCAATTGTGCCTGGGCTAGGTTTGGTCCTGAATGTCAAACTCACTGTTAGCATCTTGGGATTACCTCATGATCTCCTTTGTAATCCTTTTACAAACATATTTTCTTTTCAGCTCATGACAAACCTAATTAGTGGTGTTTTCAGTAAATATGAATACCTATATTGAAAGTCCTTTTTCAAATACAGATTTGCCATGACCTAACATTAGTTTGACCTTCCATAGCATCTCTCAGGAAAGTATTTTGCTCACATTGATTAATCAAACTTCATAGCATTTACTATATAAGTAAAAATTTGTTATCCCCAGGTTAGAAACAAAAAGGCTGAGGGTCAGAAAATTTTTTCAAAATTGCTGGAAGATTGGAAAGTATAGCTAAACTGTCTTAGCTTTTAGCCTTCTGCCTTATTTCCAAGACCTCTGCCTTGGCACAGGTATTATCCGGATGCTTTCCTTACTGACATTCCTGTTCTCCACTAGCACATCCCCATTGTCTTTCCCTTGTTCATCTTCCCTTAATCTTCAGCATTAAATATACCAAAGCATTTGCCTTTAGTGTCCTGCCAAAGTCTGAGAAAGGGAGAAAATCGTAGGCACTGCCCCAGCTGGCTCCTCAGCTGCTGGGAAAGCGTGAGCACCCTGGAGTCTGAGGAAACACCTCATGATGTCTAAAATGGCCAAAATAGGTATTTGTTCAGAGAGGTCCTCTCCAGCAAAGGAAGTGCCTACCTCCACCTGGTTCTGCTGAGGCAAAAATTGACATGCCTTTTCTTTGGAAACACCTTTAAAAATGCAAGGATAGGACTGGGGAAGGAACCAGCTGTGGTGACATTTTCAGTGGTTTACATTAATCTAGATTTTTTACCCCAGTTGAGATGAGATGTGAGCTGTAAAAGGGGGAAAGCAATGCTAGCAGTTGCCCCCACTGCATTTCTGGGCACTCAGGGTACACAAACCTGCAAAATGCCTGCTGCCTCAGCTGGCTGTGGCATGCTGTGGGGTATAAACCTGCCTCTTCTTGCCCCTGTGATGCCAGCGTCATGCAATGCTGAGATTCTCAGCACCAATACCAAAATTGCTGCTCTTATCCTCTGACACGCACACTAAAATCTGTTGTGATAGCCACCAAACGCAAGGAACCTCTCTCTTTGCCTTTTTCGATGTTACTCACTGTTCTTTGGTGGTAAGTTCTTATTTAGAGAGAGATCTGGTTTCAATTATTTAGATAAAAGATGCTGGGTAGAATTACATACCAGACAAGCTAGGCTGACTTGTCACAATCTTTTAAGATTGCCTTTTTTTTTTGAGGAATCTTAATTTTTCCTCCCTTAGAGAAAATGATTCATAATCATAAATGAGTGCTTGGAAAATGTCACCTCAAGGTACTACAGATGAGGCCTTCCAGGCTTATGAAGCTGTAGAGGAGTTAGCTAATGTGACATTTTTTTCTTTGCTCATTTGTTTTCTCTTTGTGGAACAAGGGCTCCTGCTTCACTCAAAATGAGAGAAGAGCATTTTAACCAGCAATGTGGAGAGAGGGGAAATGTTCAGTTTTGCCTAGATGTTCCTTCTCTGGGTTTTGTACACACTCCATGAAAATCTACAATCAAAACAAAATTATACTTTTCCTCTTTTATGTATTTGTGAGGGGTTGTTTCCACATCTACCCTCTTCTTAAAGCTAAACAAGCCTCCTGTTCAGATCGTATGACTGTTTGGATTATGAAAGATGCTTCTTCATGGATTATGAACTTGCTTTAAACTTATTCCTTTTCTGTAACACAATTCTAATTTCCTTAGCTCGCTCTCCTGCCACCAGAAACTCTTATTTTGTATCTTCAGTGAAATATACTGAATTAAGAATAGGTTTTTCTTCTCATTTGTTTTTATTTGTATGTGCTGACAGTAACTGTTTTCTAAGGGTTTAATTCAAAGACTATATAAGTCAGTGGAATTTGGATTACAAATCGTAGAAAACAGGACTGGAAGGGACATCAAGAGATCAACTGATCCAAAGAAGACCTACTGTATCTATTTGGTTTCTGACAGAATCGCTAATCTACTCTTAAAGATCTCCAGTCACTATTTTTACTCTTAAAAGAATTTCTGAGCACCCAACTGATTTTCCCTTTCTGTCCATTATTTCTTGTCCTGTCCACTGTGGACAGAGAGAACAAAGCAGTTCCCTTCCTCTTGGAAGGAGTCTTCGGTACACTTGAAGACTCTTTTCCTACCTCCCTCAGTTTCTCTTCTTGAGGATCCACAACCCCATTTGTTTGGTTATCCCACATGGTTTGTGTTTCTCTCATGTGAGTTCTAGCTTTTGGATGTCTGTCTCGACTCCTGGCACTCAAAACTGGCTAGGAAAGTCCACCTGACACCTACCAGTTCTGACTACAGAGAGAGGTCCTGGTGCTGGGGAGAAGCCACACAAAGGGCCAGAGGTCTCGGACATGACAGCAGCCAACCAGCACAGCATAGGTGGCTTGAGGCTTTTCTTCTTGGTCTACTCATAGCTGCTGCTTCAGATTAAGACTTATCTAAATTATGCCAGAAGCAATCAGTCATGTTAAAATATTCCAGAAGCTAAAGACTGCCTGCGTGTGGGAAACTTAGCCACGTGCTTTATAGTGTTGGCCAAGGGAGATGGTATAGGGCCTTCTGACACCTGGGAATTAGTCTGCTGATTAGATCTTTCACTGGTGGAGCACAAAATACTCCCCCTGCAACGTATTTTCTGTAACTTAGTTGTTGATAGCTTGCAAATATCTTAGTGCTATCCCTTAAGCACTTCTGAGGGAATGTTCATCACCTGTTTTTCTTCAAATGATTTCAGAAAGACCAAAGGGGAGCTGACATGACAAATCGTAGGGTAAAACAGATTATTAGAAGCAAGAAGGCATCCTTCAAGATGCTGAGGTTGTGTGTTCAAGAAAGAAAAGGGAGGACAAGGCTCACAAATCTTTAGGAGCCCTTTGAAGGAGTCCCCAGGCAAATGAACAAAGAGATCTGGGTGATATGGTCCTCAGGGAATTCACAAAGGCATTTGAAAAAGTGCTTCACCCAAGGGTCTTACAGGAAATAACCTCCATAAGTTTCTCGCATGGGTAAATAATTGTTTAAAAGATGGGAAACAACGGAGAGGAATAGAGAGGTCATTTCCACAGCAGAGCCTTGCAGAGGTCTGTGCTACAGCCCATATTGTTTAGTATTGTTTAGTAAGTGTTCTGAAAAACCAAGATGAGCAATAAGACAACAAGTTTGGAGGTGATGCCAGCTTATTCAAGATAATAAGGCAAGGGCTGACTGCAAGGAACCGAGGAAGTGCCTTTTCATCCTGTGTCACCGAGCAATGAAGTGGGAGATGAAATTCAGTGTGGATATAAGAGAGGAAGAGAGGTGGGGTGAAAGTCCCAGCATTGCATTGATGATGATGAGCATGGAATTGAATATTATCACTTGGGAAAAAAGATGCGGTTATAACATTGTGCTTTGAAAGCATCACCTCAGTGCTTAGTATCTGTTAAAAAAAAGGCAGACTTACTGTTAGGAGCTATTAGTAAAGTAATAAAAAACAAAAGAGGAGACACAAAAGAGGAGACACTCTTCAGCACTTTAGACATCCATGCTTCACCCACATCTTGAATACTTGGTTCGGTTCCAACCCTTCAGACACAGCAGGAGTGGAAAAGGCATGGAAAATGAGTGATTAGAGTCAGAGAATGGCTTTGTATAAAGAATCATAAAATAGTCTAGAATTCTTTAGCCTGGGAAAGAGATGAGGGGATATGACAGGGGGTCGTAAAATGATAACTACTAGCATTGAGATGAAGAACAGGGAACGATGGTTCATTGTTTCTTGCAACACAAGAGTAAAGGGACATCAAATAAAACTATCAAGTAATTCTTCAGAGCAAACCAAAAGAGTTGCTGCTTCATGGCATGTGTAACATACAGAAGGAACTCCTTCCTGCAGGATGTTGTGGATGCTGAACATTTTCAGATGTTTAAAAAGTGGCTGCTCAGATTTATGGGAGAAAGCATTTATCAAGGGCTGTTATATGCAAAGACACTATCTCTGGCTCAGAAAATCCGTGCACTGCAAATTGCTAGAGGCTGGCAGGGTGTTCAGGGAAGTATTGTATGGGCTGGTTCTGTTCTCCTCCTCTTCCCTGGGTATCTGCTGTTTGTGACTGCAGGGACAAGTCACTGGATTTGCCTTTGGTCTGATACGATGCTGCTGCTGTTACGTTCACTCTGCCTTTCTTACAGATGTTCAGCCATTGTGGCTCTTGCTAGCTTTAATAGATTGTTTTCAGTGGTCAAAGCAAATTGTCCAGTTACTCTCAAAGAAATCCAGCCAGGATAATGAGATCTGGCAATTTCAGGACTGTAGCAATATAACCTGGAAGAGAAATAATAAAATAATGCTGAAAAAGACTCAGTCCCCTTTAAAGGAGTAGTAGGAGGGAAAAGCAAATGCACCTAAACAGTCATATATCAGAGCGGCATGTAAAATGTCCAGCTGAGGAGTGTTATTAATGAAGTGGTGAACTTTAAGTCCATGCATAACATGGCTCCAGTAGGAAGGTTCTTATTTCCAATGCCTGGGGTAATCTAGCAAAATCCAAGCCATATCTTTAATGAACAAGGTAGGCTATCAATCAACATGGAGATGACACAAGCATTTCATACAAAAACAAAACCCGAAACACCACCCCCCTCATCCCCCTGCAAAATCAAGGCCACTGCAATGCCTCCCAAGGCTGCCCGTCCTCGTCAGGCAGGCAAAGAGTCGTGAATCTGCATGTGACTGTTAAAGGCAGAGCTGCTACTAAGTAGGTGGTAGTTATTTTTAGCAACTAGTTTAAATTGTTCCGATATTGAATCTGCACCGTGCAGGGGTAACATCTTTAAAATGCAATTCTATGGTAGGTGGCAACAATCAAGCTGAATTACTGACATTGTAAGGAAATGAAAAGTCAAACTGCTGACCATGTGTATTTTATGGTATTTAATTAAAAGTAGATAACATAGTGTGAATGAACCACAAATCAGATAAAAATGGCAGTATATTCTCATATTTAACACATATTTGACTTGTGGTTGCTTGACAATTTACCAGAACAGGTCTATGACGGTCTCCAAATATAAAATCAGGAGTGTAATTAAAAATACTGCAGGGAAGAAGCAATATTCAGTTCAACCCTGAACTACGTTAATCACAGCCGCAGCTGTATCACTTCCATTCCCTTTAACAAGAGCCTCATTTTTTTTTTTTTTTAATAAAAGAGGAAAAAAATGTCCAGGCTTTTGCTAAATCAGAGTGTCAGGTTTAAAAAGTTCAATGTGCGGTATGTGGGGCAGGGAAGAAGGGGGTAGCAGGGGTGGAGCACAGGATAGCCAGTTTATTAGGAGCTGTGCGGCAGCTGCTTCAGCTTGGGGCTGTGCTGTGGCCAAGGCTGTGCACCAGGGCTGCGGCTCCTCTCCCTCCTTTGGCACAGGCTTCTGCTGTGACCTTGAGAGATTCATTTATTGCAGCCTGTGCCACAGCTCCTTCCCTCGTGAAGCACAGCTATCCTTGCTTTCTCTCCTTATTCCTGTGTTTGGCTAATAACCAGGAGAGCGGAGCCCTGATCTCAGCTGGGCACTTCTGCAATAATCCCGTTGTTACAGGGGCATTTAGCTCAGCTCTTCTGCCGTACTAACCTATACACGTGTGCTGCCTGCTTGCTGCCGCTGCCCTACAACGAGCAAGGAAACACAAGTTGGATTTGGGCTCCCACCAGCTTTTGTTTTGTTAGTTCTCCCATTGAAAGTATCGCAACCCAAATTTGTGAGGCTTTGCTGGGCACACACAGTGGCATTACCGGTGTTCCCCTGTCCCATAGGGAGGTAGCTCTTGCAGCCTGACAAAGAAGAGGTGGTAGCATGCGTCCTTTCACTAGAATTTAGATTTTAAAAGTCTCAAGTTCTTCTGTAACTCCAGCTGAAGAGGCAGCTCTTAGAGAATGAGTGTTTAGTCTTTTCTTGTTTGATGTCTGTCAGCACAGCTTTCAGCCAAAATAAATAAAGTTAGGCTCTCCATTCAAAGGGAGAGGAGGGAAAAAAGGGAGTTCAGGCTTCCCATGCTCACCTTCAGGATCCTGACAGGTAGTGCCTGCCAACTTCTCAGCTCCCATCTCTGCCTCCCTGGCTACAAAATGCTGTTTTCTGCTGTTTGAAGCCCCAGTTGATTTTTGCCACCTATCTGTATTGCCACCTTCTTTTCACCAGAGTATCCAAATGTGTCGCAGTGTGACTGACTGTGGAGGAAGGAAAAACCTCCTCAGCAGGTCAGTGTAAAGGGTTTTTCCAGGTGACTCTGTCTCCTGGAAATCCCTGGGAAACGGAGGGTGAAAACCAGGCAAAATAAATTCATGCACATCCAATTTAAAAAATATGATCTTTTGCTGCTTCTTGCAACCGGACGGTTGAGTTTTGCATTTTTTTTAGTGTATCATTGTACTACTGGGTCTCCCTATGGCATCCAGGGATTTGTGCACAAAGGAGCTGTGTTTGGGACAAGGACTAAACAACCTCCTTGCTTTCGGTGGAAGAATTCACGAAAGGATTTCCGTGTTGCAATTCCCATTTCCCCCTGTCTTCAGTGGGTTACAGCTGATTAGGAGAGAGTGGGACTTAGGTTCCGGTAGCAGAATCCTATCGTCTAAATCTCACTGCTATTATTTTTTACTGTGGGAAACATTAGTTGACATGCAATTGCAGTAATACCCGCTGGTCTCCACAGACATTATTTATTCATTTGGAAAAGGCTGTTGTCTCCTTCAGTTTTGTGTGGAGTTTCAGAATTTCAAAGACTCTTTTGGTGAGATTTTCTTGCAGTGCGTACAGTATAATTCAATATTTCTTGTCCCTCTATTGCAAAGCTAATTGTAGCACCATTTGTTAACTTGGGAATTGGGCTATTTCTTATCTCTTTTTAAAATTGTACTTTTTAGCTTATTCTTGACTTCACTGTCTTGTAGCCTGAGTGAATGTAATGCAACACAATGGACTTGCAGGTAATCAATAAAAGCTTTGGAGGTCAGAGATGGCATTTGACAAACTTACACTCATGATTAAATATTCTGCTGAAGGAAATACTGAGAGTTTTTTTAAAAGGTAAACTCAGAGTTGCCCTGATGACCCTGAGGTTAGTACTCTGTGCTGCCACGTAGAGGAGCTGGCTCTGGAGTCCCTTTTTGGGCCAACAGAGTTACTGCTTGCTCCACAGACTGCCTGCAGCCTGCTCCCATTGCAGTCAATAGGATGATCCTTTTGACTTCAGTGGTGCTAAGATCTCACTCAATTTTAGGGATGTAACCGAGCCACCTGGGTTAGGAGCCTTGACACCCTGGTCTCCCTTATCTACTTGGTGGAGAGGAATTATTACAGAAAATCTCTAGGGATGATGTCTTTTTTAAGAAATAGCTGGGTGCAAGTTGGATTGCAACAGGTTGCTCTGCTACAGCTATATGTATGTGACGGGCAGGGCTGACTTTAGATTAGACTTAGTCGTCAAAATGTTCCTGCCAAGCACTAGCAGTCAGAGCAATTTGGTGTGTACCTGGAGCAGAACTTCTGGTTCTGTTTTTCTGAGAGGAAACTGGTTAATGCACACCAGGCAATGCATACCAAAACTGCCTTGTGCCGTCAGTGAGGAAAACCAGGGGATTTGCTTCAAAGTTGCACGACCACTCTGAAACAAAATGCTAAGTGCCAGTGCCCTTTCTGTCACTGCAGGGGCACAGCGTGGTCTCATAAAATCTAGGTATCCTCATCTGCGGGTGGTGCTACCCCTGCTCTGGCGCTGCTGCTGGTTTGCATGCTGCTGTTTGGTGGGAAGCTGGGAGATGCCTTTGCATGCTGATAGCTTAACTGAGAAGCTGTAAATTCAATGTATTTGAGTTTTAATTCAGTGAATGAGTAGTGCAACCACGAGGACACAGGTCCTGCTGGGAGGGCAACAGGTGACTAATTAAGAAGGTACTAGAGCAGTATCTAAGTATTTGACAAAGGTAACAGGCACCTCCAGGAGTAATCATCATGATGATGGAATGATGATGGTCTGTCCATGGGAATTTCTCTTTATGTGACCCGGACTCCCATAGCGAAAATAATTTTCAGAGTAGTTGGACCTCTGTGGCATCCTTCACCCCCAAGTGTTCAAAGGCACAGAGAGAAGAGCTAGAAATAAGGAAGTTGTCTCCAGACTACATGGCAGTGAATGGGTAGGGCAGAAAGAGGTTGCTCAAGCTGGAGGCTGATCAGGACATGGAAGCAATAATAGTAACGGGGAAGCATGGTGTGGCAGCAACCGTAGGAAGTAGCAGCAGGAGATGACGCTGGCAAAACTTTCCCGTTCTAGAAGTTAACTCCATGAATTTTCTGAAGTCAGTTGTAGGCACTTTTGGGAAGTGATATTTGGGTGACAGCAGAACGAGTATATTTGTGGCATGGCATCCCAGTATGCCACCGAGCAGCTTGTCTGGGTGGAAGTAAAATGTGAGAGAAGTACATCATTTTGCACTGAAAACATTTCAAAAGGACACGAGCCAACAGAGTCATAAAACTTCTCTCTCCAGATGTTCTCCCCAGAGCCATTAAAATAGGTGGTCTTAATATTTACTTTTTGATCTTCAGTATGCTACCTTCCCAAAAGCCAGTAACAAAACACGTGATTAAATGTGTGCACAGATGAGTCTTCGTGCTGGGGCAGCAGGATCGGGGGGCATACTGACACCTCGTTTAGTTTGCCACTCCATTTCCCTCCAACAGAACTAGCAGGCTACCTGCCGTGCCTTGTTTGCAATCTGCATGCAGTAGAAGGCTTCAAAGCTCTTAAGGAAATGCATTTCAACTGTTCTTCCTGTTATAAAGCATGCAGCCAGCGCAGTCATCCAACCATGTCAGAGAAATCTGTAAAAATGAAGATAGGCTGGTGTAAATCAAAAAGTGAGGGTTGAATCCTGAGAGTTTTGCAACTGCAAAAAGTGTCACATCCAACAGAATGCAATATATAATGAGTATATACCGCACCAGTTACAAGAGCATGACAAATGGCCTCACAAGCACAACACAGGCTTCATTTATACTGTTTCCTTTCTGAGCTAGGATGGTAACTGTAACATCTCCAATTTTTTGTTGCTCTAGTGAACCTCCTCCGCTGAGAGGAGAGACAGTTGAGTGTGTTATACTCGCATTCTCTCAGGTATAATATACAAGATCCATAATAATTCAATAACATGAGAGCTCAGCTCTAGTGTTTGTTGGAAAGGATTTACTTTGCTTTCATTGGGATAATTACGACCGATTGTAATAAGCACGGATATAAACTCTCGATCTTTGCTCTGCTTTCAGAGCTGCAGACTGCAGGTTACACGCGAGTTGAGGACAATTACAACTTAGTTCAAAGCCTGGAGACTTCAAAAAAGGCGTGGGGTGGTGACTCCATTTAGTAAATCATGATTTGACACTTTATTCTCCATTGCTCATAATTCCTCTGAAAGTTTTACTTGCATGGATGGTTTCTGGATTCCAGGGCAGTGCAAGCGCGTTTTGTAGCATAACTTGTAAACCCCATCTCAAACAACCACGGCAAGGGTCCTGATGAGAGCTCACGGCACCTGCCTGCTGACCTGCATGCTGCTCGGATAAATAGCCAAAACGGGGTGAATATGTGCCAAGTTTCTGAACCTTTGTGCTAGATATCAGCCAGTCAATAGGCACGCTGGGAAATAAGTGGCATGAGAAAGTAAAATTCTCTGGCAAAAATGGGCGCTCCCCAGGGAGGTGGGAATTAGCTGGGTTTCAGGCATCTCAATGGTTTCATGGATGGAGCCTGGTATGACTTTTTCTGAATAGCATAACTGCACATGAGCTGCAGCTCCGGGAGGACAGCAGGCTCTTCCCCACGCGGTGTCCTTTCAGCCGCCTCTGCTCCCTGAAATGCTATGGGAGCGGTCGGTTTTTGAGAACAACGACGTTCAGAAATCCTAGTGTCTATGACTGCCTTGTGGCAGCCTCTTGCTTCCCTGAATCAGCTGGGATATGGTATCTTCTGTTTTCCCTGACACTGCAAGCAGGTTGAAATGATAGACGAAAGGGGAGCGGGACAGAGCTGTGACTTAGCGCATTAGCCTTTCACTGCTGGAGTCCAGGGTTCAGAGTCTTCCTTTGAGCAAATATGAAAATGGGTTTAATAGTTTCTTTCTAAATCCTTAGTGGACATTTGGCAATATCATAAAAGCACTGCACAATTTGGAAAAGAAAAGCCCAAGACTCTGGAACGGGGAAATCTGTCGCTGAATGGAGCTGAGGTAGAAAGCAGAGAGGCGTGGAGAAACATGCACAACACCTTCATCTAGGTATTTCTAATAAGCCCACGCTTGTTATACACCAAGTGCACCCACTAATTAAGGAATAAGAAGAAAAAAAGATAGTTGAAAAGCCTGACTAGTTTTTCTCTGGGAAATGCATTAGACAATTGGAAAGTACACATAGTCCTATTATTCAAGTTAATTTACACTCACTCTCCTAGTCCACCACAAGAATTTATGAACCTGGAAGAGCTATAAGTCCCTTAACAAAGTAAACAAACTGTAACTCAGTCTTGTGTTCTTCCAGAGACCCACCACCTAAGGGTTTGGGTGGTTTTTTTGGTTTTGGGTTTTGTTTTTTTTTAACTAAAGGTGAAGAGATGATTCAGTATGTAGCGCTATGTCTCTTTTCTCAGGGGCAAACAATTCACATTACTGGAATTAGACTATTAGAATAGACTTCAAATGCACAGTGAACCTCGGCAAATAAAATCCACCAGCCTTCAGCTATGACTTGTCTTTGCACGTATGAGGAGTCTCGATAGAGAAGGTAGCACCGGGCTGCTGTGCTTTTTGCAAGTGGCTCAGCCTTTTCCGAGCGGCAGTGCGGCTCCCCTCCCCCAGGCCTGACAAATTCAGAGCAACAACAGCCAGAAGATTAAGCAAGTGTAACTAAAACTATTCTTATGTCAGGCCCCTATTTTAATCTCCTCCAAACGATCTGAAACGTACTCGTTAGTCTGTACAACATATCGTCTCCTTCTGAACGTGTGAGGCACTTAAAGAAAGAAAGTTTTTCGCACTGTATACCAGACGACCTTGATGTGATAGACTGCAGGGTTTTGTGACACTGCACACTCAGTGCTATTCAACACTTTGCCTGAAAGGGAGGAAGGAATGGATTTATTGACTTGTGACTTTGACTCAGGCCTGTGTATCAGGACTGTTATTATGTGGAATGATTAGGCTGCAGTGTCAGGGACAAGTTAAACTAGAACAACAAAGGACCTCCTTAACCTTTACCTGGACACAAGGCCATTCATAATGACTTGCATGGTTTGGAAAACTAAGTATATCTTGCAGCACTCAATACTTCTGCAGCTACAGCAGATGAACAGAAATGGAAAAGATGGATTGCTGAAGGAGATGAAATGTAATTCAATTCTGCATAGTCCTGTTTAGAATACCGAGTTCAGGTCCATGTCAAAAAATGGCAAAGAAGGCATCATTTTCTTCGGAACGAAGCAGGAACTTTAAAACTGGAAACAATAGATATCCACCCAGGAAACTTCTATTTTTTCAGAGGGTATAACAAAAAATGCTGTCCCCAGAGGAGCTTTCCTCATGTGAATTGTACATGACACCATTATTAATGCTAATAATAGCCAGGTGCCAAACATGACGAGAAGGTCCTCAAACAGCAAGGGGAGTTACTCCCACAAAGTTGGTGGTGATTGTGGTGACAATACTCGCCTATCCCTGTTGTTGTGTGCAAGGAACGCAGAATCTCTTTTGTAGCTAGTGCTGCATGAGATTCCTGATGTAACAGTCCATTTGTGGTTTTATATTAGATTCAAAATATCGCTTTCCTTTTCTTAATGGTCATTATCAGACCACATTATGAATGAGTCAGTGGATTTTGGATGACTGAGATCTCGCCCCTGCTCAAGCTGATAATAGTTTTGCCCCTGGTTTCAGGAGGTGCCAAATCAGGCTCGGTGCTTTGCAGGACTGAGTGCTTGTCTCTGTGCGTTGCCTGGTTTGAGACTGCTTGCGCCTCGCAGGCTCCTCTCCTTCCCGACAGTGTTTATTGCTGATATCCAGTTGTGGGATCCCAGGCAATTTCCCATTTGTGAAGGACGGCAAAGGCCCTGCTTCCAGGAAGTGGTTGTACAAGTCATTGTAAAAATGTCTGCAGAAAGAAATTAAAATAAGCAGTATATGATATGAGAGTTGAAGAAGTGATGCAAAATAAGTGTCTTAGTGGGGATATGAACAAGCATGCTGCATGGGGAAAGAGAGGCCAGTTTCTGATGAGATGCATTTCACCTCTCCAGTACCGTATGAACTTCTGAACTCAGTGCTCCCAAGTGTCCTTAAGTTGCGGAGCTTGGAGAAACCATAACTAGCATCTTGTCTTTGTTCCTGTCTAGCACAGGCCCCCAAAAGCTACAGGATAAAGAGGATTCTTCTTCTCTTCTGCCTTGATGTATGTCATGAGTGAGAATTTGTGTTTCAAGATAACCATACCTGCTAGGTTTGAAAACAGCTGCAATGTTGCATCTGACTTTTTTTTTTAAGTGCTCAGTAAAGCACACCATTTTCATGTGGGTGCAAACTGCTCTGCTGGCTTATATGTTTATAGTGAGGTTTGCATTTGGCTTGGTGCCCCGAAAAAACATTGTCACCTCTATTCTTCCCTTCTCCTCTATGCTCTAGTTTCCCTCTGAGCAGAAAGAAGCCAAAAGTCTCCTAAAATCTTTGATCAGCCCAGCGCTGGTGAAGCCACCCCTTCCAGGGGCAAGGTCAGCTCACCACGTTGCCTCCCCAGAAGATTTCAGCTGCTTTCTCCAATGTCCTGGTTAGACCGTTTCCTGCAACCATAAATACTGGATCTATTTTAGCTGTCCGTTTGTCAACCAAGAAACAAACACTGTGGAGAGGCTTGTTCTCTTTCTCTGTGCTGGGCAAATGGCTCTTCCTTTCACAGAAACGAGGTGTGGTGAATGTACGGCTACTCTTTCTTTCACTTCAGAGGTTTTTCTTTTTTTTCTTATGAATTCAGTCGAACAAAATTGCAGCATGTCTTCTGTTAAAAGGTGTTTGTTACATTTCATGGGCGTGAGTTAATTTAACAATAACTGCATTTCCCTGGTGCTATTACAAAATAATACTAGTTTTTGTGATGTCTGCATCAAGAGCCAGTCATGGATAGGAACCTGTATACGTGCTAGAAATAAAATTAACAGCAAGAAGTGAAAGAACCTCTGGGTGAACCAGATTAATATTAGAGAGAGACAAACCAGAATAGCTGAGGTTTGTTTTGAATTTTCCACTGCTTACCTGAACTCCTCAGGTCTACTAAACTAAAAGTTTCAAAGAAACATGGTTTCTCTTCAGACTGTGGGACATTGTACTTGTACCTGGTGTATCTATCTGTAGTTACTCTCATAGACTTTTTTTTTTCTCTTGCATTCATTTTTGCCACAGAGGAGTTTTACTGCTCCTTTTTTTCACCCCTGAAATGGTTTGTGAAAAAATATTACCATTGCATGCTGTCTTTGTCTTTGGTTTTGTGCAGGTTCCCTGACATCAGGGAAATACAAGGGTTGACTGTATAAGCCTTTATTAACTACTCAGTCCCTTGTTTGGCCTGTGAATGACAGTGGGTTTTTCTTTGTTGTTCACATGCTGCGTTCATTTTGTCATATCAATATTGCAGCAAATTAATTAACTCCTGTTCATTTTTTTGTTCATTTAAATCAGAGGGCAGGCTGTCTAAGATTTCTGTAGGAGACGGGAGGAAAGGGCACCCTTGTGCTACTCCCAACTCTAGGACTAACTCAGCATGCCTAAGGGTAAAATCACCTGGAGCAAATCTTGCCTCCCATCTCCCAAGATGTGGGCATCACATATGAGGGCCTCTTTTTCTAAGAGGCAGGATTTGAAGGTGCTGTGTAGGATTTCACGTGTAAGGGCACCACAGGCCCTTAGGCATGATAGGTTTTCAGGAGCAGGATCCTTGTTCTTGTTGCAAGATGCCAACAACTAGCCTTTTGTTCAAAACAGGGTAAATGACATTTTATCTTGAACAATTACAATATCCTAAAACTACAGGCATCTGAAAAGAAGGTAGAACCTAATATCACACACAAGAGCCAGCAGGGCTGTTCAAAGAGTATGAGGGAGGTGCAACATGTCCAAAATAACACTGTAAAAGGAAGAACTTTAAGAGAAAGCTGCCAAATGTTTCTTGCAGATAGTGCCTGGAATGGGTTGTTTTACTCTGAACCATACAATATTTATGCAGAAAAAGGGTTTAGTGTTTGCATCACTTTTTTTTTTTTTTTTGTAAGTACTGAAAATTGTAAAAGACTAAACTTGTCTTAATATTTTCAAGTGAATTATATTTTTACTGATAGCTCTTCAACTGTGATGGTCTTAGAAGTTTTCCAGTGATGTGGTTGCCCCACGAGAGATCATAGCCAGCAGAGAGGGGTGTTCCTTTACAGTTTTGGTTCTCTTAGGATCAGGCATCTACTTCCAAAAGCTAGTGGTCTCTGCAGGCACCAAAAGATCAGCAACCTCCAAACGATTTCAGACAAATCACCGTTTTGTGTCAGAAGAGACTAGAGGGGATGTTCAGAGCAGCATATTAAATATAAAGCAGATAAAGCATCCCACCCTTGCCAGGGTTGGCAGATTCCTTTCTCCTATTTTGTTCCCAGGTAAACTTTGCATGTTTGTGACTTTGACTCAAAGTGCACTGGACATAGTTTTTGTTTAAAAGAGATTACGAAAAGAAGCCAACAGGGTGAAGGAAAGGAAAGATGTAATCAAAGGAACTACTGAGGGAAGCTGAAGGAAGGAGGAAAGGTCAATACGCAAGGAGGAAGATATTGAAAAGAGAAAACTTTTTTAACCAAGAGAGATGCACACGTACTGAGTGGCCGCAGGTGCCTGGAGCTGCCTGGGTGGGAAAGGTGATCCCTAACCGCATTTGCCAGCCTTCGGGGTCCCCTGGCAGCCACACTACTGGCTGCAAGTTGAACCTGCCTGAGGTCGTGCTGACTACTAAAATCCTCAAATTCCAGCATCTAGCGATTATGAGAGTACAAGGTTAGGAGGAAGGATATAGGATTGGTTAAGTGAGTGTTATGCAACCAATGATGTTATCTAGTTAAAACATCAACATAGCTATTTCCAAGCAGCTCCGATAATAACTAAGGCGGTTGTGGCCTGGCTGTACACTGAGTCTGGCTGAGCACAGGCTGCAGACCGGACTCACTGGGTACTATGGCAGCAGAAGTTGCTATCTTTAGAACACGTCTTCTTTCTGACACCTAACGTAGGACACTGAGATGGAAGGGACCTTGAGGAAGGTCATTGCGCATATCCCTCCATGCTAAGGCTACATCTCCTGCACCTGTAGCAAGAGAAACTCCACATGGCTCTTGCCAATCTCTTCCAGAGCTTCACTGTTCTTGCTGTTGGAAAGACTTTTCCTAATATGTGACTCGAATCTTCTTTGCTGCCAGGTTTTTCTTGTCCTTTTGGTCATGGGCATGGAAAACAGATTGTTCCCTTCCTCTCTGCTGCAGCCTTTTAACACTGGAAGACTGTTATCATGTCTCCCCTCAGTCTTCTCTTTAGAGCAAACAACCCCACTGTGTTCAATCTTTCCTCACAAGTCATGGTTTTTAGACCTCTGATTGTTCTCCTCCCTTTCCTCTGAACTCTCTCCAATCGGGCCATGCCTTTCGTGAAGCACGGTGCCTGCAGGAGAACACAATGCCCCGAGTGAGGCCTCCCTGGCACTCAGCAAAGTGCAAGCATTGCTTTATGAGTCTTGCAGACTCTACTTCTGTTTAAACATCGCAGTATGGCATTTGCCTTTTTCTCAGCTGCATACTATTGTCGATGTACGTTCAGCCTGTGATCCACAGCCCCCCGTCCTCTGGGGTTTTTTTGCGGAGCTGCTATCCTGGCGATTGTTCCCTCTTCGCTGCTTGCGTAGGTTAATGCATGGGGTAGATGGACCAAACACCTACTCCTTCTTCCCCTGCCCCCAAATCCGCTTTATGTCAGTTTTACCCTTTTCCTACTTAATATAGAGTCCACGCATTGAGGGCGTGTTGAATATCAAATGGATGGGAAGAGTTCTTTATTAAAATAACAAGGATAGAATAACATGGCAGGTATACAGCAGCAAGGAGTAGTACATAGGTTTGGGTTTAGGTAGTAAAACATTGGACTTTGCTCTCATTAATGGTTTCTTCCTTTGAAAACCGAAAGCACTTAAGCTACAGGAAAACAAACACAAAATCCCACTTATTTCTTTAGCAATTCTGCGTCATTTCCCCAAGCAAATGTCTCTTGCACTTTGTATTTTTTTCTTTTCAGAGGTAAGGCATACTCACTGTTTCTTTGGGCTGGAGACTGCTTTCTGTGCAACATGAGGAGGTCTGTTCCTCCCTGGTGCTGGTCCATGGCTGGACAATACAGATGATGGGGGAAAAGAACAACTATCTGGAGGTTTTGGCATAAATCATTACCGGCCCTCCAAGCAGGTAATTCCTTAGCTCCTTCTTAGTAGTTTTACCAAAATAGGTTATTTATCTCAAAATCTTCTCTGATCGTTATGGAGTATGCTTGGAAGCAGGAGATACACCTACCTGTATTTTACTGTGAGCAGAGGGATATCTTTAGAGGGAATTTTGTGTGTGCACTCCCCAGCCAGAGAACACAAAGGTTCAGCTTCAAGGTGCCTGACTGAGGCAATGGCTCCTATCAGGGGAGTCAGCACATCAAAATGTTGCTTTCTCTGGCAGAATAATGGAGATCTGGTACAGCACCTTCTAATTTTTCAAACAGCACAAAGTGCAATTCCAAATTAACCAGCACACCTCCACCTTAATTTTTCATTTTACTTAACCTCTCTGTGTCTGTTTCCCCATCTGTAAAACTGAGATAATACTTACCTACCTCACAGGGATGTTATGAGGATTAATTAATTGATGTTTGTACAGCGCTTTGAATATGCAAAGCGCTATATGTGCTAAGTATTATTTAGTTTAAATGCAGCTGAACAGGTTTTGAATGCTGGGAAAGAGCTCTGTCACTGACACCAATCTATCACAATGTGGCTAATGACACAGCTTTGGGAACCAGGCAGACAATTTTCTTATTCTGTGCCATAATTAGCCAATATCAATCACCAAAAAAAACCCTTTGCAAGAATTGCAGGGATTGACCACTACAGGACCACTGCAGAAATCCCAATCCAAATACGTCACAGTGGGGTCAACCAGTAGCAAATGGATCACCCTCAAAAATCACCCAGCTCAGGTGGGAATTAAGAGTATGTGTGGGGCTAGAAGAACACTGTAATGTCCCAGGGAAAAAGTAGAGCATTGTCTGACTTCGGAGCATGAATAAATATGAACAAAATATTTAGGGGGGGCTTTTCTGTTCAGCGTGGCATCCAGCCCAGCTTTTGCAGACATAGCTAAGAGCATCGCCTGCCCCCCTGCATGTGTGCAAAAGGTCTCCAAGCCACTATTTGTTCTAGTGTGTTAATAAGCAATGGTAGCCCCCGCAGCAAAGGGGACTGTCTAGCTGGAGATGCAAAAGGGTGGTTAAGAACTGGTAATATGGGGTGTGTATATATGCACTGGGGAAGAGGAACTTCTTCCAAGAAATACAAGGAGATACTCTATAATTTTTCTCTTGGCCGCAGATTTATTTCGGTTTTAGTAGTTCTCATTCAAATTCATCAAGGGTAATTAATGAAAGATATAGGAAGGCCAGCACACACCTAGAATCCTCTGTTTGTAGCTTGAATTATGTTGAGCTGTTTGGTCTATTGGTTCACTACCTCAAGCCTAGTGCAGTATTGTCATCCTTTGCTTTACAACACAGTCATTATATCCCTAAACCACATTGTGATACACTGTGGCTTCTGTTTACGACTCCCGAAACTCCCACTCCATATATCACCTGCCATAAAACCCATCAAACTGCTGCTAGTAAAATGGTGCACAGTGGTCTAAGTAGGAGCCAGGCAAATTGTGTGATACCCTACTGTGGTTAATGAGAGTGAAAATGTGGTTAGGATTTTATTCAGGCGATGTTCATTTGCAGGGCCATTGTAGTGAGGTGGCAAAGAAAAGAGTCTTTTGTTAACCTGAATGACAATATATTTTCTATTGTACGAAGCAGCTGAATGCAGAGTTTGCCAAGTTATACATCAATTGTAAATAAGTCAAACTGTGACCTTGAATGGCTACATTTTTATTGCTTGGGGGTCTTGAAAACTAATTAATACACTGAGATGTTATAGCGACCATATGAAACCTGTTACTGGAATTTAAACCATTGTGGAGCAGTTCAGACCAGTCGTTGACAACTACAAAAATATAAAAAGTCATCTAGATGTGTGTGTCAGGAAGATTTTTTTTTTCTTATTTTCTGGTAGAGGGCTGTTGAGATGTGCTGTTCAATCATCTAGAGTTGTAGGGGAAGCAGAAATTCTGGCAGAGGTGTGGTCTGTGCTGCAGATCCCCAAAGGTGACACTGGGCCCTACTCCAGCTAGGTGGTGAAGGCTGCTCCCGATTTAACCAACACTTTTAGCCCCTGAGGCCAAGGGCATACTCAGCTGCATCCCAACGCTGTTTTGGGCTGAACCTGGGATGTAAACCTTTCCCGCTCCTCCCTTCCCCTTCTGCCCTGGTTTATGGAGGGAGAAGATCTGGGCATGTGGGACCAGCGGCTGGGACCAGCTCATGGTCAAGGTGGGCACGGGTCACTGCAGTAGCTCATGTGTCTCACGCCACGTGATGTAGATGTGGCTGGTGGGGCCATAAGGAGAGCCAAAGCTCTCAATAGTAGGCTTTGTGCCCTCCCAGAGCAAACAGATAGAAGTTTAATTTCACAGTCCAAAGGGAGACTGTAATTCCACGAGATGCTTAAGCACTTACGCAATCTTAAATATGTTAAAAAAAAAAAAAAAGGCGCCACTGAGGCCAACACAACTTCTCACATGCTTAAAATTAAGCATGTGATGAAAAAGACCCTCCTTGTTAAATCGTGAGTGGTGTAAAAATTGTAAAAGCGATTGTCAGTTGATTAGTTTCCACAGTCCTCATCATGTTTCTGCTTGTAGTTGTCTCTTTCATTAAAGTGCAATGTAGTTTTTTGTTTGTAGTTGGTTCCCCCCCCCCCACTCTATTTTTAATTACAAGACTACATCTTCAGTGATATAGCTTGAAGACAGGGGAGCTGAGTTTTACTTTAGATTGAAATTTTACATACATTTTGCCTTAGGTAAAAAGTTGATTTCCCCTCCTCAGCCAATGGAAAGTAAATTAAGGAAAGCGTGTATAACAAAACCAAAATTTTGTAGCTGTGTTGTGTTTTTTGACTGTTTCTGCTGTTGTACAAAAAATTACATTAAATTAAAAAGGCCTATTTATAAAACAAACATTTTGTAGGCAAAAAGGAAATGCAGCCATAATAAAATTGTCAGTCTCAGCGGAATGACTGTATTGTACTGGGCTTTCGAAGAAAATCAGGCTGGCTCCTTCAGAGAAAATCTGATTTCAATTTAAGAGTCTTATTGAGGAGAACAGCACCACAAAAGGGGAAATTAAACCATAAAAAGTGCATTAAGATAATGTTAAGGATCTAACTTACCACCGCGAAAGCAAAGCAATCTGAACTTGAGATAGAAACTTTATCCTTAGCGCATCCTCCTGGGTCGAAGTACTGCAGATGCCACCAAAAGCAGTGGGAGAGGACGGGAGGTGTGCACAAGCTGCAGCGAGCTGTGCTGCGGGGTGGTTAAGGTTAAGAAAGCGACTATGTAAAAAGTGTACCTTCTCACTTCACAGATCATCTCCAATGCGAATTCTGAGTCATAGCTGCTTAATCCCCTGAGTGAAAGAAGTTTTTCGTGCTTTTTTTCCTGTGGCTGGCTTAGTAGAACCTGTACGGCCATAGAGAGGAAGCTGGATTATTTTGTGGTTCATGCACCACCAAGAGATTAGCTAATGAAGGCCGTGGTCTTGCAGCCATTTCCAAAGGTATGGAGATGCTTTGATTTCGAGGAGAAGCAGTTCAGTTCAGCAGTGGGACTTCCTGTCCATAGGGGTTAGGCTGAGAGCTCTTTCCAAAATGATTTTATTTTTTAAAGATAAATAGTGTGAAAATCTTAAAGAAACCAGAAGACATGTTAATTTGATATTTTTATGGCATACAAGTGTGTTTAGAATGGCTAATTTTATGCAGATGTGGCTATAGGTGAGTGTTGGGTGGGTTCAAGGTCGTGTGTATTCTGTTGAAGCACAAGCCATAGACCAAAAGGTAGCTGGGGAACGACCATATTGATGGTCAGGTCTGCGGAGAAGAATTTCTCTCCTCTTTCCCATCCTTGGGGGAATGTGTCCGTCAGCCAGGATGGCCGTTTGGTCTGTAATGCGTTTATCTCCTCACTAGGCAGATAGGGTGCATGGGTGCCATCGAGACTCTTCCTCGATGCACCTGCTGGGGTGGGAGTGAGTGCTCTGCCACCTGTGAAAATCCCAAATACTTTGTTGTACCTTTATGGTGCATTTCTCTGAGTTAGCACTATTACAGCCCGGGGAGTTCAAAGTCCGCCTCCAAATGTAGGAGAGGATGAAGGTGCCCTGTCCCCGGCTCCAGCGTAGCAAGGCGCTATGCACCGTACGTGGGAACAGCAGCAGCTAGCCTTTATGTTGGGTTAGCTCAGCTCTTACTGATAACCCTGTGGTCCTGATGGTTGCTTGTGGAAGCCCTTCCCCAAGCATTTTTCATTCCAGAGGAATGCTGCTTATCAGAGTTACATATGTTCACTTTTTGAGCCTTCCAGCTGGCTTGCACAGGAGGAAAGTGTTATTTCCATTTTGTTGTGAGGAAACCAAGGCATGGAGTGATCAGGTGTCTCGAGACTGTGGGCTGCTGGGTATCCCTTAACTGCATGGGCCACCTTAGCGAGCTAGCTCAAAATGCTTGCTATACTTTGGGAAATACAGAAGTGCCTTCATGAAAACAACTGCTGGGAAGGGTTTAGGTGCAGTATTTCCTGCCGTGAAACAGAGGCAGATGGTGACTTCCTGTGATCCGTTCATACTTTTAAAACACTTTCAGTAGTATTAGATTTTACCCAGGTGTTGACCTGGAGTATACCTGTCCTATCTGGGTGTATCATACATATTTGATGTGGAAAAGAAAACAGGTGTTTGTAAACAGGTAAAAAAGGCAAACTCAAATAAAGGCACTGTTGCCTTGGAGTGCAAGATGCTGGGATGGATTTGTGCAGGTGTTGGCTTCAGAAGTGCCCACGGCCTCTGTGTGATTTGGGAACTCCGATCCTGTGTCTGCACCACCATCAATGCAGCTTGTGTGTGTCAGTGGTCTCTCTTCCATGTGCTTCTTGCAGTGGGGAAGCTGGTGTCCCGTCCTGTCCTGTCCTGTCCCAACGTGTTTGATTCTTAAAAATAGGGGCCTACGGCCTGTAGTCACTATGGGAGTCAGATTCCCTAGATGTCAAGGGGACTTCTGGCAGAGGGCAAACTGGAGAGCTTGGTAGAACACTTGTGCATCTAGAAACGGGAGGAAGTTTTGAAGAGAGCAGAAACATAAGCAAAAATTAATAAAACATAAACATAACCCCCTAAACTGAAACATATTCATGCATTTACAATCATCAAAATCCCAGGTTAGGCAGATGAAAGAGATTTCAGTGTGTTACAAGTCATAGCAATAATAGCCTTGGGACATTGGCTGGTCTATTCTATTATGTAAAAGTCTCGCAGCCTTGTAATGGTTCCACAGATTAAGAAGTGCTATGTTACCAGCTCTAAATATTTCTTTAAATTAAGACTTTCTGCTTCTAACTGAAATCTCCGCTGAATATGATGGTATAATAGGGTGCCCTGTTCCATCTGTGTAAATAACACAGAGAGATTTTCTCTTGTTGAAATACCTGCGTTAAAAAAATGCAGCAATAACTTGAGACTTCAAAGGTCTAACTTCAAAAGATTTCTTGCATTCTGCTTGACGGGACAGCATCTTATGCACACATGCTTTTTCACTGCTAAATGCCTTAATAATGAGCTTGGGTTCAGATTTTGTGAATCAGAGCCAAGTAACTCTGTTTTATTATATTTGCTGGGAAATGAACTAGCTCTGGGTAATTAGGAAAGCAATTTTATTAGCATCTATTTCATAAAGATTGTTTTTTAATCAGAGTCAGAACTTACTAGAAATGATTCTTTTATTTTTATTGCACGGCTCTCTTGAATAGTACAGGCTGCCATGGGTCTTAACCCATAGCAAACTCTGCACATTGAAGGCAGTGGTATCACTATTAATCCGTAACAATGTTAGAAAATATCCCTAGGATGGTAGTTCCCTAAATAACACTGCAGAAGCTAATAATTACTGTAGTGTGGTTTACTGCATGATGCCACCCTAGGGCTAAATTATAACTGTCCATGCATTTGTGCACCATAAAGACGACAGGGCACAAGGAGCCCGCTTTCCTCTGCGTCTTAAGGCATGCCATATAGAAGCAATGAGGAGCCATCTCAAGGCCATGGGGAGAGTTGGAGGACAAGTTAGGAGCAGGGTGTAGGGGTACAGAGGTAATGTAGGGACCAGGAGAGATGATTTTGTTTCAATCCTGTACTTGGTTTTAATTTCCTGTAAGGAGGACTTGACACTAAATTTGTGATGGTGCTGGGACAAGAAGTGGTAGGGTGAGGAAAGACCAGCAGGGCACCTTTCCTCTTTCTGGAGGTGCTTTCATAGAAAAGGGAAATGCCACTGTACACAGCAAAGGGCAAATAACTGATGGTTTTGGTTCACTGACCAAACTGGGAAAAGAAAAAAATAAAAAAATCAGGCTTAGAAAAATTATAATGGGAAAACCCGTTACAAAGCCTCTCTTTGTCAGAGAAACAGAAAGACAAGAAAGATTTTTATTTAGCTGAACAAAAAGTTTTGCTTTCATTTTGAAACCCTCTTTTATTATTTAACGTTGGCAAATTTCTGGGCACAGAAGGTTATTTTGAAATGAAGCATCAAAACACTGCTTTTTGAAAGTGTTTTCAGAAAACATTTTGAGTTTTCTGAATGATTTAAAGCTGTTTTCAAAATTACTTAATGAACTTTACCTGAAATTGCAAATATTTTTGGTTCCTTGAAATTTAATTTTTTTGGTGAATGAAAGAATAATGACTTTAAGACGTACTTAGCTGAAAGCATCTGCACATCACAGGTGGGCCTTCCAGTGCTTTTGACTTGGAGCTCTGTGGTCACTGCTGAGCAGAGAGGACTTGGCCATGACGAATCCTGGGGCTGGACACATTCATATCCAGGAGAGTGATAAAGATAGGTGTCTTCTGAAAAATTTACACCTGCACTTATGTTCTTATCTCAGACAAACTCTGGGTTAGAGGCAATTGCAAGACAAGATTTGGATTCATTCTTCTATCTGATTTTCTTTCTTGCAAGAATAAGTTCATACGAGATTAGTAGTAACGAAGGAATGGGTGATAATTTAATGGAACGAGTGGGAGGATCTTTTATGCAAAAGAAGGAGTGGGCTGAACTTCCAGAGGTGCTTGGTGGGGCTACCCACGTATCTGCAGAGCATAGCCTGCCTTTTTGAAACAGCAGGCATCTGGAAAAAGGCGATTGCCTTCCTGGCTCCCTCATCACATAGGTTTTGCGGGTGCAGTCATAAAGTTTCTAAATTTGGTCTGGTGTAGAGACTCTCTGGAAAGGAGACGAGTTGGGAGGAGAGATGTCCCTTTCAGTTTAGGAGTCTGTGCAGAGAAGAGAGAAACCTCCTAAAAGTCTGCTCAGCCAGCTCCAGAGAAAAGCAGCCAGTACCAAATCTGAAGCTTGACCCGAACCTGCTCACATTTTGGAGGCCTTCAGAGGGTTTGTTTCAGGCAAAATCAGTATGAGATCAAGGAGAAAGTTTATATCAATTTTGAATTGCCTGAACAACACAAAAAGTTTTTAGGACTAAAAAGGGAGAAACATATGTTACACAGGAGAAAAACATCTTATCAGGAAGAACATGGAGAGAGTGAAGTGACTAACGATGAGGTTTCTGAGACTTTGCCACAAAAATTTTCTAAACGGAGGCTCCTGAAAAACTTTCAGATGGCTGTAGAGTGATCTCATTCTCCAGGCAGAGAAAGAATATAAACCAGGGTATATTTTCCAACTTTTTTTTACATTTATACTTTACAAAGCTTATTTCATTTGGACAAAATAATTTTAAACCCCCCAATTATCTAGGTGTCAAAACCCACATCGCGGGAGAGAGATTCAAGCCAAAGGCCTTAGGTAGGGATGCCTTCTGTCTTCCTCGCAGTCCATGGCCTCATCTGGTGGTACTCGTGGTCCTCCACGGTTGATGGCTGAAAATCTGTTGGGCGAAGGTGAAGGTCAAATGGTTGTAAGAAAGAGCAAAGGAGCAAAAGAGCAAGAAAGTGAAAGAAAGGAAGGAAGCAAGTCCCTCTTCCCACAGTGCATGCAGCAGGGACAGCTGCTGCTGCCCGCTTCTCCCAAAGTTTGAGTGCTTAACTTTGCATCCCAAATACAAAAGTATTTTGGTTCACATATACATACATACATACATGCATATACATAAAAATATATACACACCCACACACAAAGAACAGCAATCAGTTTTATTCCTTCTCTTTGCAGTCATCAGTAAATTTAGTATATTCATGTGAATAGTTTAAAGAACATGTCCTGTGATCTAAGTAAAAGGGAAAATATATCCACAAGATGATCCAGTGTGGGTAAAAATAAACAGTTTGATTGCTCTTACATGCTCTTCTTTTGTGCAAGCAAAGAGAAATGCATAAAAATTGCCACATTTCATCATGTAGGACAAGGGGGCCCAGGTGACACCCTGATCAGGTGTGCATGCATAATCATTCCAAAAATAATCACCCTTTTGAATAATTTCACCCCAAATCTTGCAGCTTCAACTTATTCTCTGCAAGTGACTCATAAATCTTTACCGTGAATGTGAATCAAGTTTCAGAGCCGCAGGCTCAGGAGCTTGTTGGATTTATTCAACTTTAGTCTTTATTTATAGACATAAAAGTGTATTATTGGTTGTAACATCCAAACAAAGGAAAACAGATTGTAAGCATCCATTAACATTTTCCCAAAAGGGAAATCTGGAGTTTCTCCTGGGTCTTTCAGTCTCTCCCTTGTAATATTAAGATGATGTCATAAACTCATAATTACTTTGTGATGCTCTTATGTACTCTGTAGTTGCTTGTTCAGAGATGCTTATTTATTTTCTGAAGAGAAAAACTGAACAATACAAGCAGGTGGAAGGAAGCAGATTGGTCTTTGGTGGTTTAAGGTTTGAAGGACCCCGACATTTTTATTTGACACTATTGCAATAATTTTCTCTGGTGTACGCAAGGACATGGGTCTTTTATGTAGTGTTATTAAAAATTGTTTCATTAACATTCAGGTATGGGATGCAAACGTTTTATAAACACTTTATAAAGACTGGAGCAAAGAGCAATTTGGGGAGTAGTAATCTTCAGAAAATGGAGTCTTTACTGCCAAATCGGTCCATAACCTGTCCAGGTTCCTTCCAAGAACGTCTGTGTCTGAATTAGCGGTGGACTTATGCTTTGTTATTATGATGAGAATTCCAGAATGCAAAAAAAATGTATGAGTGTATGTATGTGGAGGGGAGAGAGGAAGGAGCCGACCCCCAAATTTGGGGAACTCCAACCCTCGGCAGATGCACGAGGGCAGGACGGAGCAGTGCAAGGGGCTGGGTGTGCGCTGTGAAGACCTTCCTGAGTGTGGGGCTTCCTAGGTACATCTGTAATTGCTCCTTGTTTGAGGGTAGGGCAGAAATTTGTTACACAGTGTTTATCCTGTAACATTTTTGACTTATCAAAGAGCCTGATGGAGTGCTGACTGAGTAACTTGAAATGAATAATTGATCTGGCTTTCTTTCTCCTTCTTATGGAATAGCTGTGAGCAGATTGTGATTTCCTCAGATTTATTTGTTATTCAGAAATATCTGATACATTTTTACAATTTTTTTTTCCCCCACTCAATCGATTAGATTTCCCAGGCGGCTGGGTTTGGCTCAGACAGTCTGGGCTTCAGGCAAGCACATCAGGGTAAAAGCACAATTTGAGTGTTAGAGGTCGGGGTTGTTACTTCGCTGCCAGCACACAGGGCGGTCCCCTCCTCCCTGGGACACCGGTAGGGCTGCCGAGGGTGGGACAGGACCTTCTGCGTGCGTGTCAGGTAGATCGGGTTAATCTGTCACAGATTAGCCACAGGGTTTTGCAAACCTTCCCAGGACTGGAGTTCTGGGGAATAGGTTACTTGGTGCAGTCAGTGGGATAAACCCTTTCTTACTGTTTTCTGCCCTAGTCCAGAGAAAGGTACAAGTGCTTTTCATGCGAAGACGTGTAAATTCCTCCCTCTGGGCACAAATGTGGGTTTTGAGCAAAACTTTTCTGCATGATGGTTTGCTCAGTGGAGGTGCACAGAAAAAAGAAACCCCCATGTGAAAGCTGGTGAGAATATTCAGGAGCATATTTTGTTCCCAGTACTCAGTCAAAGCTAATTTGATGGAGAAGAGAAAAATCTCTCCCTTCCTCGGCAAGGAGCATAAATATCTATTTCAAACAATTCTTTAAGGATCTAAGGTTTCTTATTACTCATTGCTAACCATTTTAATTTCTGACCTCTTCTGCTTGACTAGCTGCAGACCCATTCAATGACCCTTTAGGATTCCAGTGCTGTGATTTATGTCCTAGCCCAAATTTCTGTGAATTACTGGTATACTGAGCCTCTGACAATTTGAAGCTGGCCTTTTTGTTTCCCCTATGTAGCTTTCCATACTTCTCCCTTCCTAGTGCTTCATTTAGGCGTGATGGTTATAATTTCAAACATTCTCTTCAGCTCCACATAGACATTTATAATACAATCCCCTGTGTCTTATACGAACAGAATAGGACTCAGCTCTGTTGAGTTTGTTCCATTTCTCTCAAAATTTCCTTACGGATTTCTGGATTGTCCATGCTTTTTATTTTGGTTATGCAGTTGTTTCTTTTTTTAAGTGAGAGCCATTACAGAGTATTTAAAAGTTGTTTTTCCACATTCATCATGACTTACTCTGCCCACGCAGAGAATTATGTTTTTCTTGCCTTTGTACGTCACTTTGATACTTGAGGATTGTTTTTTGCCTTGTCACGGGTGGTTCAGGGTCCTGGCCAGGCTGTGGAGAGGAGCCTCCAACTCCAGCTGAGTGTGGACTTTGCTTGATTTTACATCTCCAAACTAAACCCAAGTCTCCAAAAGCAGACCTGACACTGCACAAACAGGTGGGAGGGGACGTGTAAAAGCACCAGGTGTTCACCTGTGCTCTGGTCACTTCCTGGTCAGGAAAGCTCTCATGAAAAGATATTGCTGGGAAAAAGCTTCTCGCTAAATTCAGCCAGTTGCTGAAGGCACTGGTGGTGATGCAGCAACCCTCCCACACCTTTCTGGGCTGGGCTGGTCACAGAGCACTGCTTTGCAAAAGCTTTGCTCAAAATCAGGATTTCCTATTTGCTTTGCATCCCCCTGAGCCTGTGGTGTTGTCAGCAGGCTCAGAAAGGTAGCCAGAGTTTAAGGAGGGGAAGAGGTAGCTTTGCTTGCCATGTCGCAGTGCCCCAAGCTCCTTTCACACCAGGAAAGAGGAAGGGAGAGGAAATTTAACTAATATTGCTGAACCTTAAATAGATTGCCCCATCCAGATTCCTTACTGACATAAGACATATTCAGGGCATGTCTTAAAGCTAAGATTGATTGCTTCAAGTTACCTCCATGTACATATATCTCCATTTTCCCTCTTTTTAATGTTACCTCACTTTTTTCCTTCTCTAGACCACTTTCTTTGAAAAGTACTACTGTCTGGTGCTGCACTGGCCAGCCCTGATAACAAAAAGGTTATGCAGTCAGCCAGCACTCTCCCTGAACTTGTTGCTGTTTACTTGGGATTTTCTCTGATATGGCTTTGATTCTGGGATTTATTCCCCCCTCCTGTCTGCAGGGACCCAGGTTTGTCAGCATTTGGGTCCGGATGCGAGCCCGTCTTTTATTGTCATTGGGAAGGATGGAAGGGGGCTTATAAATATTAGCTAGTTTTGACTTCCCTAGAATTTCAGCCTACCAGTTCTTCAGCAGACCTTTATCAAAACACCATGTGTACAGAGCAGCTATTTCTTCAGTGACCTGGGAACTGGGTGCTATGTATTGTTCAGATAAGAATAGCAGTGCATGTACGAGGGAATCTTTTTGTCACTATGGTGACATGAAAACCCTATAGATGCTATTTTACTATTAGAGATTAAAAACTTATTCACAGATTCTGAGACAGAATTTTGCTTCTGTGTTAATTTAAGATTTAGACTGAAGTATTAATACAAAATTTAAAATTGTGTCCTCTTCACTGAAATCCAGTGTGGTTACAAGGTTCTAATAAATATTATGTCCTTCCATCATGCAATTAAAATTTTCCACCTCATTTCACAATGCAAAACACTCACATGTTGTCAATCATTTTGAAACATGATTTTTTGACATCATATAATTTCACTTCATTTTTCAGACAGACATCACACCAGGAAATTATATAAGAAAGGATCCTATTATATCTTTATTTTTCCACCAAATTTCACCTTCACATACAGACATTTGTGTACATTTCAGTAATTCTGACAATAAACTTTCAAGGAGAAACGAATGGCATCTACGTAGCTGGAGATCGGCATATGGAGTTTGCTGCTCTTCAGAGATTGCGGCTCCGGCGCAGGCACCTGGTTAGGAACCGCTGGTGTAGCCACGGGAAGTTTACAAGTCTTGATGCATGAAGTGAAAAGGTTGCTGCTTGAAACAGATACCACCTGGGAGGCAGGGAGGGAAACATATGCATGTTTTTGAACTTTCCTGTGTTTAACAGTTAGCAGACACTAATGAATTGCCAAACAGCCCTGATTTAAAACGTAGTAGTCAAAAGCAAGGCTACCTGCTGCTTGTCAGGTAGTCCACCTGTTCAAGAAACCAAAGTGCCCCTGCCCTGTGCCAAGAGAAAAGCTGCTGCTGTTTCAAACCTCTGCTCTGGTATGTGTGCGTGTGTGTCTCATTGCGTTGCTTCATATCATGTGAGTCAGAAATTCAGCATGCAACAGAATATCTCAGGCTCATTATAGAGGTCTGGTATTAAGCAACAGATTTTGATCACAGTCGCATGTAAATCTGGGGGAAATACAGCCTGCAGAGCGCAATTTGGAATTTGTAACTGCGATCAGATATAGGCTGGCAAAGTAAGAGAGGAGCAAACCAGGCATGTAAAAAGCCCGAATAAAACTTTAGATGGTGGCTGGGTTAGCTTTTAGATCTCTCCTGAGGTCAGAAAGCTCACAGATCCTCTCCTGATCTGTGAAGTCCTTGGAAATTCACACCTCGTCCAAAAACCCCTTCACTGTCTCTCAGAGGGCTCAGCTGGGAATGGCAGCACATTGCTGGATGATGTCTGAATCTCCTCCATTCTTCTAGATTTAAATGCTATGATGGGATGTTGCTTCCAGGCATGGTGATCCCGATCTGTTCAGCTAGAGGTCTGCCGGGTCACAGAGCCAAGCAGCTGCTATTCTGCTAAGGGAACGTGCAAACAGAGCTGCTGACCTACTAGTAAACCTGTTGCAGCTAGCTTAAAATTGAGTGTTCAAACTTCTGCTCATTGAAGTCAGTGCTAGAGAGCCTGTGCTCAGAGCGTGCTGGTAAACCTGCGCTGTCACGTGCAAAATACTGGGTTTGTTCTCCAGAGTCAGCTAAATTGCGCTGGGTGGCCAGGAGCTGCATGTGTTGAAAAGTGCTACCTCTTAATCTGCTGGGATCGAACTTGGTTTTAGGGTTCACAGTAATGAGTGGCCATGTTGAGCTGAGACGGGAGGAGACCAGCAGAGTCTGGACCGCTGTGCACTGTCCCGTACTACCTTCCTGGCCATGGGGCTGCCGTGTAAAGACACAGCTATTATGTACAGCCACACCAGGCTTGTGCTTCAGGGCCAGGTGAGCTGGGTTTTGTGCACGATGCAGTCAACTGTTGAGAAGCTGTGAAGTTTGACTTGATGAACCATTTTGCTTTTAAAGTGATTAAGGCCATTTAGATGGTGTGTGTCTGATGGTCTGGCTGTGACCAAGGGCTTTGCTGACGGAATTATTCCTGTGCATCACATGCAGTCACACAGACTCAGAAACATAAAGGGGCTCAGTTCTTGCTTTGCTTAAAACAAAGAAACAAAATAGTTGGTTCGTAGCTGATACTTTGGTGAAACTGGGGAGAGCAGTAAGCAATGCTGGAGACCAGTCAGCTAGTATACAGTGTGCCAGCAGAAGCGACAACAGCCTGGCACGTTACTGTGTGGGAGAGTGTGATGCTCCAGTGAAGCCCTGGTAGTTCTCGATCATGGGCAGGCACAGCTGGTGGAGATCATCACTGAAGTTGTGATGGTGTATGGAATAATCACATGGGAAAACAAAACCTAGCAAAGCTTGCTGTAACGAACATCTCAGCAGCAGGTAGGCTGCTGTGGTGGGGGGAAGGAAGGTGGCTTTTAGGGCAGCTGTGATTAAAAAGGGGAAAACCCCACAAAACAAACCCAGTGGGATAAGTTGGTACTGATGGATACTGGAGAGCTGCGGGTGGTGCTCTGGTTTCCCTCATTACTCAAGGTGGCCTTGTGAAAATTGGTGATGATCTGGTGGTAGAAGTGCAAGGAAAGCAAGCAAGCAGAAAATAATGAAGAACGAGAGAAGGTTGTTACTACCACTTCCTTCTTCAAACTGCAGAGTAGCTTGGGGCTCAGATTCAATAGGAAGTTACTACAGCATAAAAAGCTCCCACCCACCAGCTGAGCTGTACCTACCATTTGTGTACATCCTCTTAGCCTGCAACAGTTGCAAAGTAAACTGATTTAGCTTTGTTTTTTTTTCTTTGAGGCTTAAACTAGCTTGCGATACCTTGCACTTGGCATGGGTTCAATGGGTATGCATGATCCCTAGCAGTTACCCCAGCTCGGCTGCAGGGACATGTTGTGGGTCAGGGAACTGCATGTTGAGATAGTGCATTTTCAGCCTTAAAATTCGCTTGGTTCTTATATAACATGAGCTCTCAGTGGTCAGATTGGTTTTACCACAGAGATGTAGGGAAGTAAATACTCTGCTGTAAGTGCGATGCAAATCATTTCTCCTGGCCTGATCCTGAAATCACTGCGGTGTGCCATATAAAAACATGCAAAAAATTAGTCTAATGAACGACAAGATAGATCTTTCAAGGGGTCCCTTATGAGTTTAACATGAAACATGTGCTTTCTTGAATTGGGGCAAGGGTGCTGAGCTCCTCGCAAAGTCACCCCCCTCCCCGTGAGCATGCTCTCAAGGCATGAGCAGCATCTGGGGAGCCGGGTTCTTGTGCACGAGCACAGCCCTGCGATTTGCAGGGAGGGTGTTAATTCAGAGATCTGTCCTTCAAAGCGGGTAAATGATGAGGTAAGAAATCTTTCTGTATTTTGAATATATATATATGTACACACATATAAATATATATGAGATTATTCAAATGCAGCTTGAATATATTTTGCCTAATCCATACAGAGTTTTATCAATATTTCTTTGTTTATTCTCTTTCATGCCAGCTGCTTTCTTTATATATTTCCATTTTGTACATTTTTCAGAGTGATTGGATCATGTTGCACACACTTCTATTGAAATATTAAGTGTTTGCAATCCCCATTCATAGGCACCAGCTCTGTTATTATGATCCATCATTTCAAAATCCACATATTTGAAAAAAGAGAGCTTAGCTAGCCCTTGAGTAGTAGAGAGCATTAGACCCAAGGAATCTCATTCGTCTTGTCAATAATCTATGGATTAACACCACCAAATTGTTTGTTTCAGTGGCATATCCTCACCGTATATTTTTAAAGGAAATGAGCGTGTGGAAACCCCAGCGAGGTGAGGTCTGATGAAGGCTGGGTTTATACCAGTGTGAGCAGGGAAATAGAGAACTTCTCATTTGTGCCCAGCTCCTGAGGATCTCGCGATGGTTAGGGTTTGGATATTGCCGATTCCTGTTAATGGTCAGGATGGGAGAAATGAACCCTGTGACGGCCAGGGCTTCTTGCACCTTGCCTGGGGGCCAGGGCAGCTTGCTGGTGTTATCTGGGGGGGGGAGCTGCCCTTCCTGTGCTTGGGGTTTTTATTGCCAGCCAGCCTGCACAAGGACTCATTCTTGTCCATTGCTCAGATATGATGGTTTTTGGTAAAAAGGCTCTTTCCCTCACTCTCTGCATCCCAGCGGGACATGTGAGGGTGGAGAAGCGGTGGGTGGGCAGAGGGGTTACAAGACAGGTGCAGCACCTCTGGCACCTATGCAAGGGGGTGCACCCAACCTGATTTGTGAGCATCTAAGATAAAGACAAGCTTGGTGATGGCAGGGACCCCAATGCTGGCCAAGCTCTGACGATGGCCACAGCAGACTGTAGAGATGGTGCGTGAGGATCAGCTTTGAGCATCCGTGCCGTTGGCGGGTTCACCTGAACCGCAACGCTGCTGTCGATAGCTTTTTAGATAGGCTCTATTTGCTCCTTGGTAAAGTTTCGCGCCCCCATTGGCTTTAGCATCACTGCTAAAACACGAAAGCGTGGTGAACTCCACTGGTGCCACGCCGGCGTCCTCCCAGCCAGGCCAGTGCGGGGCAGACTGACCCTCCTGCTGCTGAAATCTTGCCCTGGCCTTTGCAGCCTGCCCTTTGTGCTGTTTTGTGGCAGACCCGTCGGAGGGCACGAGGGCTGTGCGGGACGGCTGCGGTGCCGGTGCGGGGACTGCCACCAGCCAGGCTCGGCGTGCCATTCATCACTGGCGACGGTCCGTGCCGCGGCATTGTCACCTAGCAACGGCCCAGCCGCGGCAGGCGGGACTTTATTTTTTTTTTTTTAACATAAAAATAAGGCAATAATTCAGAAATTTGCATTTTTATTTCAACAAATGAGAATATTTTGGTGGCTGGGTTGAAATTCAAAGCTGGAGACATTTTTGCTTTGCATCCCTGTGACTCCAAGCGCTGGAGCAGTGGCTGCCTCGATGAGATGGAGCTATCCATTTCGTGCGTACCAGAGTTTAAAGTTGAGCCTGACACTGCGTGACTGCCTTACCCTGTTTTTCCTTTTTTTATTTCTGCATACATGCTATAAAAAATCATATAGTTAAATTACAGGGTGAGCTTTTTTTATGTAACTTCTACTTCTGAGGCTGAACTTTCAGGTCTAATTTTTTTTTAAATCAGAGGGAAGAAAAGGCAAAGAAGTATATAAGCTCAAATTATTCTTTCCCACTCTTTTAAAACACCTTTAAGATTGCAGAAGTCTTCTGAACTCTATATTGGCAATTCATGGTGCGGCAACTCGTTGCGAAATACACTTGTTCGTTTTCACTGATTGAATTTACTGATTGTTAATGTGTATAAAAGTGTTATGTACTTTTGAAGTAATCTGCTAAAGGATTTATAGGAAAGACTATTTAAATGTCATAGCGTTTTCTCTGTTGTTATGACAGTATTATTGAGTAAATAGTTTAATTTTAGTGCCCTAGTTAAAAAAAATCTATAATGACCGCCACATAAATCGTTTGCTTTTTTTATTTCTAAATTTAGTTCCCTCCACAGAGACTGGAGTTGAAAATAGGCTAGTACCTAAGACATGAATTCTGTTAAATATTAAAGAGATCTCATCAATGATTTTATTAGTCTCAGTACTCAGTGAAGGCCGCACTGACATCTGAAGTCTAATGATTTTTTTTATATATTTAAAGCCTCATACTGCACCTTTAAATATTGAACAATATTGAAAAATATAGAAGTACTTTTTTGTATATTAGCTTTAGGCAGAACTGTTGTATGATTTCCACTCCTTTCATGACATTGTAATGATGTTACCACATACAACTTTATCTTGCATGAAAAGGTGAAGTCATGAGTGATTTCTCCAATTTAAAAGCACTCAACCCTCACAGTGCTAGAAATGAATATTTTGCATATATTCATGCAACAATGATTCAATTTAAGATTTCTATTTTCAAACATTGCTTGAAACCTTCGGTATGTTAGTAGTAAAATTGCCAAAATGTGTAATAAGATTTATTATAGATGAGTAGCATTTTATTTAGTATTTCATGTTAACACGCTTTTAGGGTTACCCTGGTTTAGCAGAAGAATTCATCTTTCTTTTCTAATCAGAGCTAACACTTTATTGTATTATTAAGATACACTTACTGTGCAATTGTATATCACTGCAGGAGCAGAGTTTTCTCTGCCTGGCAAACGTGTGCCTGGTTGATGCATGGCATCTGCCTCCTGCACCCTAACCTCACCACTCGGTACTGTACCGCTCCCCGTCGCTTTAATTTTATTCTGGTTTTTAGTTTTCCTGCTAAAAGACCATCTCAGGTCTGCGCTGACACACACCCCAGGTCTCTCCTCTCTGCTCAACCAGAGCGGACAGGAGCTGTGGTTGGGGCTGGCTCTGCCCTTGGACCACCGGCAGCGGCTTTTGCTGCCAGAGGCAAACCCTGTCCTGGGAGCTACCAGTCCAGTGACCAAACAGAAACTGCTTTGGCGGCTGAGTTTGTTATGAAGCTGCTTTTTGTAGCTTCACCTTTGTCATCTACCCATCGCACCATTTGCCATGGAGCTAATAGGAGCTGCTGTTTCTCTGAACATCTGTGGTCGTGGCGTGTATGTTGATGCATTTTGCGAAATGCTCCTCGCACCGAGGCCACCCTGTATCAATTTCATGGCTTTGCACATGGAGGTGTGTTGTGGCATTGAGGCTGTACAGACTCTGTGTCAGTCAATGGGAGGTAAAGCAGTAGAGCAGACGCTTAACCTAAAGCAGTCGGCATTTTGTTTCTGCTCCCTCACTGCCTTTTTTGTGGTCTGGGGCAGGTTATATCCCAGCTGGAGCAGCATCATCGGGCATACACGAGCCTGGTATTTTCCTGACTTTGGTGATTAAGAAGTGGTAAGACCAGGCCTGAAAATGGCATTCCTGGCATTTTGATCCTCTGACCAAGGTCCCAATCCAGGTGCCTTTTTTGCCTCCAGTAATCCCTTCATGCTTAGTGCTAGTGCAGCCACTTGCAGAATGAAACGGCATGTCCTGCAGGTAAGGGGCTCATGTTGTGGGGAAAAATGCTATTAAAATGTAAGCGTGAGGGTTGTGTGGTGATGAGCTGCCGCACTGGAGTGATAAATATGTTTACATCTTTTAAAAGTTGTAACTCAGCATGGATGAGCTGGCGTCCCTCCCCTTCACATTCACGTTTGAGTCGCAAACAGAAAAAGATGATCTGCTATTAGGGAAGCTTTCTCTTCGACTTGGGAGCTGGAGATGGTAGTGAGAGTGGCTTTCATAGATGAAAATAATTGTACACTTTTTGTATTATTATTTTTGGCAAAGAGCTAGCGTTTCAGCTTTCCAGCGTATTACATCATTACATTGTATAATGCATCATAATGATAGAGTGAATGGAAACGAAGAAATGCCAGCTTCTGTTGCAAGTTTAAAGACAGACACACATTTTCAGCTGGGAAAGCTGCTGTTCAGCTAAGTGTTTTCCTAGATGAAACAAAGCTGCAATCCCACTTGGCATTCGCATTAATTGTGGACTTGCCAACAGGCCAGTTTCACTGGTGTATAAATTAGTGGAGAATTATTCAACTCATCTCAATAACTAAGAGAATATCCTCATAAAGCTTGCTGAGCTGTAAGACATTCCCCCTCCCCCCCACTTTCCAGGGTATTTTGCACCCTATACTTAGAAAAATCACAGAATTTGCATGCTGTTCCAAAAAAAAAAAAAAAAAAAAAAAAAGGCAAAAAACCCCATACAAAGAAAGGCATCGAATATACTGATACCCCGGCAGAGCAATGTGGTGACTATCTGCATAAAATAGCAAGTTTGTACTGATCGGAAACTGTCCAAATTAAGAGGGAATTTTCTGGTTTGTTGTTTGAGTTTTGAGTTTGGGTGTTGTTGTTTTTTTTTCTTTTGAAATTCAGCTAAAAATGCGAAGTGAAAGCGCCTGTGAAACGTGCCTCGTTGCCAGCATCAGGCACCCGACATTTCATGTCTCTCCAGCGAAACACGAGCCCAGGAAGTGCAAACTTCCCCGCACTGTCCTGCTAACAGGCCTTCCCGACCTAAAGGGGGGATCACCTTTATGGTGACAGGATAATTTGATCTCTGTGCCATCTAATCCTTATTTTCTTTATGGAGGCTGCCAGCAAGGGTGCCAATTAGTGCCAATTGTGATGGTGGCTTTTGTGATGCAGACACCTGCCCACTAGGAATTGGACTGGTACCACCAACACACATATGCCACTAAACAGCTGTCAGATGGTAATGACTTTTTGGAGTAGAAGAAAAGGGCAGAATTTTATTCTGAGGCAATTTTCTGAGAAAATTTTACAATTTTTCCCTTCTCTCTTTTTCGCCCTCTTTTTTTGTATCTGAATTCCAGGCTTCTAATGATTAAGCAAAATGTGAATTTTTAAGTATATCTTGTAGCACCAACTTTATACCAAAAACCACGTGGTCCAGATGAGCAAACGTGGAGTGAGAAATGATGTTAATGGCATTCTTATTATTCTAAATCATATTTTAATCTTGTTTTCTCAAGTTCATTCCTTATTTAGGTTACTTATCCCAGCAACAGACAAATGAAACGCTATGTTTTCTTTTACCACTCTTCTGAGATGTGGCCTCTGTTTTCCTGGCTAAATTAGAAGATTGAATTAAATGTAAACATCAAACAGTTTTAGCAATTCCTTTTCTGTTTTTTTGATGACAGAGTGAAGTGCTTTGCAGCACCTTTGCAGCTCATGCCATCACAGGCACAATAGTTCAGGATCTCTCTTATGCTTTTATTAAACTCTCTTCTAATTTTCGGTCAAATCGACAGTCCCTTCTTTGATGCCTAAATGAGGGAAGTTTACAAGCCTGCTTTATCCATAAGTAATTACACGTGCATGTGTATGCTTGTGTAAGTAGATAGACATTTGTCTATATAGACACATGCACCCTTGAGTGTAATTTCTTGGGTATTTCTGGTAATACAGTCATGCCCAGAGCTAGGAGCACTTTAGTGGACTTCTTAATGGCAGATAGTAATTTTTGCTGTGCGGTGTCGAGGTTGCATGAACCTCGTAGCTTGTGTAATGGGTCCGTTGTCGAGGTGCTGAGCACTGGTCGGTGTTAGGGACGTGGGTGGGAAGCGTGGGTAGTGTCTCACAGGAGATATTTGGCACTGTGTAAGAAGGGACCTTGAGAGCTGTAAGAGGATTCCTGTATCCTTTCCAAGCCTTGCGAATCGCTGCCGAAAGCTCCCGACGCCTGATAGTCCAGCCAAAGGCCAGACGCTGGCAATTAGCATGATCTTTCAGCGCTCAGCCAACACATACTGCTGGTTCAGCCTTTGCTCTGGCAGGTGTTGCACCTTGATTAGCGCAATTGCTTATTGGCATCAACCACTAAACATGGTTCCTGCTAGATGTAAAAGGAAACAATCCTAAATAAACGCAGCCAAGGTTGGTATGCAATGGTAGAAAATAGTCTAATGCTTTAAGGAAAATGATGGCGTTGCAATTGCTATTGACCTTTAGTAAACACAGTCACATTTAGAGAAGGACACCATTGCTATATATATAATATGTATATAAAAAACTTCGTATGAAGGTTTTCAAGTGAAATAAAACTAGAACAAGTGTATCAGGGTCGTTGCTTTTTATTAGCATTTGTTGCTGAGGTTTGGGCCATCATTCCTTGTCACTGTTTCCAAAGAATGTAAAGCTCTGTTACAGCTTGGACCAGCTCTCTTATTGCCTTCCTGTCCGTTTCTCTTCCACTTATTCATTCCTCAAAAGCTGGCCATTTTAATGCAGCTGTAACTGGCTGTGGCCTCTGCCACAGAAAGGAGAGAGTTTGCAGGTCGACTTGCACCACTTTCTGGGCTTGTTCATGGACCACTCTCCCTGTCTGCTGGGAGAGCTGTGACCCACGAGGAATGTTTCTGTACTGTCACCAGAACATACTCTGAAATTTCACAGATTTGAAAGCAATGGCAACCAGGGCAACCAGCACTCATGGATTTGGGAGAGGTAACAGCAAACCTACAGCGGCTCAATCAGTTTTATTTTGTTGATAGCTTTTGACGGTATTTTTTTCTCCACCAGTTAGCTTGTTAAGGGCTTTCAAAACATTTTCTCTACATCTTGGGGTTGCTCCAAGGCAGTTAGAGAGGACAACAACGGGCCTCAGATTTTTGAAACTTCAGCCCCTGTTCTGGCACTTGAGCTAAGAGTCATCTTTACAAAACCTGCAAATCCCAGCGGTTCCTTTCATTACACTAATGGTCAGATTTTAGAAGGGCTCATCAGTTAGCTTTCTTTAATGCATAAGGCGCATTATTCTTGAGTATGAAAATGCTCTGCACTAGATTGTACTACCGTTTTTTTGGGTGGGTGAGTAGTTATATGCCCAGGTGAGCAGTGGGTACAAAGTCCAGCCCATTATTCTATACACTGTCCTCAAAATGCAAGTCAAGGAATTCATTGAACTCAGCAGATCTCATTACTGGGACTGAAGTGAGAACCCGTGCCACAACTAACAGGTATCCTTTGTTAGTGTTTTAAATGATGCAAACATGTTTTAAACAGTCCTATGGCGCATCTCTTGCACACGCTAACATATATGCCTCCTAATGAACATGTAACATGGTTTTAACATATGCTAATCTTCAAAACATATGTAATATTAAAGGAAAATGTGGCAATTCTTTAAAGACCCTATCATTGTGAATTCATATCATATTCATTGTAATAGCATTGATCAAAATGAATTCATTTGGTATTCATGTAGATGTCACATGTACTTCCATAGGTGTTTCATTGTAAATTAGCATTTCTCAGAGGACACTTAAAATAAAGTGTTACTGAAAGTTCTCATTACACATATTGCTGAGATTAGTACATTAAGGATCATGTACTTACATAGTACTAATGCATTTCTGCCACTTAAAATGCTGCATTACCCATTTCTGATATCTAGCAAATATCTAAAGCAATTTTGAGAATTACTGATATCCTGAAGGAAGTGGTACTTTTGTGATTAAATTGGTTTTGTATATTTCACTTTGATTTATGAAAAAAACCTGTGCCAGATATACTTAAATGATTTTTTGATTTAAATGACTTTAGCATCAAGTGAAACAAAAAAAAATGAGAGCCACATCTAATTAGAAAAGCAAAAACAACTGTTATAAATGCTTTTGGGTCTTCAAACTTGTCTCACAAAGCCAAATTAGCTGACTCTTTAGTATACTGCGGCGCAAGCTTTCTGATGTATTTGCTTTCAGATTATTACTTTCTAAGAGAAAGACAAAAAGTTTTGTGGTCTCAGGCAGATGCATTTCTGATGTCTTGAATTGTCCATTACAGCTTGTTTGGTCTGAATTTATTTTTGAGAAGATGAAGTTTAAAGAAGACTACAGAGGGTTTTATAAATAGCTGACAAAAGGTGCGTTACAGTAACTATAAAAGAGATAGCATTGTTTGAGTCCTGAAACACTCTAAACCTGTCTGACAATGTTGTGGATGTCTTTGGAAGAGGATTGATGTAATTATTTTAAGGGGTTTTTTGTACCACTAAAAAACCTCTGAAGCTTAACAGCTGGCCTGAACCTAGCAGAGACCTTTGGAAAAATATGAGGAAATGGCAACATTTTGGTGTTTGTGTTGGAAGGGAAGAGTCAGATTTGGCCATGAGGTGTTACAAAACCTATCCCACTTAATACAGTCTCTTAGCAAACATTTGCTTGCTCTTCTGGCTTCATCCACATGTGTCGTGGTGTGCAGCGTGGGCTTGCAGCAGGCGCTGGTGGGCCGTGCAGGAGGCACCCTTCCCAGGGCTGAGAGCACAAAGAAATGATGGTATCATGGCTAAAACACTAGTCTGGGCTGTGGGAGATTTGGATCCAGTTCTGGTGTTGTGCCAGCGTGGCCCCTGTGCAAAAAAGCGGAGTGGGGAGAGCAAGCTTCTTCTGTCCTGTCACTTGTCCTGGCGCGGGGGGCTGGGTGTTTGGGGGATGAGCCTCCTGGAAAGGGAGGAGGAGGAGAGAAGAGGAGAGGGAGGGAGAGCATGCGGAGGAAGGGTTCTCATGCTCCTTGAGATCGCTCTAGTATCTTGTGCAACCTTACAGCTGTCTCAACCTTCCTCGAATGTGGCCCTCCCCACCCTTGCACCTGATTTCCAACTTTTCTTGACTCTGATGTCTGTAGTGAGTTGAGCCACATCTCCAGAAACTAAGTTTGTCAAATCTGGGAGAGGACGCATCCACACCTGAGTATCAGCTGTACAATAGCGCTCAGCTTTGTCTCTTGCCTTGCTTATTTTTCCAGAAGTTTTCAGGTCTGAAAGTATTTGCCTAGTTTATAGTGTTTGTTAGATTGGTTTGAGAGTGTGCAGTATGGCAAACCGCAGGATAGAGTATGTAATCCAGAAATCCATTTCAGGTTAGAGCCATAATTAGCTAATGTAAGATAATAAATAGCTACTAAAATCACATGAAAAATATGATAGTGCTATAAAATGTGTTTTTATAATCCTGCTCCTCCCCTTTTCTGCCTCCTCCTCCTCCTCTTCAGCATAACAAGGACCCTAATAGGCTTCATGTATAAGTGCCTATTTTTTAATTTAAAGACAAGTGTAATCTTTTGTAGTCCAAATGTCCCTATCATAAATGCTAACCGAGGAAAATATTAGGACTCATTTATTTATGAACCCGTTAATAATGAGGTACAGTTATGAAAAAGGCTTTCTCAGCACAAAGCCTACCGAACAAACCATGCACACTGGGGAAAAAGAGCTAGTTAGCCTTCCTGACTTAGATAAAGCTATGGAGAAATGACAAGTGCCAGTAATTAGCAAAGCCTCTTCAACAAGATAACCCTATACATCTTTGTCTATTTCAATCACCAAAGACCCCGATTCAGTGTAAAATTAAAGCTGGGATGCCATCAATTTCTGTTAACCTCTTTATATTGTTCTGTGTTCATGCATATGTGATAGATAGTTTTTGTCATTTTATTAAACGGTGACATCTCAGTATGCATGTGACTAAAACTGTTTTCTCCTTAGCAAAGTATTTTTAATCATCTCTCCATTGCCTTTATTAACTCAGTTCTTCTGAGTCCTAACTGCTTTATTCTGCAGTATTGGCAGCCATTCTAGGGGGTGCAAATATTTGTGCCCATTCCTTTTATGAGCAGCTTATTTGTGATTAAGAATTTTGCACCCTTTCTGGTATTACGTAAGAGGTACAGTAGCTCTGCTGGCTGCCTGCAGAACGTCCTCCTGCATTTTTACTGGAACAGAGCAGAATTTGTTGGTTACAGTGATCAGTGATCACAAGTAGACATCTGGTTTCCACGAGCACGGCCTCCCCTCTCCACACACATCCCGATGGACGGTCTTCGTTTTTCGTGGTGTAGCTGTTGTTCACCTGCTTGGGGCATGAGCCAAAGCCCGTTGAACTCAACTGAAAGTCTCCCATCAACTTCATGGTCCTTTATCCATGAATGCAGTCTGCATCCGAACTGCTTTCTTCCACCTTAAATGGTAAGCCCTGCTTTTTTTCCCCCCACAAGCTTCCAATATTTGTGAGCTCTTACTCGCTAAATTTCCCTGTGACTTTCAGATAAGTCAGAAAACACATTCACCTGAAGCTTTGCAGGGGGAAAAAAAGTTGTAAATCAACCCTGTTTCCTTGACATCGGGGCAGGTTTGCTGGGAGTGCTCACAGAGTTAGCACTGAGTGACCTGAGAAGTTGCATGTGGCATTGGGTGTCATAACAAAAGTTCCTTCTGGCTCCGTTCTCTTGCTCCGTAATGTCTTTTTACTTATTTTAAGTACTCCAGGCCCTGACTTCTGAGGTTATTAATCTTCATCTGTGCTTTTTTTAAACTTTACTACTAGCACTTTTTTGCCTCAGATATGCTTTTATTCATTCTTTTCAGCAGCAATAACCTCTCATATTGGCCAAATTAGGAAATAATTGCAAATAATAGAGAATCCTTTTCCAGCACTACAATAAAGGATTATATATGTGCTGTGTGTGAGGGATGGCACAGAGTGTAAATACCAAAATATGGGCAAATAGGCAGAGAAATGAAGTATGCTGTTTGGCTCTCCGTCTGCATTTCTTCCTGGCTCGGAGGTCTTTGTGTTCAGAGATGCGTTTGTCAGCCCATTGCAGAGGTGCGTCACGGCAAGGGAAAAGTAAGAGCTGATCTTGCACATCAACTCATGCCCATCCCTGCAGGACTGCAGGTCGTTTAGGAAAACCTGTGCAGAGTCTTTTAGTCTTCTATGGTAGAAACAAATAGTATGAAGCAAATTAAAAGTCACTTGCAATTTTTAAACAGAAACATCTGATCTATCTTGCTTTTCTTTATGTGGCCATGGTAGCCATGGCTTGTTTCTGTTCAGTGAGTAGGGAGAAACTTTGCCAATTCCTGGAATTCCACCCCACTTCTCCTGTGCATTGTTTCAGTTTTGGATCTTTATCCATTACTTTGAAACTCCCAGCTGTCCAGTCGAGGAGCTGAACCCAAAAGTTTCTGTCTGACTTGGATGACAAGTCAAACATCACAAGTGGCCAATAATCCAACCCAGCTATTTGCAAGCCAGCAAAACAATCTAATTTGGCATCATGTTAATAATTACTTTTCAATAATGAGTATTTCTGTAGGACTTTGGGATATGCTTGTGCAATATGAAAAAACCCTGATCTCAGGTGTCTAGCTGCTCTCATACATAGGCATTTTCAGGATCAAAGCTCTTATGAATGTTATTCACAACAAATAATTCTATCAGCTCTTGGGAAGAAAATACGGAGAACATTCATGTAATGCTGCCATCTCAGTTGGGGAGCAAGGCAATACGTTGACTGTAGGAGAGAGCAAAGCTCTCTTGGCACTCTCATCACATTAACACTTCCCTTCCTTCCTTCCAGTCAAAGTTCTCTGAGCTGCTGCTTTCCATTGTTTTTTATTATTCATTTGAATCAGAAAATAATATTTTTCCTCTCTAATTCAGGAAAAATTGTCATTGCCCACCTCCTGCTGAGGGAAAAAAGTGCCAGAGCCCATCTCCTATGAGCTCCTTCTCACTTCAAATGCAGGCTGCAATGGCTCCTTTGGAAATGTAACAGGCTATTATAGAAATATGTATTTACACAGTATTTTAAGATGCACATTATCCACCTGATAGACCATAACAGCTCACCATTACAGCCTATTGAATAAAACCTCTTCGCACCATTTTTTTCAAAGCAGATACTTTTTACATGATAAATCGTGAATCTATTGCGTAGAAGTGCAAGTTCGTCGGTAGGACCGTAGGCAGACACCATTTATCTTTAACCCACTGCAATGAGAACTTCTTGCTCTGACCCTGCCCCGTAGAATGAATTATTCTGACCAGAGAGATGCAGATTAAAAAAATGAGAAAAAAACTTCGTGAACATGAAAGGAAAAGTTGCAACATTTGTTTAATGGACTACATTAGATTATAAAAGAGATCATGCCGCTGGTGAGTGGAGATGAATGAGTAACACGGCTCAGGTGGAAATCCCCAGCCATAGCATTTGTGTGCTGCTGTGCCACGTCCTGCCATACATGTCTACGAGCTTTTAAGCTACTGGCAGTCTGAGTAAAGTGCGCTCTGTCTGCCACCGCCTTTTGGGACTCGTGTTGACCTCCTGAATCCCCAAGGACCTGGGAACATCCCAGCTATTTCTCCTATACTGATTTTGCCTCCCAGTCCTAGGCCCTTTCCTCTCCCTTGCGGAGTAATTTTCCTTCTTGCTTGGCTGGTCCCAGTATTAAAAGAGACCCATCTATTCTGAAAACATCACTGCTTGGCTTTGCTGCCCAAACTTCCTGTGCTTGTTTGACTCTCTCCAGCTAATCCATACTTCAGCAGTTTCTCTCTTCCAGGAATTCACATTAGAAACTGCACTGCCCTAGGTACCATCTCTGTCTTTGTCCGAGGATGCTCGTTTTGAATAGATAATAATCAAAATTTAACAAGCCTCCTTTATTAGCCTGGAGCTAGGCATAAGGACTCTGTCATCTCCTGTGAGTTTTAACTTAAGAAGAAACAAAAGACAACAGAGAAGGCCACAAGACCCCAACATCAAAATGAAGCTTGCAGCCGAAGACACAGTGTCCCTAGTATCAAACAGACTGAATAAGCTGCAAATAGACAAGATTCCCAACTTGTTATAAGATGAAATAGAGCCTAGCCCCTGTTGTGAAACAATTTTACATTGCAGATGTTCATGAATGCATAGAAAATGTGGTGACTTCAAGTCTCTTTTCGTTCCCTATCTTCAGGATGTCAAAACTGATTTTTTTGAAGAAACTCTCTAGTAGTTACAGTTGACTCCTGAGAAGAGACTTGCATTTCTGGAACAAAAAAAGACTTCCAGCCAACTAAACAGCGTTGTCTTCTTTCCTCCCACCATTCAAATTAAGCATACACAACAGAAATACCAAACAGGCATGGGCTTTACATATCATGCCAATTCTGATCTGAAACAGTTTATTAATATAAATCACCTCCAAAAAAGGGAAAGATTTTAAAGGGAAGCGAATAGCTGCCAAAAAAACTTACACACAGAGCCAGTGTCTAACAGTAAACCTAGTGGAAATTATGTATTTCCACTCTTCATGAAGCAAAGCAGCGGGGAGCCAGTGCTTTGAACCATGCATGGGACACTTGCTGTGAGTCCCCACTAGAAAGCATATGGTTTGAGGGGAAACAGAAACACCATCCAAAAAAGCACTGGTCTATAACCAGCAGATCTGTAAATAGTCTAAACCCGTCCCTCACTTCCCTTGCAAGAGGGGACCAAAGGGCCCCGTCTAGTCTTTGCCATGCCTGTCCCCCACCGGGGTGTCAGGACGAGCTCCGACCCTGCTGAGATGGCTCCTCTGCACCTTTCAAAACAGAAGGAAATGGTTTGGAGGGGCAAATGTCACCCCGTGGATGGAAGGATGCCTGTTGGCCATGCTTTCACGTGGCAGACTGCCATTGGTAGGGTTCCGGCAGTGTGAGTACCTACCCACCCTGCTCTGCTCCAGCCCACCTTTCTCCGGGCACTTCTAAGAGGGCTTTCGTGGTGTCCAACCCATGGGTTGGAGCTGACCTTGCATCTGTGGTTTCGTCTGGAGTGTCTCCTCCTTTACTCTTTGCTCTTGACTCATTTGTGAAGAAGGACCGAGCAGTCAGAAGTTGTGGTTTTCTGGATTTTCTAGGTGTGTTTGGGAAAACCGTTCTCACTTTTTAAATGTGTATTTGGTTTAATTTTCATTATTTTTAGATGTTAAATTTTAGATCAGTACAGTATGTCTTAAACTACTGTATTAGAATGCTGCTTGACTCACTTCCAAATTGAAGACCTTTTAAAAAAATTGAAGCAGTCCAATAATTTTAAATCACTCTGCACTGTGCATTGCAATTTAAAATTATTGGAGTGCTTCAAATTTTTATAAGCCCTTGAATTTGGAAGTGATCAAGGTTCTGGGCATACTCAGTGTAGAGCAATTTAAAATTATAAGAGCTGTCAAATTTTTATATAAGCACTTCAGTTAGAAAAGGGATTTGGGTTCTGGGCATGTGCAAAGGGGAGCAATTTAAATTATTAAAGTGCTTCAATTTTTTTCCTAAGCACCTGATTTTGGAAGGGTTTTGGTTTGTGCAGCCTAAAATGACAACTTCCTTTGAGAGTTTCTTCTTAAAAAGAATTTCAATCTTGCAAACTAAAGTATTCTTTAAAATGTGAATTCGCTGATACTTTAAAAACTGATTTGTACAGAGCTTGGTGCCCAGGACATCTATTTTTTTTCCACTCATTTTATCATTTCACTCTTTAAGGGGCAAATTGATGGTATAGAAATAGCTGCCTCTTTGGATTTTAAATTTTTTCCAACTGTTGCACTCATGGTGCAAAAAAAAGAGTGGAAAAATGAAAAATTCAATGAGAAGAAATGAATGTTTTTTCCATGGACTATCCTGCCTGGCCAACAGAACTTATAGGGGATGCAAAATTGAAACAATTTGTTATTAAATCTCATTATAATGTCTCTCAACACTCTAAATGAAAGCCATGTGATAGCTGACTGAATCTGAAGGAAGGAAGTTGGAACGCAGCTTTATTTGCACACTCGTGCTCCGTACTGAAGTGGTTCCTGCCAGGATCCATGCCAGGTTTGCCATCTTTGCCCCGAATCCTACCGTTTCCCTTTGCTTTCCAGTGCTGGGCAGGACAGCAGGAAGAGCAGCAAGGGGAAGGGGGAGGACGACTCCTCTCCCTTCCCGCAGCTGTGGGCGCACGTACCGGGTGAGAATTAAGGCTTGGTGGGCACACGCAATTTTGTATTCTGCAGGGAGGATACGATTCACGCACTAAATCCTGCTCTCTGTTGCAGCGGGACAAATGCAAAGTGAACCTGACATAGCTGAGCTGGAGATCGCTGTGTCTGGATGCAGCATTTGGCTCACAGGCAAGACGTGACTGAGGGATGCCCTTACTGAGCTGCCAAAGGAAAGAGATAGGGGAGGTGAGCGTGCCGGCCTCTCAGCTCACGCTTCTCTCTTCTTCTCTCATCTTAAAACCAGGGATTCACCCTATAGGGCGGGTATCGGGGTAATTAGTTAATGTATAGAGGGCACCGTGTACCTAAGCCTCACGTATCAGGAGTACATGTGGAGTGGAATAGTGCATTTCATCGAACGCCAATTTAGTATTTTCTTCCCCTTGAATGCTCCTTTCACTTGTTACCATGGAGGTGATAGGTGACCATTTGTAGTTGTTTTTTTCTTGGAAAATGAAGTTTCTGAATAAAAGCCAGTGATCGAATTAAATAGGGGCAAAGATATGGCAGAGGTGAAATTCAAAAGACAATACGTAATAATTGGTTTTAAAGCAGGAGCCAGATTAATCATGTAGTCAGGAACAAAGGGAAAAATTCCTGAAAACCTGTTGCGTTTTCCCTTAGAGTTTTTTTCAGAAAGGTAAAAGTACAAAAATGGTTTTTTTACTGCCCCTGCTGTTAACTACATCATCCTCTTGGGATGTGAAAACCAGGGGCAGTTCTGTGCCAGAAGGACGAGGAATGGGAGACCAAACATATTTTTGCTCAGTATAAATTGGTTTGGGCTGTGCTTTCATTGAATCCTTCTGGAAGTTTGTGGCAGGCACTGGATAAGCTCTGCTCAGCCACACTGCTCGGTGTGCAGAGGAGCAGCAGAGATGGGGTGTGCCGGAGGCTCGGTGTGCGTGTGGCCAGGAGCCGTCGTGTGTGGTTGTGTCAGCAGCGAGAAAAGGTTTTCTGGGTAGAGTTTGGTAGATGTGAGCTCTCTGTCTGTCCCTTCTCTTTCTGTCCAGCGTGTGGGCGTGGGCATGAATTTGATTCAAAAGCTGCGGCGGCAGAAGAGCAATAGGGGCAGGTCTGGGCTGTCCTGGAGGTGGCCGCTGGCAGGTCCACGCGGGGATGAGAGTGTGTGTCGGATGAACATGTGTGGCTGCAGGTGCATGCAAAGGCAGAGAGATATCAAGCTGGATGGTAAACACAGAGAAAGACCCTGGCCCTGTCTTATCTGAGTCCCGATTCTGGCACAAAATAAAGAGCGAATCGGCTCTGAGCCGCCGCCTCGCACAGGCGCACGTACAAGCGCTGAGGCTGCCTTAAACTTCCCGTCTCACTGATTCACTTCAGATGCTGCGTGCTCGAACCCCGCTTTTGGGCTGTATTCATGCTAATGTTGACAGTTTTTTCCTCCTTTGTTACATTGTGCAAACCAAATAGAAAGTGAGGTGAGCTTGTCTGAGCAGATGAAAGATGGCAAGAAATTGGCGCTTGGGGACCAGTGTCTTGGTGACATCGACTCTGCAGTCCTTTTTTTCTCTCTCTCCCTGGCTTCCCCTCTCCCTCTCATTCTCTCTGAAATGGTCTGTGCCTCCAGTAATTTACATAATACTCTTCTGACACCTTTACTTTAGTCATCAATCACGGTACCTTCTCTCAGTCTATCTTTTGTCTGAGCATGTCTCTTCTTTATCAGGCCATGCACAAAAGATTAATTTCACAGTTTTTCTCCCTTCTTTCTTTCCTTGCAAGATACAAAGCTCATGAAATGACAGAAGCAAGATAATGAAAACAACAATGCAAGCAATTTTTTTTTTGTTCTTGCTGGTTGGATCTCAAGATACTTTTTTTAACCTCATTGTGTGCCATCTGTCTTAGAAAAGGTCTGCTCTGTATTTTTTAATACAATTCTGATGCTGTTCTGAAGACTACCTGGGAAAAAAAATTACATTTTTTAATCAGGCCATAGGCACTGATTTTAAAAAAAAAAAATTTGCTGAACAATTAAAGTGAGGGGTCCATTTCTAATGGTGGCATGGGCTACTGCACAGTGCCCATGCCCCAATTAATATTAATGATCTCTTGTGCATAGCAAATTTATGGCATTTGATTGACTCACACAACTACACTTCAAGCTGTCATGTAAAGTGAAATATATGGGCACCATGGCCTAATTTGCATATGCATATGTTCTTAATATTAATTAGTCTAATGGATCTAAGGACCTGGAGATAATTTGAGTACTGGGAGAAGAGAAGCAAACAAACAAAACAAGACTCGCTGAAAAGTGCCCTGGTATGGGTTGGTCCTACAGTCAAATAACTCTCCCAAAATGCAAAATAATTGGCATGGATTTCTCCTCCTTCCCCATGTCTCTCCCAGGACCGGCTGAATTAAAATCTTATCCCATATAACGCACTGTTTTGGCTCTGACCCTGACACTTTTAAATTTGAAATATTTAACATGCCAAATAGATTACAGAATTATATACCGATGAATTTGAGTGCAGGCTTATGGGTGTAGGTCAGGGCTATGAGATTTGCAGCCCTGCGAGGGGGCTGTTTCCCAATACACCTGTGTAATTCCCATTAATATTAATGGGAAGTATGCAAGTTTACTGGGGGAAAATTGGTCTCCCCAGCTTAGCTTTGTGCTTGCATTGCCTGGGAACAATGGCGCAGATTTCCAGAGGAAACAGCCACTTTTGACCATCGGGCGTTGGTCTTCCAAAGTTAGTGAAAATTCACTTTTTTTTGGTACTCTGGGGAGCGAGAGGTGCCAGAGCACAAAAGCAAGGAGGCGTCAGGGTAATCTTTTCTGCTTGACTTTTGTTGTGCATGGGATTGGCTTGTGGGAGGGCTGATGTCCTAATCCTGGATGGGCCCCTACGTCTATACAACTCCTTCCTGGCCTAACCAACTTTAAGTTTTCCCCAGGCCTGGACCAGTGAGTTGAACCCAAGCGAGCGGACAGGGCAGGCTTCCTATCAGTGTACGGGATCACTGACTTCATGTGCCCGCGTTCACTTTTAGTGCTGGGCGTTTAATATGCATGGTGGTGAGCCCATAACAAATCAGCTCTTGTAAACTGTGCCCGGTTTGGCACAGTTCAACATTCGGCGAGAGGAATTAGTGGAGTTTACCCTCTTGGATGTTGAAGCCATCCTACAAACTGGCATGTGGCCTCCACCTGCCAAACTCACCCTCCTGAAACGAGTGAGTCACTTCACTGATTCTACAGATTTAGTACCTTCACTGCACGATTGGTGGTGTCTGCTGTGCAGCAGTGCACGCTGCCTCCAGCACACTTGTGCTGAGCACAATGCTGTTGACTTCAGGACAGATGGACAGGTGCCTTTTTGTGGGTACAGCAAGACCTGCCCAGATGGACCAGCATTACAACGCTTTGTGCAAGCTGAGGAGTACGTTTGGATGGTGAAGAGGAGGTTGGCAGTGGGGTCTATGCACTGAATCCTTCCAGGACCACAAAGTGCTGGAGGGAGTTAGCGAGGGAAGGGAGGGATGCTCTGGTGACCCTGCAAATAGGCAAAAGGCAGGAGGAGGTGCCTATTGCCCTGTGCAGTTGTGTAAGCAGAGTGTGATGATCCCAATGGAAAAGGAGAGTAGGCTCAGCCCTCCAGCACTGCCCAGCCTGCTGGGAGCCCTCTGGGAGAGACGGTGGCTTAGGACATCCCTGTGCAGCATTCTGCATGAAGGGAAGTGGGAAGGGTGCGCGGGATGTGTTCGGCTGTGGGTCTCTTACAGCCCGGGCTGGTGGCTGCGAGGCTGTTTCTGTGCTGATGGGGAGGTGGCAGAGGAGTGACCGCACATACAGCATCACTACGACCAGGGGAGTTTCTGCGTGGGCAGTTTCAGTGAAGCTTGGGCAGCCAGCTGAGGAGCTGGGGCTACAGCTACAGCACAACCCCTTCATGGGCAATCTGCAGGGAGCAAAGCTCCACTTACAGCAGGGAGGGATGAAAATCCCAAAGGCCGGAGCATAACAGAGGCTCCCTGAAGACAAGGGTGTTTCAGAGCTGGGAAACTGGTTAATGCCGTTCCCAACCTCGGGGGACGCGGGGGACTGAGCCTGGGATCCGGTGCCTGACTCGCCTGGGTTGTTTCGTGTAACAAAGAAAACACCCCACGTCGCTTCAGCCCATTTCCAGCCTGCAAAGCTGTAATGAATCTGAAAGTTGCTGATTGCCTTTATGAGGTGCTAAGCACCGATGGCTGCCTGATACCAGGGAGGAGAGTGTTGGCTCTTGGCTGGATCAGGTCTACAGTGGGTTGTTCTACGGAAAAAAATGACTTTCCTGTACGAAGGCATCACTTATATACTGAATATATATAACAAAACCTGGAAAGCCTCTAGTCACTCATTTTAGCTGCTAAAATGCCTTTAGGCCAACATTCCTGCTGTGAAAGGGGTTATGGACATGTCATATGGGGGTCATCAGTGAAAAATATACCCAACTTTTGTTATTCTTAAGTCTAAATCAAAAACCTCTTTTCACAATCCACTAAGGGACGATTTACTAGAGAGTAGAATGTGGTATCAATTATTTCTGTGGGCATCCTTTTTGTTATAAGAAGCAAAGAGGATTGCTTGAGAGTCAATAGCATGACTCCATCTCAGATTACTAAATAATGAAATGCTAAACTTGGCCTAGAGTAAGGACTATTGCTGTCTCAAAGGGACCAGAGGCTTCAATTAAATCAGAGGACAGTGTTCAATGAATGAGAAAAGGATGCTTAAGGTACGATGACATATTACCGGATTTTACATTTAATTGCAGTGCTTTGTTCTTTTAATAAAAGCACAAGAGCAGTGGATCTCCATTATGGTCATCTGGTGGCATTGTTCACTGTGGACAGTTTATTGTAATTTATTGGCTATGTTTAATCCCTCTATTTTTCATATAAATGAATTCTGTCTGCTTTATTTTATGAATTTTCTTTGCTTTAAAAAAAAAATAGCACCTAATAGTTATTTACACACAAAAGAGCTTTTCCACTGAAATACTCAAAGGTGCAAGAAAGAAACAACCCAGCCTAGTATGAAACTGGAATGAAAGCGAGTGCTTCTGCTCAGAGGTGTGTGATTCTGCGTCACCCAAGCAGGCATTGCCACTTGCAGAGCAACGTGGCTGCATGGGGGCAGCGTCTCGTGCGTGCTGTGCAACCTCGGGGGTTTTGAAAGGGTGCAAGCTCCCACGAGAAGTTAAGCAAAAGACAGGGAGCCGTGGTCCTGGCCTGCTCCCCCCAGAATGTCCTTGCTTGTTTTGTGGGGCTCTGTGCCACTGAACTTTCCTGTCCTTGGGCCGTGCTGGAGCTCACCAGGGACACAGGGGCCCGTGCATGGAGCGGCTTGCTGGATTTCTGGTCCAGGAGAAATTGCTTTCAAAATCCCCTGCCTCCAGAGGTGGGTTTCAGCCTTTCTGCCCGGTGCCCTGGGATAACGTACAACACATGGTGGTAGTTTAGCTGGAAAACCACAGGAGCATGTGTATGTGATTATACATATGTGTGTGCACACATGCATGCATGTATAGATATATTTATAGTTTTATGTTTGCATATATAGTTATACATATTCATTTTAAAATGTAAATCTATAAGTTTTTAAATGGTTGTCAGGCAAATACCTCCTTTTAGATGTTTTTGCTGCAACATGCCATTGCTGTGATTTGTCTCATCCGATCACGCCAATCGTATCCCATTATATAAATGATGAAATCATCAGTGATTTAACTAACGTAACCTGATGCATCATGGCAACACTGCAGTTACTGTCAGCTGAAGGAAGGGAGAAGTTGAGAGACCCGAAAAACTCAGATTCTCATCTGTATTTTTAGAGGGTGGTTTGTTTGATTTTTTTCTTCTAATTTTTTTCTTTTCATTAAAAGGTCCTTGTGCAGGAGAGGGACTCTTAAATTCAGCTGGAATACAGTGTGTATCAAGCACAGGCAGGGGAGACAGCCTCTCTTCAGCCCTGGACAGTGTGTGTTTGTTTTTTGGGCAAGATCCTCCCCAAAACAGGGTCACAGTGAGCGGTTCACTCTCCTGTTTAAACAGGTTAGGTGTCTTTCTTTTGTTTCTGCCTTGTTTCAGCTCGCCTCGTGTCAGAGCCTGTCTCTGGAAACGTGGCAGTTCAGCGAGGACCGTGGCATGAGATGACTCTCAGAAGTAACGACAAAACGAATGGCAACCGGCCCTGCTGAAACTGCCGCGTGAGGTTTCTAACCGGGGCAGTTTCTGGGCCCGGGGGAAAGTTGTGAGCTGCATTGCCTACTGGGGAGAAATTTCTCGATGGTTTTATCTGGAGGGTTTTTTTGGTGGGTTTCTTTTCAATGAGCATGCAATGCTTTTAACAGCCTGCAGTATCTAATTTTTATAACATCATTTAGCCATGTGACAGCGTCAGAATAATGAATTCAGGAAGTGTGCGGCGAGGATTGTCTGTGCAAGAGGGTACAGGCAGTACTTAACTCCCTATCGATTGCAGCGAGCAACTGATAAACAAGTGAGTGCCTCCTGACCAACCCGAAAAGGTGCTGCAGGTCCCAGACATGTGATTGTTCAAGTGCGGGATTGGGACTATAATCTGCAATCGCAGCCTTTCAGCGCCTGGAAATTGCTTTTGCTCTTACCGGGGCAGGTCCCGTTCAAGGGTGACGGTGTCAGAGAGCTCCCTCCCAGGTGGCTGTACGTCCAGGGCCAGGTTGTGTCCGGGTGTAGGACCAAGCAGTATGCCCAGGCGCCACTTGTGCACGTGGCTGATGCCACGTGCCGCGTGCCAGCCCCTTTGGCATGAAGTCCTGTGCTGCGTGGGGGAGCATTATAGCTGTGAACTGGGCGTTCGGTTCACCAAACGCACTGTGTTTGTCATAGCTTCTTCTTCCAGGGGCTAATGCAATGTGACTCTGCCGTATGCATATTTGCAAATTACTGTGCGTTGAATATGGGGCCGTACTATGGCAAACCCTTCCTCTTGACAAAGTGCTGTGCCTATTCCCAGTTCTCCCTGGCCTCTGTTTTTGTTAATTTTACACTGAAGGATCAACATGCCCAGGATGCACGCGTGCATCCATCTCTCTCCCTCTCAAAGGAAATTAGTGCTTTCCTGTCACTGCAGGTGATATGAGAAGGGGAGGAAGTACACAAACTGATTTATCTGGAGCTGTCAGCTGTTTTGAGGATGTTGACTACTAAGGGTGTCAGCTCCTCCTCAGTAGTTGGCTGACTCTGAAGAAGACCCCATTCCTCATTAAAAGAGCACTGAGCTGCACTTGAAAGTGACTTTCCCACTTGTTCTCCTCGCACAAACATCACAATAACAGATTCACTGTTTAAAGTGGCATGATCTTCATGCCAGGCCAGGCAGCTTTGTAAAATACACCTCTGCAGCACTTGGTAGCATTGGCACCACGCATGCAAAATTCATTTGAGGTATAAACTAGAGACTATCATCACAGATGACAGTTATAGCAAATCAGCACGCTGTGTACAGTTTCATCCTTTATTCACATTATGTATCATAATAAACGTCGTCCTAGCAACACAGTTTGTTAAGAGTCAAACACAATATCCCACAATGCCTTGCCATGGATGGATGTGAGAAATCACGGCTGTAAGAGCCTGGTATAGCCTGAAAAGGAATCAACGCTTCCTACCATCATTTTAGAGGACTCTTTCCTCGTCCCACCGCAGCCTTGGGAGAGACGCAGGAAGGGAGCCTGCATGAAGTGGGGGTCTCTGCTGCACGCCGATCTGTGCGGGAGCAAAGTGGAGTGTTAGCAGCACTGGGAATTGGATCAAAATGTGTGAAGACTCAAAATCGGAAGGCTTGAGGAAGAAGAGGAGGGACTATCGCGTGGGTAAATTGAGTAATATTGGGGAAGAAATATTACTCAGGTACAAGACTATATCTTCCTTCTTTTTAATAACTGCTTAGTGAAAAAGCACTACCAAGGTATTGAAAGTGGAAAGAAAAAGAAATCTTAATTTAAAAATATATGTCTTTGGTATAGAATTCCACTCAGACCTGAGAGAGATGTTTCCTGAGCGGAGTCAGGTGTGATTCACATAACATTTTGCCAGCCCCTGGGGAATGTCATCTCCTTCTGATGTCTCCATTTGCGGGAAAGGCTTCATTGCAGGCACAGCACCAGGCTCCCACACCAAAGGGCTGAGTTCACTTTCAGACCCTGACATGCGCTTGCTCTGTGAGATACGGCAGCCCATTTTCTCTAATCCTTGCCCTTAGACCCGCTAAAGCATGTGCTTCTCCTTAGCCCTGGTCATGATAGCCCTTGCTCACGTGCTCCATGTTGGGGAGGAGCTGCTGCCTCCCCAGGGTGCTGGTCAGCCCACGGTGGGGCTGCCGGTTCCTTAACACTGAACCCCTCAGGTAGGGCCAGCGGGATACTGTCCCCTGTCCCTAATGCAAATTATATGTTTCCGCTGCTGGAAAAACTATGAGAAGAGAGCTCCAGCTCCGGTCTGAGGTGTGTCCTCTGATAGGAGCGATCAGAGATCATGCTCATGAATTCTCTTGTGCAGAGCAAAGCTTTTCCAGGATGAAGCACTTTTTTCAAAATACCCTGATTATTTTTTTTTCTCCTCCTACTATTTTGAACAAATTTGTCACTTGATGTCTCTCTGAGATGGAAATATCTTAATCAATAGGCTGCTAGAAATGAGGAAACATCTTGGAAAATCATCCTAAGTGTTGCTAAGATGCACCCAATTTCTGAATGAGAATGAAGCCACTTTCACAGCGAACCTGATCCAGTGGGTAGTTCTGCAGTTCAAAAGTAACAGAGCCAGTGAGACGCGAATGCCAGAGGAGATAAAGTCAGCCCTTCCCTGCACAAATCCCTCAGGAGAGAAGGTAACACAGGTACCATATGAGTTCAGCCTTTACACGAAGCAAAGCATAGTACCAAGCAAAGGCCTGAAACTTTAAAGTCTGGACTTCAGTCCAGAACAGAGCCCTTCCAACCTGTGGGGAGGTTTATGTCTTGCCCGGGGATGCCATAAAATAGGACCAACCATCATCCTCAAAGTTTATATCTGGGTCCACAAGCAGATTACGTTGAAGTCTGGATCCAGAGATGGGTTTTGGGCTCAACTCTGCATAATTCATTGTTGTGGAGCAGTCCTGTAGAACAAAATAATTTATCTCGTTTTTTAAAGTGCGTGCAGGTTTTGGTGTTACAGCTGAAAGGACAGTTGGGGTCCTGTGGGCAGGAACTCAGAGAAACACTAAAAAAAAAAGCCATTATGGTTATTAATCAGAATTTTGTATACTTTTCAATTTGCTTCTCCAGGACTGATTCTACTGCACAATAATTAAAATGAAACCTGTTCTGACTGTAGTGCTCCCCTGCCCGTGGAGCGGTGCCTGGCTGATCCCATTCTCTGCACCCTGAATGCTGAGCCTACAGTTAATAATTAGTTAGCAGCGCTTAAATGAAATCGCACGACCGATTCTCTGGTACACTGGCAGAGGCGGTGGCTGAGCCAGCCAGGACTTTGTCATCTTGGCAGGGAGAAGGAGTGCTTGCTGCCATCCTGCAGCCAACGTGTCGTGCAGGGGAGCTGGCGCGGCTGGGGCGGCGTGGCTGGCAGGAGGCTGAGCCCGGCAAAGAGGTGCAGGCAGGAGGGGAAGGGAACGTTTTTGCTATCTTCTGGGGAAAAGAAAAGGAAAAGGGACTCTTTTTTGGTAGGGAGGTTTCCCAGAGATGTCTCTCAGGTTCATATTTATTGTTTATTGCCCGTAAAACTGTGTTTCTATGCTTCACAAAGCCATCATTTCGATGTAGTCTGCCTAGCCTGAAATGATAAATGAAAGCAATGAAGGGAGAAGAAGGGTGTTCTGGTGATTAAAACTCTGGATTTGACTTGAGAAAGTAGGTCTCAGCTCCATCTCTGCCACCAACTTTGGGGTGACTTTTGACCAATCGTTTAGTCTCTTTGGGCTTATGTGAGCTAGGGAGAACAGTGATTTCTCCCTTTTTTTGGTGGTTCTTTTTGCCTTGCCTGGTTAGGCTGTCCAAGTCTTCCCGCTGGGAATCCTTTTTACTGTGTAAAGTGTGACCAAAATGGGATGCCACTGTAATTTAAACTCCTATTCCCAGCATTTTAACAATGCTTTCATGGATATACAGAGGGAAAATAGTATAGTAATTAGAAAGGACGTGAATGATGAGAGCATGAATGGTGGTGAATGGTGAACCTCTGAGAAATCCTTTTCTGACTGGAGCAGGTTTATTTCCCTCAGTGGTGATTGAAATTAATATGGGCTGTTATTTTATGGAGGTACTCATAAACTGGAGGAAGTGTGATGGCCTCTAGATGTAAAAGGTCAGAACAGATGATCTAATAGTCCTTTTTAGCCTTAAAACTATGAAGGAAAATGAAGGCTTTTAAAAATTATTCTTTTACCACAGTTAGACAGGAAATGGAAAATGGGATGGCAAAGCTAAACCCCAGACTCGGACACTACCTTTCCCTGTCCCTTTGCTCATTCCTGTGCCAGTGTGTTTCCAACTGGGCCACGTGTCCCAAAGGGTCTCTGAGCCACCTCTCTAAAGGGTGCCTGAAAGGCAACTGAAAAAAGCCTATTGTCAGGAGGCTTTAATTCACTATTACAGGTGATCACCTCTCTGTTGGAAGTGTAAGGGTCCATAAATCAAGAAATGGTTGAAAACTTCTGCTCTGGTCTTTGACAGCAGTTACAGACAGCTCACTTCAGCCACATTTATGTGCCCATCTTGATTTCCCATGCCTGATCCTACTGCTGAACCGGGCACTTCTTGCCACCATTGTCAAACCAGCCTGTGGCCGTCTTTTAATTTTCTCTTTTTCTACTTACCCTACAATTAAATATCCCTAAAGTGACAAATACATAAAGACCTTAATATACAGCACCGCTGCATACCAGATACACAAGTGCACCTTGGTACGAGTACTTTACAGACAAAGAAACGTAATCACTCATCAGTGCTATTGTTTTTGCTGCATGTGTGGTCTGGATCAAGGGCTCAGCATGCATTTGGCAGTGGAGTGATTCTCTTAGGGTTTTGGAGGTACCGCTCCGAGCAGGAGCCCTCCGCGGCCACTTCCCTTAGCATCTCCAACCAGACCCAGCCAGGGAAGGAGATCCCATGAGCAACCCAGAACTGCCTGCGATATTGCGTCGTGGGCATCCTCCCTTTGCAAAGGTGACATTACGGTCCCGGCATGACTCTGTATCACCGTAGTGCTGTCAGGATGGACGTGGATGGAAAGGGCTTTCCCCTCTCCAGCCCTGGCTGGGTAGCGCGTTAGGGACTTCCCAAACCAGAGGCTGCACCGGATCGTGGTGCTTGGTAGTTCTCCGTAGACCTCTACTGTGAATTTGTCTAATCGCGTTTCAAATCCATTTATATTCTTGGCCTCTGCAACATGCTGTGCAGTAAGTTGCATAATTTAGTTATGCTTTGTAAAAGTGTTTCTTATGGGCTATTTTAAACCCGCTGCCTCGTAATTGGGTGTACCCTAGCTCTTATGCTGTGAGAAATAATGACTAATTCTTTTCTATTTGCTTTCCCTATACTGTTCATAATTTTATAGACTTTATTGTGTGTTCTCTGATTTTCCTCTATCATTTTGTAGCTTGAAGGGCTACATTTTTTACAGAAGTCAGCACAATGGGAGATAAGTAGAGGATTTGGTGGGTTATTGCAGATCCTGGAATGTAGAAGAAAAATTGATCAACAGCTGAATCAAAAATGAAATTTTAGACTTTTTATGATTTAAAAAAAAGGTTAAAAAGAAAAACCTTTAAAGGGCCAGTTTGATGTTCAACATTGGTTTCAGAATTTCATTCCAATGTTGAACCCTTTTGTTTTTATGCAAGCCAACAATTAAAGAATATCAAAGTCGAAGAGATTTCAGACGAAAGGCTTGAGACGTTTTTGTTTTGAGAGTTGCAAAATGTTTGCATACTTCTCTGAAATTTTCCTCTTCAACCTGTCCATTCAGTCAAATCGAAAACTAAGCTATCAGCAAATCTGCAGATTTTTCACCCCAAAGGCTTGTTTTTACCCAGGTATAAAGAGAAGCTGGCTTGAAAAATTTAATCTAAACCACACGTTTTTGACCGCATATAAAAACTCTCCCAACACAAATCCGTCAAAGATCTTGTGCCAGACAGATTTCCCATGGATTTTATTTTGTGTGTGCTAAACACTCCACAAAACAAAGCCCGTCCAGAAATGGGAATCCGAGGGCTGTTTAACACTGGAGATTTTCCCCTTGTATAACAATTATGTAAACACGCACACTAATTGACATCGGATGCAACACTGTGAATATGTGAATGGTGTTCAATAGCCATCGTAATTTCTCATTTTACTGCTTTTGGTCACGTAGGCTAGTAGTAGTTGCACGTAGTAGGACAGAATACAAAACACAAGGCATACTAGTGCCAAACTACCTGAAGATTATCGCTTGTCCCTGCTGGATTTTCTCACCTTTTCAAGCTCAGTCTTTGTTTCTTTATTTATGTTTTATAAGAGGAAGAAACTAATTAATCTCTTTCCCAAAGAAACGCAGGCGTGTGCTTGTTCCCACCTGAATTTTGCTGAGGGTGAATTCCTCACCACGGTGGTTTTGAATCCTTGGAAGAGAATGCGAATGGGTCTGCCTGCTCCTGACATCTGCTGGAGCTGGGTTGCCTGTCTGTCCTGATGCCCTTTTGGGGACCAAAGAGGGAAAAACCTGTTGGCGGGTGGTTTGCACCTTGTGTGGCAATCGGACCCATGGGTACCAGGAAGATTTCTTCCCCGCAGCACAGATATTGTCTAGGATAGTTTTTTGGTTGACTGTGATGGCACATGTTAGTTCTAGCAAATCTAAGCAAGCTTTTGTTTCCTTCCCATCATTGTAGTGTTGGATTCAGTCTTGGTCTTTGTATTATGAGTCTGCCTAAAACCTGATTTTTAGTCATAAAAGGAGGAATTTATTTAAAAATTCATTCAAAACAGATATGTAGAGTTTGCTGAAATATGCAATATCCAGTAGGAAATGCCCTATATTGTATGCTGGGTTTATTTAGAGTAAATTTAGTAAGATCAAGACACATTTTAATATACAAATTATATTTGTTTTTAAGCTACAGTATTCTATCTGGACTCAGCCTGCTTCCATTTTTTTAACCATTAATCTTGCTTTTTGCCCCTAATCCTTTCTTTGCTACAATGAGCTTTCACTATGTGTGTGTGGAGAGGGAAAGCCCTATTAGATTATAACATTTTATGAGTTGTCAATGATATAATGACATTAGCCACCTGACTGAGAAGTAAAAATCTTTGTGGTGTCACATAACAGGTTAGAATGGGCTGGTAAGCCCTTGTGAAATAAACAAGGTAAAAAAAAAAAAAAATCCTCCAAAATGTATATTTAAATGGGTGGCTATAACCCCTCCCTGCTTATTAGACCACCGAGGGCACATTAAATATTTTATATGTAAATATCTTTCTGTCTCTATAAAATAGATAGAGATAGGCGCACGCACATACATACATACACACATGCATAGACACACAAGTCTTTCAAAATCAGAAAGGTCTCAAATTTAATTGGAATGGAAAACGCTAACTAATTGGCATCCAAATTTGATTTGCTGTAGAAACCTCATATTTGTTTGAAACACAACACTGTGTCTTGGAACACAAGCCCAGTCCTTCAAAAATCATACACGAGAACTGTGGAAGAATCAATTAAAGTTGATTTGGCAGATCTGCTTTTGACAAATATAAAGAAATCTCTGATTAGGCTGAGAAGAAAAGAATCCCTCTTTCGTGCTCTCTCTATTCTCTCCCTCTTTAAAGGCAATAGATGTCAGAAGGGGGTGGGTAGTGATATGCAAAACACGGCCTCCATAACCAAAGTAGCCTGCAAAATTAGGTGTCAGCATGCAAAGCTTATTGATGTATGAATGCGGAAAATGAAAGCCGGCAGTAGACAGACGGGGCTAAAGGTGAGACAGCCACAGTGAAAGCAGCTGTACATCTACGTCAAGGTGTTGCTATATGAGCCTGCTTTTTTCTGGAGGGCCACAGCCTAACAAGCTGTGCCTGGCCATAAAATGATGAAACAATACAATGTAGGCACACACTGTGTGAATACCAAATAAATTGACTCGGGCCCCCCCACCCCTTCAAAGTAGGCCTGTGTATTCATTAATAAATTCATATTCTGAGTTTTCAATAAAAGAAGAAAATGCAGTGTAAACTGGAGTTACTTAGTGACACCCAGCTCATTGCTTTTTATTGTTGCTTGCAGCTACGAAGCCTTCGCTGTGCACTAGTAGAATTTATTACTGTCTGTCTTTGTGGCAAGTTGGCGAAGTGAGCCTTTTGAAGAAAATTGACCCACACTTCATGAATATGATGAAAAATGCCAATAACACTACAAAGACAAAGCTCTTGACATTAGTGTGCAAAGAACTAAGAGACAGTAATGAAAATATTGCAATTACAAATCATATCCCTCCTCCCCGGCCGAGGAGCACGGGCATTCGGGGGCCGCTGGGGAGCCCCGAGACCCTGCTGGGTGTGGAGTGGGCTGAAGACTGGGGGGGGACGGGCACTGTTTCACCGCCTGGCCCCCTCCCCATCCTCCGTGCTTTGAAGGAGGAAAGGGGTGAGAAGAGGAAAGCAAGCGAAGTGCTTAATCCAACAAGGATTTCCCTCCTAGAAGGTTGCCCCTTCTTCTCTCTGAGCCTGCGCGTAGGAGGAGAGTGGTCTTGTTGCTAAGGCACAAGATTAGGAGCCATGGGGTCTGGCTTGCACTTGCCCTTCTGCCATACTCTTCCTACAACCTCCTGGACACAAATCACTGTAACATTCTATGCCTCAATTTCCCCCTCAGTAAAATAGTTTTTTTTTTCTTCTATGCTTTATGAATGTAGCCTACTTTGACCGGCATCTCCTCTGAGCTACCTCGTTCTGCTTTGTGTGCATGCATCCCTCCACTCTTTCGGTATTGCAGTAATAGTGATAGGTTGAAAATTAGCATTTTGCAAGCAGAAAGGTTTGTCTCACAGGCTCTGTCCCAGTGAAGTGAAAGAGAAAACAAGAAGCAATGTGACATGCAAAAGTTCTCTATTTAATTCTTGCCCTGGTGAAAAGTAACTCGATCAGTGAAAATATATAAGGAACAAATAGGGCAGGCTTTTTTTCTTTCCTCCCAGCAGTTGATGGAGCACTAGAACAAAGCAACTTCAAGACAAGAAATGTGAAGGCTAAAAGAAACTGAGCTAAAAAAAAAAAAAAACAAACCAGCAACGAAAGGTTATTTAGCCCTGTGTTGAACATTTGCCACTTTCTGAACTTATTATTCATCAATCAAATTTTCCGTCACCAAGATAAACTGTAAGTGCCAGGCGCTTTGTTTATGCATTCTGCTCTTATATTTATTGTGGAGAGACCTGCTAAAAATCAAATAAAAAGCAAGCATGCTATCTACTAAATTTGTATGTGACAGTCGTAGGTATATCTTGCCACGTTGGAATACTGGTGCCAGAACAAATCAGTTCAGCTTTGCCATTCTCATGCGCCTCTTTCCACTTGTAGATCACACTTGTAAATTAAGGCAAACCATGACTGTTTTCCTCTGTGACATGTGGCCACTGATGAGATAATCATGAAGCCAACCGGAGCAATTCTGCAGGTCTGTATGAACTGATGGGCACCCAAATACAGGCTACGTGGGAACTGCGCTTCGATCTGACTCCATCAGACCTGGGCCACTTGTGGATCCAGGCTGCCTTGGGAACATGAGGGGCTTCAGACATGCAGACACTCTGTTGGTTCATGCATGGCCCTTCTGCTTTGGATATTGAACGTTGCAACGTGCACAAGTTATCTGCTGCATTTGCCAGTGTCCTTGCATCACTCATTTTGAGGCACGCAAGGGCCTCTTGGGATCGCTATTACGTGTCTGCAGAGCATGGCAGCGGAGCAAGGACTAAGCCCTTATCCTCAAAACTAGCTGTTTTGTTGCCAACCTGTCAGACGTGATTTCCCCCGGTTGTTCAGATGTCATCAATGAGGCCATGGCAAGACCCCAAGGGCTCTCTTTCTGGCCATGAGCCTTTAACTTGAAGCTGGCAGTTGAATGGAGTAGAAGACAACTGATTAAACCATATTACAATCGTGTTACAATAAGGATCTAAATCAGTGATGATTCCCATTCCTGAGTCTGCTCTTCCTAGATGCATTCCTCCTACTTAATGGACAGAAACTGAGATGTACCTCAGTCTCTCTCCCTTCTCTTTCCCCGTGCTTTCCCCATCATTTCTATGGAAATGTTACCCACAGGATGGGAGACACAACAGGGTTCAGCATGTCTACACCTTTTGGGTGTGCTATGTAGCCTGAGGACCCAGATACAGCCCTGAAGCGCTCAGACCTCTGAACGCATGTCAGGGTATCTTCAGCATCTTGACCATCTCTTTTCTCATGGTTTGGTGTCATTTCTCTGTCCTGGTCATGAGAAAGACCCACCACATCTGAGGAGTCAAAGTAAGCGGCTGGACGAGTGCCCCTGGGTGGCTGAATCCTTCCATGAACCCAATAGGAGGAAATGACTCTGCTTTAGGAGAACTAGACTGGATGTGATACTGTTTTCCGTATTTTATAAATCACTTAAAGTTTTACAGTAAATTATGAGGAGAAAAGAGATGGAAAAGGAAAGGGAGTAAAGAAGCGTCCAAACAGCAGAAGCAGCTACTGTATAACAGGTGAAAAAATAGCAAAACGGACTGATTATGTCTGAACGTCCGTCCTTCCAAAGCAACTGCAACTGAGAAATAATTTCTTGTGTCATTTGGCTTTGAAAACAAGGCTGATGCAGAAAGCTCAAGAGGAAAATGTGAGACCACCACATAGATCAGAACGATACCAGTGTTAAGAACAAAAAAGGGATGGAGCCAGAGAGAGCGAGCAGATTGCCCAGCTATAAAAAGCAGCATTGAAATCCAGAGGAAAGTTTCATCAAAGGCTGGCTTAAGTGCAAAGGTTCAGACCTGACTAAGGAGCAGCTCATTTTTTGTTGCTCTAGAGCAAGACCTGTCTCCTAAGATCTGAGCGAGCGAATGAATGTTGTTCTCTGGCCCAGCTGAATGAGGCAGTGGCACAGTCTGGCCACAGATGGGGAATCTCACAAGTAAAGATGAAGCCATTAGATAACATATTGGAGTGACTCTACTGAGCAGGCTGAATGCCTGCTCAGTAAAAAAAAAGAGAGGAAAAGAAAACACTGTGTAATTATACAGCCGCCCAGTTCTACCTTCTCATTCCTTGTTTCTGTGGCCATCAATATTAGGCTTCTACACTTCTTTCCAGAGCATTTTGTGGCTCGTCTCTTTAACGAGTGATGTCCCATATACATTAAATAACCTTCCATACGAAGCTACAGGTTTCACGCTGGGATGCTAACGCTGGGGCACTCCTTCCTGTTGCTGGAAATGCAGACCAGCCTTGTGGTGAGCCGATCCCCAGATCAAAAACTTTTGTCCACCTTGTCCCTGTAGCTTGCAAAAAGTGCGAACAGATGACGGGACAATTTATTTAGCATAATTGATTATGGCTAATGATGACTGGAAACCCAATTGTGACACTGCTGGATTTATCTGCGCTTTAGATATGAGCAGATATATTTTTCAGATCTTGGCATGTTTAGCATTTTGGGATGAACAATTTACCTACCTGGGTTCATTCTACTGCTCCCACAACTGATTGTATATTAGCATGTCTCATGAAAATCATGCGTGACATTACTCTTGCATCTATATATTGAAAAGAAATGAAACTGGGGCTGGATACAAGCCCTTTGAAGTCAGTGGAAATGTCTCCCACCAACTTCAGTATGACCAGATGAACATAGAAATATAGGATTGGAAAGGGTCTCCTGGGTCACTGAGTCAGTCCTTTGCTGTCCCCTGCGCTCCTTTACATAATCCCTTCTCCATCGGTAGTTTCTCTTTAGGCTGCCTATGGGCTGATGATGTGCTGAGCACGTTGCTGAAAATGTTATCAATAATGAGATTTTTGCATTACAGGTAACCAATGGTTCCTGTGCGTTTGATTTGTCAGCTCTTACAGGCATGAACAATTCCCAGTAAGTCATCTTAAAAACGTAGTTAGGTGAATAAATGCAGGTATCTGGAAGACTGAAAGGGGTACAGGACTATCTGTATTCAGTCTATGTGTTTGGCAAAACTCTGAATACTCACAGCATGGTATCCAATAAATAGTGGATGGGATTCTTCAGTGATCCTTGCAGCTAATAGTGGGGACCGATCACAACAAAATGAAAGGGACCCAGTTTTGTGGCAGTATTTTTGATCTTTAAGAGTAAAAAGTGATAGGTAAATGAGGCCCAGGTTCTTTGGATTTTTTTTTTTTCTGTACAGTATTATAAATGCTGAAAGTGAAAAGAAATTATTGAAAGGTATGACTAGGAAGATTTAATGCAATTTTATTCAATGCCAATTATTTAAAGAGAAGATAGTAGAGAGGGCTGGAAAGGGTTAAAATTAAAAGCTGTTTCTAAAGCCTGCAATAATAATACAATAGACTGGTGGTAGCCACAGGGAGAATTTACTGTCCTTGGTCTAGTGAACCAGTATTAACCCTTCAAGTGTCCCGGATGGCTCTGTGCACAGTGTCACTTTCTGCTGCAGTGTATGGATGTATGCTTTCTGTCAGATTGCTCAATTAATTATAATTGTCCTACCTTTAAAGGGATGGCCCTGGGCATACTAGGGGGTGTGGCCCTCATGGGGTTTTGTTTCAAGCCATATCCTACTGTCTCCAACTCAGTCAATGAATCTCACTCATCAATATTTAATGACACAAGTGTACCTTCTTTTTTTTTTTTTTTTTAAATTATTCTTCGACACAGCTAGACAGGTGCATTGTCTTCCCATTAGGTTTTGGTGACAGAGAAGATGCTGCCTAGCTCTGTGTTAGCGCCTAAGAAAGAGGTGGGTAGACCCACCAAAAAAGGTCAGCGGGCCCTACCTGCGTATTTGAGAAATGGGCATAGGCGTCTTGCTACAGATTCATTACCAAACAGGTATTCATCAGCTTCAAAGCAGCTTTTACCAACTGTGTAGCACACAGGAAGAGATTAGTTTTAAGGAACAGGGCAGGAGAGACATCTCAAAGACTCTGCTTATTTTATTCTTTTAGTGCAACCTCTGCTGCTCTACAAGCTACCAGTGACACACTTTGTGCTGTTCGCACCTTGGTATAGTCTTGGACAAGAACCACATCCTGTGTATTATTGATATTTTATGACAAAGTAAAGCAATTTTAAAACATCAGGATGCCCATCTGCTATGAACTACTTTTCACAATATTCAAAATAGATGCGTTTCCCTTTCCTGTTTTCATATGAGTGAAATGCAGACCACAGTTAGGTTATGAGACTGGGGGCCAGGAATTTTTCTACTTTTAATCCTGTCTCTGACATTGATTCCTTCATTAGCCTTGGGCAAGTCATTTCACTTGGATATATTCGAATCACCACATCTATAAAATGGAGATGCAGTGAAGTGTCATGGAGATTTATTAGGCTGTGTCTGCAGCATACTTTGAAGAAGTCAAACCGTATACACCTGTTAATGAATGGAATTTTAAAGTATGAACGAAAACATTTTCTCCTTTCAGAAGCCCAAGTTCTGACTAAGTGTCCTGCAGACCTGTGACTACTACTGCAATCAGCAAGTACAATTTTACACTCACTGTGTGAACTCATCAAAGAAAAATTAGCTGAACGTTGACTTTATGGCAACTTGAATGCCAGACAGTTTCCCAGTCAGAAATGTGTTGTTCTTGCTGGAGATCATATTGTCCCTATGAAATGAAAAAAAGCAGGTTTTGCAGTTTAAAAAATTTCCAGGAGTAATTTAGAGAGTTAGTGCTCTGAGACTGGTAGATATACAGGGAAATTAGATTCCTACATAATTTTATCACTATGGAGTAAAACCCTAGTCTTGTATGAATGTTTTGCTACCAGCCTCGATGAACCCAAGATCTCATCCAACTTACTTTCTAGTGAGCTTTGGTAAGAGACTTGGAGGATTCACTAGGACTTGGAGCCTTTCACCCACTGGTGGCTTGGTCTGGTGAAGGTTGATAGCCAGTGGAATTCTCTTTAGCATCTGGCCTGTAGAGGAGCTTGTGAGATGAGTTGGTCCCATTCTGTACTGCCCACATTGGCCGTGTTAAAGTTTTAGTCTTGGCAGAAAGGCATTAAACTGGACACGTGGCCCTATCTGCCTCGCCAGTCCGAGCTGCACATGTGTGTATGAGACATAACTCACCTTTGGCACCGGCCAGAACCGAAACAAGCTGGTGCCAAACTCACGTTGTCCTTACTCATGCTGGACTTTCTGTAGACAAGAATAAATCTCCATGACTAATCTGTGCATGACTCACCAACTGTATCATAACGCAAACCTCGAAGAGCTGTGGGAAACAACGGTGCACTGAGGCATGTTTTAAACGAACACTGACCCCTCTCAGCAGACAGTGAGATTCACACAGAAACTCAGCACAGGAGGCAATTTCTGCAGAGGTGGGGCAGCACGAGCACAGCATGGTCCCCAGGCCTCCTGCTGCCCCTCTGCTCCACCGCTTCCGGCCGGTCCCCAAGGCTGCCAGCTACCAAGTGGTTATTGTTACCGGTTTCCCAGCATCTCTGCCCAAAGGTACTAAATGCCTTCCCTCCTGCGGCATGTCAGCAGTGATGCAGGGTTTTTGAGGAGACCTCATAAAGCAAAGCGGCAGTAGTACAGCTGGGAATGGGAGCAGGTGATACTGAGCACAGCCTGGAGAGAGGAAGACACCTGAGTTAGGGAACAGATGGGTCTTGTGGTGCAGTGGGGTTACAAGGAGATAGAGCAAGAATAGGAAGGATGGGTCTCCAACAGGAGATAAAGTAACCCTAAAAAGTCATGGTGCAATAATAAGATCAGGTTCATTTTAGTCACCCCAAGCAGTTTGCATTCAGCTCTTCCCTGTCCAGACACTGTTTTAATCACATATGAGTCAGAGCGCGCACAGACGATGAACATAGCTGCGTGCTCACGCTGGTTCGTAGCCCACTGTCACTTACAGCATGGTGGAAAAAGTGACCGAGAGGACAACGTAAGACCTAATGCTGCAGGGCATGGCTCTGTGCTGGGACCTGAATGAAAGCAATAAGGAAAGATAACTGCACTGAGATACACTGCACTCTCGTGTGAGCAGCGACGGCGATAGGCATTTTGCTTGGGAGAATTAGGAAGGAGCATAATGCTCCCGGACACCCTGTGGAGGGACATTGAGCAGGACTCCCTTCTCCTCTCTTGGGGAAGGTTCAGCACAGGTGTCTTCCTAACCAAGGGAAACAAGGAGCAGGAGGCTGGTCCTGCCCCTCCAGCCATGCACGCTAAAGCATTGCACCAGAAGGCTCCTTAACCATCTCTGATTTACCTTCCAGGACACGATGGAGAAATTAGCCTTCAGCAGCTGAGGAAGGGGCACATCCGTGAGAGATATGCTCCTCTTCCAGGAGCAGTCTCTAACCTCTGCAGTCTGGCATACAATTTAACACACAGAGCTTAGCCGAGGCTGTTTCCTATGTGGGCTGACAGCTTGCTTCTCCAGCCCCTGCTTAACTTGGTAGTCATAACTGAACCCGTAATTTCTCCTAGCATGTAATATTACAAAAAGGACTTTTTAAAAGTCAAGAATTTTTCCTGCATGGTCTAGTTGTAATATGTTTTTAAAAGCCTGTGCTCAGGCCTTGCTACCCTCTGAGCACAAAGCAGCTGGGAGTGTTGCAGAGGGAGCTCGCTTAGCCCTGGGGGAATGGGTAAAGAGGGTGTTTCGTGTGACTTGTTTGCAAACCCCCGTGGCTATTTTGAGGAGAGGCTCCTGGGATTTTATGCAGTCATGTATATCCCTTCTGACTTGGAAAGATGGATCCTGTCCAAGGTTTGGCTAAAAACAAGAAAGGAGGGGCCATGTTCAAAGGATGAGTTTTGCTGTTTTAGAAATAAAGTGCAGCTAAAGAAATCACTATTTACCACCTCCTCACAATGCTCTTCTGCCCATACCCAGATTAAATAAGGAAATTAATGAATAAATGCGAATGTATCTAAATTTATTGAAGGCCAAGCAGTAGGTGCAGACCTGTGGTAATATGAGAGCATCAGGCTCCAAAGGCACCTGGAAGTGCAGATAAGATCAGATCAGGTCAAAGAGGGAGCCTTGGCAGCTATGGTCCTGCTCCGTGGAGCGCGGTGAGCCCCAGCCCAGCTTGCCAGCAGCGGGTGCAACTGCGTGACTCCCATGGCACTGCTCTTTGGTTCTGCACCCTGCCAGTGAGGTGCTGGGTCCTTTCCCTGGGAGACCACAGGCTGTACAGGAGGGAAATCACACAAACAAAAGTGGATGTTTCCACTTTCCTTAGTATCCCACTGTTCCCCAAGTTGCTGCTTGTTTGCTAGGCTTCAGGGTGTTTCTTTTTTTCTTTTATTAATTTGGTGGTGTCATTTTTACACTGGAAGCCTGTTTCACCACGTTTCTGGCAAACCCCATTGGTTAGACTTGTTTTACCACATCATGATCTTCTTTTATAGGCTACATCTGCCAGGAAAGCTGTCATTCATCATCTTCCTTTCTGCCACGTTCATTTTCAGCTAGGCACACAAGGTCCTTGTATTTCTAAAGTAATGCAAAGCCTCCTGGCTCGGTGGTCAGAGTGGAAGGGATAGATGGTGCATAGTCCCTACGCCATGGCACGTAAGTAGTGTTCAGAAGTGGGGAAGAGGAGGAAAAAGAAGATCCTCAGCATACACAAAGTAGGCTGTGGGACTTCCACTCCCTTTCTCAGTGGCATCCCTTCAAGAGACTGCTGCCCCAGGCAACTCCAAGTTTGCCTGTGTCTACTGCTGGCTCGTTCTAGTGGAGGGGAGCTTTTCCCCAGAAGTAGTCCCATGTTGTTTTGTTGTTTGCAACTTTCAGGGCTGCGTTCTTCCTCCCTTTTCCTATTACTCACCCCGTTATGGATGAGAACCATGTTGGTGTTAGCAACTGTGTTTAAACATGGGACGGAACTGAAGTGCAGCTGTGTTTTGGTCACTGGGTTTCTATACCCATAGTGGAAGTGTTCCAGAAATACGTAATAATACATATAAAGTTGTTTAGTTGCTGTTCTGTTAACAAGGTGGCATTATCCATGGTAGAATTCATGGAGACTTTGCACAAGACCCAAAGGAGGAACAAAAGTCCCTTTGACTGTGGTTCTGTTACAGCCTCTTAGTTGCACTATGTTGGACAAAAAGCTTTCTTGAAGTTCTTTGGAGAAAGTTCACGTGATTTTTCAGCAAACTTGTTTGGGGTGAATCTGGGAAGGCTGGCGATTTGGGTATAAAATTAAGGTTTTGCATAACATCTGCTCAAAGTCACATCGGCCTTCAGGCACAACTCGGAGGACCGATAGTTGTAGTTGCTCCTTGCTCGAACAGCTGAAACCATTTCCTAGGCACAGAGCATCGTGACCATCTCTGTTTTCCAGAAACTTGGGCATAGACGGACCCAAGTCAGACTTTAATATATGAGCAACAGGTATGTTCCATTTGTTTGCTGGAAATGGATTTGTATTCCTGATTTTAAGTACCCGCTTTTGACATTTTTGCAGTCGTGTGAATGCCTTGAAAGTGATCGGCAAATTTCCTTTGGCCTTCGTGGGCTCCAGAGGAGAAACCCCGCTGAGTGAGCGGAAAGGCAGATGTGGAAGCCAGCGCTCTGCTCTTTGCCACTGGAGTCTGTCTCCCTCCTCTGTATCTCGCTTGTATGGAGACAAATAAAAATTCAGGGACTTGTGCCACACTTTCTTCATAATGCATGTGTACAAATATTTGCATGCAGCAGTGGTTCAAAGGAGCCTGAAGATACTATCTTAACTGTGGTGCTTTCCCAGACCATTGCTGTGCTTTGCCTTTGTGAATAAAGGCAGTAGTGTCTGCAGTCAGGAGATCTCTCATATAAATTTAATCTGGCTGTTTTCCTCCCTAGGGAGCAGAGTTGAGGATGGCGAAGTTCAAGGTAGCGTGTGTTTGAGTTTTGTAAGCAGAATAGACATGGAAATTTGAAGCCTAAATTTCACATTCCAGTCTTCTTATGGAAATGGTGAGCAAAGAGGAAGCGGAGCCTTTAGTACTGAACATGCGCCAATTTTTAAATACGGATACAGATCTAGAGAGTTTATTTATAAACACCGCATGTGTATATGTGCACAAACGCACAGACACGCTTATACCTATACATGCCTATGTGTAATGTTTATAAACAGCGCGTTGCATATCTCTCTGCTTATAGATTCTATTGATGATTGCTTTATTCATCTTGTGGCAGACCCATTTAAATGAAAATATGTTCCCCATTTCCTTGCTACTATAAATTCTGCGCTATGGGGAAGTAGCGAAGTGCACTAGCTATACATCCATGGAGAAATGCCCTGTTGAGAAGAGGAGTATTATACAGGGAACAATTGACAGCCCTTCACTTCAGTGGGTACATTTCTCTGTACAGCTGCATCACCACTAATGATAAATGAGTAATGTTTGATAGCTGGCTCCGTTGCCTGACAGCTACAGTTTTGGCCAGAGGGCCACGACAGGCTTTAGACTTCTGTTCAAAATGAGTTAAACATATTAGGTATTACGAAGCCACAGAAGCCTCGAGAATGAGTGCTGAAATGAGTTATCAAGGTATGCTCCTGGGTACACAACTTGCAAAGCAGATGTCATTCTAATAATGTGTGATAGAGAACATGTCTGGCCTAAACCCTGCTGGATGAAATATGAAGCCCCGTTGGTGATATTTAATACCATTTTATGAGGTGCCATCTTATAAAGACAATGCCCGCCTTATGTGGAATGCTTAAGGTATTTTGCCAAAGGCACTGGGAGGTATCTGAACTAAGTAGAATTTTTATTATTTTATAAGCCTTTACTTTGTAATATTTCTGTTTCTACATTATTGTGGTACTAGCTGCACTAACCCTTTGTCTAGTGAACTTCATGAGCGGTTTACTGATAGATTGACTGATAGCCACGGCTGCCTGTGGATGTAAAGGCCAGTTCCTACCTAAATATATACCTAAAATAGAAAGCAGACTTCAAAAGGAAATAAAGCTTTGCAGGAGGCACTCTTGGAAAAGAGGTTCTGGAAGCTATGAGATCCAGAGGTTTTGGTGTGTTTTAAAGGAGTGAGGCTGTGAGGAGAAGGTTGTGAGTTTGTGTATTACAGCTGCAGCATTTGTTTCGTCTTGAATTCCCGGTGTAAACTTTGACTTCCCACTGAGATTTCTGGATCCCTTTGCCGATATCCCAAGGACATGCGCCGAGTCACTTAGTTTCAGGAAGATGACGAATGTTTTCACTCTCCAGTTCTCTCTTTATTTACATACTTTCATTTAACGTTGCTTTTGTGGAACAGAATTGCCTCCTTGTTCGCGTCTGTTGGAAAGCGAAGGCAGAGTGCGAGTGGTTATTCTGAGCAAATTAGGTATCTCCTTCCTGGGATGCAAAGGCCGTGCTGACAGCGCTGCTGAGTTAAAGACCCCAGTGGGGGCAATACGTACGTTTCAGTGATGCTGAGTCGGTGCAAATGGGCTCAGTGCTGAGATCCCATCGCCACTGCCGGAGGATCTGGTCCAGTGCAGCAAGGGAGTGGGTTTCTTGTCTTCATCCTATATAGTTCTGTACCTCACGGTCCTTCTAGTCTTCCGTGCTTCTCCGTTTTGCCTCTCCCGAGCAAATAGTGCCCATGACCTAGAAAGCAGCCACCCCCAAAGCCCTCGCCAGGGAAGGCTGATGTGCCCCAGCTGCCACTTTTGCTCAGTGGGATGATCCAGTGGGGTGTCTCTTGCAGGGCAGGCTGGGACCCCCGGTTCTCCCCCCTCGAGGGTCTCCTGCTCAGCCATGATCCGACTTTATGAACCCCACAGGACTAGATCCCTGTGACTACTTCTGCCGATCTGCTTGTCTGAACAAACATCAGCACTACAGAAATTGCTCAGCTCGGTATGCCAGTGACCGCCACGTACAATTTCCAGCTTGAAAGACGTCCCTGCGCTAAAATATGTGGCAGTTCTTACTCTTAATCCTAATGCTCTCCTTCTGTCTCCCTGGCTAAGTGATCTCTTAACGTGTGGTAGTACAGCCTGATGCGAGGAGGTGTTAGGTTAATTCCCTTTGATAAAACCCTACTAACTTTTTTTTTGCCCTTGAAAAACTTGCTTTCCCTTCCAAATGCATCATCCTGTGAGCCCAAGGTTCACAGATATTCAGATTCATCTTCCTTTATACCATAAACATGCCAGATATATATAATCCATTTGGACACTGGCAAGTGATGACTATCAGAGGCAGAATGGGTACTGAGGGGCCCATAGTTATACAGTAACATCAGCTTGGCAGCAGCTCATCCATCGTGCTAGATGATCTGTCCATCTCCCTGCCTATGGCTTGTAGCACATAAAATACAGACGAAAAGTCAGACCAAATATTCTCTGTGCAATGCTCTTTGCACTTCAGCCCTGCTTTTCTAGCTGCGGTTTTAAATGCACTCGTGGTCCAACTGTCTGGTCGAGATGCTGCTTTTTGAAAGAAACGTGTTGTAGAAATTCCTGAAAGTTGCTGCTCAGTGTATGACATGTCAAGTTACATCTGCTGTGTCACGAAGCATCAGCGTGTTGCGAAAGACCGTAATGAAAGGTGGCAAGATACGCTGTAAACAGTTTCGGTCGATGTTTTTGTTTATCCCAGAGCGAATTTTGTGCAATATCACGATCGCAGGGAGAGTTCAGCTTCTGTTTCGTCACTCAGCAAAACTTTTGCCTGTGGTGATCAGCCGAATGACCCTGAACATTTTGGGCATGAAGGTAGACTAGCCTTCAAGCCAACGTTTGCAAAGTGCTCGTGGGAGCGCTGTCCCTGCCCCAGCGCACGCGGTGGTGGGTCTGTGCTCGGGCGGACCCCAGGCGCCCACGAGGAGTAAGGAGCACTGGGTGGCATTTCCCTCCCAGCCCCAGCTGTGTCCCACCACCCATGCAGGTGCCACACGGGGAATTTCCCCCTCATGCCCCAGCACACGTGTGCCCGGGCACAGGGCTCCCCGAAAGGACCCATGCAGTAGAAGTCAGGGTTCCCACGGTGTGCTGGGGCACGTCGTGGGGCTTTCTTCACCTCTCAGAGAATGCTCATAAACTCGTTTGCAAATCCTCCGTTTGAGCTGTACAGGTCGCTCACGTTTATCGAGGTTTTCTGCTCGGAGCTCATTTCCTTAAAATCTGTCCTTATGTTTGCTAAAATCCACGCAGTCCCTGTTCCAAGCTATGTGAGGCTTTTAGCTCCTTTTTCCTTTCAGCATTTTTTGCCTATATTGTTGCAGGAGTCGAATGGGGAAATGCACAGAGCTGGGAGATTAAAGATGTAAATTTCATAAACAGAAATCAAAGGTCCTAAATCCTGAGCAAAGAAAAGCCAACATAAGTATGAACATTAAAAAACATACATAAATAGTACTTCAAGGCTGAATGTGTTAAATTATTCAACAGTTAAGTCATAAGTGTTCTTAAACTTAAGTATAAAAATGCCCTTGACAATATTTCATAGCTGTGCATTTCTTTAAAATATTTAGCATTCTCATTAAAGAGAATGACTTTATTTTATATATTAGTTACACTCCTGCTTGTTAATATGAAGGAATTTAGTAGCAAAGAGCATTCTTATGTATATAAGCTGAAGACAATTTACATATAAAGTTGGACGACTCTTCACTTTTTATTTATTCCTGGATCATCTGCATCCACGCATAGCTATAGAGCATTTAAACAAATTTGTTCCTTAATGTGTAGTATTAATACCTCCTGCCCCAAAATATCATTTGCTAATGCCATCGCGAAGACAGGTTCATTCAAAGCTACATGGAAGTTCTTGCCTTTGAAAGACTTAATGAACCTTACATTTTTGGTATACTGCACAGTGTAATGCCTATTACATATTCATTGCCAGAATGGAAGATTTCCTTTAACTCTGAGCTTCCTGGTCTAGTTCACTGTAAAACATTGTCAAAAGTCACAAGAGACTTTCGCTGAAAATTGTGACTCTTGATAGCAGGATGTAATGGGGAGGTTTAGAATAGAAGAACCAGTGGTATATGGGCCCAGGGGGAATCGTTCTGACAGACAAATGGATGGATAATACAGTTTTTGACATAATGGGATGAAAAAGTTTATGCCAGAAAGAACTGAATTAAAGTTATTACTTTAAGGAAATTCTGAAGTTCTCAAGACCAGTGGTATTACCTGCGTGTGTTTCATTTTACTGCATCTCTGCATAACAGGTTTTTAAACAGGGTTGGTTTTGAATTGATTTATAAGCTTACTAACAAATCTGCAATAAAAATTGTAGTTACTTTCTTGGAAGTAACCCCAGTAACATCATTTTACAGGGTGTTTTTTCGGGAGCGGGATTTTTTGATCTGTCTGTTTTTTAAAGTCCCGCATAATCAGTTTGCCTCTCAACTCCCTTTTGTAAGAACAGCAAACCAAAAAAGGCTATTATTCTAAGTTTTGCTCTGGAATAGTAGAAGATTGCATAGAGCAATGTTATTTTGTATACATTTCTTTTTCTCGGTGTTTTGTGAACTTTGGAAATTAGCAGCTCTGAGATCCCCGAGCCCTGATGAGACGGAGAAATCGGCTGATGCAGAAACCATTGCAAGATCAAGGCCTTAGTTAATCAAGGCCATCCAAAAAGGACCGTATGTTTTTCTACTTGTTATTTTTAGGTGATTGCAGGGTTGAACTGTCAATCAGACACATTTTTAGGGGTGTTGTGTGCGTGTGCATGTGTGCACCCAAGGGTTTGACCACAGGTCTCTGGAGAGGGGATAGTGCAATAACAGCCTCTCCACCCTGAAGCCTCTGCTTGAGCTATGTTTCATTTTAGCTGGCAGTGACTAAGCCAACGGCTCAAATGCAGAACTAAGTACGGCGGAGAGAGACCCTCATAATGGCAAAGATGAAAAATGTGTTAGCGCAGAACAATGAAGTGATGGTAAATCTCAGATGTAGGCACCAGTCACCACTTGTACCATGCTGTTGTCAGAAGTGTGTTGAGATATCTGAGAGAGCAGGCTGAGAAAGGGAAGCTAATTATACCCCATTATTCACTTCTGCTCATTAGGTATAGTACAAAGGCCCTGCTTTTTATGTATATATTAAAGTGCCGAGGACTACAGGAATAGATAACTTAATGTTTCTTTTGTCTCGCTAGTGGGTCGGTTCAGACAGAAAAATCGTATTTTCACGGACCTGCGACTTTCCATCCTCCAGCATTAGGGATTTCCCCCTATGTCACCCCAAGCAAACAGAAGAAGGCAACTCCCTCCCCCTTGACACCCAGCAAAGCCAAACTAAACTAAAGCAAAGCTCCTCTGCCCTGTGGCAATTCCTCGCCCAGTGCCCGTGCGAGGCTGTGCGAGGGTGTGCGAGAACGTTCCCGCCTTCCCCCCTCTGCTCAGCATAGGCACCTGTGTCGATTAAAAAGCTCTTCCTACCTAATCCCTCTTCCCCATATACCCTCAATAGCTCCAGGGGCAATTTGACAGCCACAACCTGCCCACCGCCCCCCCGCTGACATCCATCCCTGGGTTGTATCCTCCCCTCGTGTTGCCACTTGTCCCTCCTTCATCCCGAGACCGCAGATAACCGCCTGCTCTCCAGCTGAGTGTCAATGAAATGAATTCAGCTGCTTAATAAACTTTGGATGGTATGTACAACACATTCGCTCTTAGACGTTTTACCTGCCCCACAATCCTTGTATTGCATTTGGATCTGTAAATGAGCCATTAGGAAAAGATGAACGAGAAGGCAGAGGATTGGTTTACTGAAATTTATTTATGTATGAGAAATACCTGACTTTCAAAATTCATGGCTCTTTAATGCTCAAGTCACAGAGAACACATTAAATCTAAGAGGAGAGGAACAGGTATCGCACTTCCACACTAAGGTGAATGAAATCAAATTTGGGCATCGAAATCTACCCTTCTCCACAACGAAAATTGCCTTGCTCTTCTAATTACGAGCATCACAAAAGTCACTGCTTCAGTAAAATACCCTGCAGCTACACAAAAGGATAGACTGGAGAAGCACATATCTACCAATAAGTGGCACTGAGCATCTACTCCATTTTTCACACAGGTTGGCATATCTCTCAGTGGTCCATCTGGTAGAATTGGATGGCATTTATCAGGAAATAATCCAATTGTGGCATGCCAAAACCTGAACATGAAAAGTACTTGTGCCTAGTGTCAATCATTCACCCTCTGACAGTTCAATAAACATCCTTTCTGTGATGGTTTTCAGGAACACTGACACCCAAAATGCTGGAAACAATGCCAGAGATGGAAATGACAATGCTTCTGTGAAACATCAAAAGGGACCGACACAACCTGGCATGGATTTTGCCAAGTGTTGCTTAGCAATACAGTGTGCTCGTGGGCCGCTGGCGTGTCAGGATTAGCTGCGAAGGGAGCGATATTCACACCTTTGCTGAAAATGCATCCTTCCCAAATAAAGGAGTACAAAGTAGGGAAGTGCAGCATCAGCAGAAGGGGATGCCACAGCCACAGTATACCATTTTTGGCTTCCAAAAAGCCATCTGCCCTCCCCGGTTGTCTTCCTTGGGCATAGAAAGATAAAGTGGACCGGGCTGAGCCAGTGTGCAGTGCGTGCTTCGTCCCAGCCCCACGAGGACACAGCCCTGTCCTGCCCAGCGCACGGTCTCGAAGGGCACGAGGAGGTTTCACGGCCATTTCCCTTCGGGGCTGGGATGAGAGGGGGCCAAACTCTGCTACCAGCAGCTCTTGCAGGAGGTACATGCAGGCAGAACTTGACCTGCACTGGCTTGGCCGCTGGCGCTCAGGGGACAGTGACAACGTACCGGAAGAAAGCCTGAACCTGGAATTGGGAGGTGAATAACCAATATCACTCCTAACGAAGTGTGAAATAGGAATGGTCATCTTAACAGAGTAATTGGTGGTAGCAGTAAGAGGATGCAAGGAGCTCTCGGTAACAAAAGAAAAACTTGTTCACTTGCCGAATTTCCCAAGCGAGCCCCTCTCCCCAGGTGCCTGGATGCCGCCCGTGTCTCTGCAGCCGCCCCCACCCCACCCCGCGAGGGATCCTGAAGGGCGAAAGCAGCATTTCCAGAAAAATGAAGAGCACTCGGTGGCCGGAGGGAAAACGTATCATTTTATATTGCAAGCACCACTTAGCCACTGAGGAGGAAACTGAATTGGGAGAAGTGAAATAACTTGCCCGAAGCCACCGACAGACCTGGGAACTAAACTCTGGCCTCCTTAATGTTCCAAAACCTGGAGCAGAGGCTCACAAGGTTTAACCAAATCGCCTTTTATCTGTGTGCCTGGTAAATGGGAGTGGGAGGAACATCTGCATATCAAATAAGAGGGTTTTGTCCGTCTCGAAATTCCAGGTTTTGGGATCCAGGAATCAGCTGATGCCAGGAGCATATAAACTGCCTTTTGGTGTGGCGAGGACAGACCTGCAGGTCCAAACGCAGATATGCCAGCCAAGCCTGTCCAAACGGAGGTGCTGGGATCTGCCGCTAATCCGGAGCTCAGAGGGAGGCAGCTGCTTTGGGAGGCACTTGTGGGGCAGCGCAGGTACACCGCTACCCCTTTTGGCTCAGGGCTGTCTGGTCCATAGGCACCATGGTGGCAGCGAGGCTACAAATATCATGGAGAAGGCGCTTTTGAACAGACAGTGCTCCGAACAGAAATCCTGAGGTGTGCAGATTCTTATATATACTTATGACAGTTTTCCAGGGAGAAGTGCAAGCTAACTCCATCAGTGCCTTTGAGCCTTGACTTGTTAATTGGCATTACTTCTAATTCCCAGCTATATTTTAAGGTATGAACCTAAGGAATTTTAAAGTCATTATGTGGGTGAGGGACTGATAAAAATAAATCCTTCAGGTTTGAAAGTGGCAGAGAGGGAATAAAAGGTGTTAAGAAATCCAGGAGTTTTCAGCCAATTGGTTCAAAACAGCATCCGGGTGGACTGCAGCTCCTGGAGAAAGGTCACTGATGCTACTCTGGGTACGTCTTTTTATGAACTTTATGCATCACATAAAATAAATTTAAAGCAGTTTAATTTAACAGTCTAATTAGTCATGGCTTTTTCATCTTGTCTATTTAACTATACACGGAACAAAGAGAAAGACACAGGGCCAAATTCAGAGCTGGCACAAATCAGCCCTGCAAGTCAAGGAAGCTGTTCCTGCTCAACCAGGGCTGAACGCAGATGCTGGTGGCCAAATTCGTCCCTGGGGATAACACCCCTAATGTCTGGAGACTTGCACCGCAAATGAATTTGGCTGGCAGGAATTAACTCTCTGCAGAGCGGATCCCTGGGTCTCGGTGTTCAGAGTTCAAACCAGGCGAGCTGAAACGTGGGCAAAACGCTCGGGAGAAATGGTTTAAAAATTTGAAATAGTTTGGAACGAAACTCCGCTGTGTGTTGGCTTTGCAAAGACTCATGCAAGCGTTTCGCTTTGCTTCAATCCGCTTCATTTACACCCCCTTTCACTTTAAATTTCAGTGTTCGTATAATCTCACGATCTCAGGCGAACAGCAGTCACAGGAATGCACCCTCCACTGGAAACGAGTGTCTCTCTGCTGCCTTTGATGTGGTTATACTGGTTATACCATTACACTAACTAGTGCCTTGTTCTTCAGCTCATGTACGCAAACCCACAACATTAACCAGGTCTTGGTGCAGAAACATAAATCGATCCACGTTCACAAAGGTGATGTTTCTGAGCAGATTTCCAGCTCATAAAGTCTTAGGCCAGCTAAAACCTAGACTTCTAAGTCCGCAGTTAGAGGCTGGTATTTGGGAGGGTTGTGATCCTACTGCCAGCTTTCATTAACGAAAGAAGTTATTTTCCAAATGTTGTAGATTCTAGCGGAAATCTATCTCCCATAAGCTGAGGCATGGGTCTCATTTATTTTGTGTGATGTCCTTTTGCAAGAGCATGTACCAGGGCTGGGTTGCCATCTGATGCTGGCAGGCAGCAGAGGGGCTCGGGGGGGGGACCGAGGTGGCTTAGCCATGTGTCACCCCAACCCTGAAAGACACGAGTCCCTTCCAAATGGCTCTTTTCAAAGTTCCTGCAAGTTACCGTTTCCCCAGCCAAAAATAACTACAACAAACAACACGAACGCACAATAGAGAAATTCAAATATATCTTAAACCACCTAATAATTAACTGTGTTCAATTAGTCTCCGGGGTGCTCTGTGCTGCTGTGTGGTCTCCCTGGAGGCACCGCCAGCACCACAGCGGTGAGTTAATGAGTTCTGGTTGTGTCTTGTCCGCAGACTCGGCTGCCTCACCACGCTCCTCCTCTGGCGCGGCGTTCCTAGGAAGAACACCCACTTCCGAGGCCTTTCTCCCTCTTCCTGCTGGAAGCCAGTGAAACACTCAGTCCTCCCCTGCGCGGACGCGGGGCTCGACAGGGTGCCACCCCGTGCCCCCTTCCTGGGCACCCTGACCAAGCTGCGCTCTTGCTTGTCTGGTCGGTTGTGGGGTGCAGGTCCCTGCATCTGTCACATGAAGCCCAGGTCTCCGTTTTGACAATATAGTTTCAAGAGAGTGACTTAATCGTCTCCTTGGGGGGTCCATAGACACCTAGGTCTGGCATCTGTTTAAGTTACTCCTGTTTTTTCTGAAGCTTGGTGTCGCCAGGCTGTCAGGCCTTTTTGCACCTCTTTCTCTTACCTTAAACTCAGTTTCACGCACCATTTGCTCAGCAACACACTTCTCAAAGTTTCTTGAAGCTCTGATCGTACTTTTGTCCTTCTTTTTCTTCAGATTCAACCGGCATCTTTGCAGACCCTGGACCTCTCTAACGTCAAGAAATCATATTTTCCCATGAAATGCCGCACAATCCAAGTATCGCAGGACTCTTGAGTGTGAGTGAAAGGGACCCCATGGACGTGTCCAGCACAGGCACATTCTCGGCATTAGTTCCAAACGCATCTCTCTGTAGGTAATGGGAAATGATCTCTTTTTGCACCTCTGCATAAACACTGGTCCGTAAGGATGAGGGGCTGCATCAGCTCCTTCAGCCCTGCTCTGCTGGGAGCTTCCCCATGTCTCGGAGCTTCCCAGATCTTCCTTGGGGTTTGTTCCTGTACCCTTCTGACAAGCGTCCTGCACGTACTCGCTAGAAGTCCATAGCTGCCACCTTTTGAGATTTAACTTTTTAATTTCCTTATTTCTCCTGGCTTTTCTTTTCCTAATACTCCTGGGGTTGGCCCCACGCTGACTTGTGCGCTGTTGCTGGACTCGCAGCCACTAACCCTCTTTTTCCCCTCCAGGCTGAGCCCACCCACGCCCAGACTCAACAGCAGTGGCTGGGGCCAGGAGAACCCCGGTGCCGGCACTGCTGCTGATGGCATTTTGCTTTCCCCGCGCTCCACCACTGCACGTCCCCTCTCCGGTATTGTTTCCCACACAGCCGGCAGTTTAACGCACCGTTTTCGGCAGGCTCCGACATTCACTGCCTCGTGTCTCCCTGACTTGGGACTTTTTTCTTGCAGTACTTTGTATGAAGTGTCGCACAGTGCTGCTTTCCAGGAACTCTGTTCCGGACATGATTAATTCCTTTGTGTGGCAAGTTTTAATTGTTTTATCAAGGGTTTTTTTCTGACTTTTCCAATCTCTTTCCCTGGTGTTTTGCCCCAAATCCCAGCCATAATATGTTCTCTCTGATAAGGGACTCACAGCTGAAAATTGTCAGATTGGCACTGCAGCCTCATGTTACTAACAGGCTCTTTTATGGTTTCATCTGGAGTTTGTACCATGTTATTGTTTTCTACTGAAGAATATCGACGTATTGCATCTCTCGGGAGAGTGGAGGCCGAGAGTGGGAGGCTAGGAGAGTGGAGGCTGACAGTGGGAGGCCCACAGAGTGGAGGCTGAGATAGCTGGGAGGCCAGTAGTGGGAGGCTAAGAGTGTGGAGGCCAAGAGTGGGAGGCCGAGAGAGTGAGAGGCTGAGAGTGGGAGGCCAAGAGAGTAGAGGCCCAGAGTGGGAGGCCCAGTGAGTGTGAGGCTGAAAGAGTGGGAGGCCCAGGGAGTGGGAGACCAAGAGAGTAGAGGCCCAGTGAGTCGGAGGCCGAAAGAGTGGGAGACCCAGAGTGTGAAAAGTCCAGAGAGTGGGAGGCCAAGAGAGTGGGAGGCCCAGTGAGTGTGAGGCTGAAAGAGTGGGAGGCCCAGGGAGTGGGAGACCAAGAGAGTAGAGGCCCAGTGAGTCGGAGGCCGAAAGAGTGGGAGACCCAGAGTGTGAAAAGTCCAGAGAGTGGGAGGCCAAGAGAGTGGGAGGCCCAGAGTGGGAGGCCAAAAGAGTGGAAGGCTGAGAGTGGGAGGCCCAGTGCATGGGAGGCTGAAAGAGTGGGAGGCCAAGAGAGAGAAGGCTGAGAGAGTGGGAGGCCAATAGTGGGAGGCTAAGAGTAAGGAGGCCAAGAGAGTGGAGGCCAAGAGAGTAGAGCCCCAGACTGGGAGGCCCAAAGAGTGGAGGCTGAAAGAACGGAGGCCAGTGAGTGGGACACTCAGAGAATTGAGGCCAAGAGAGTAGACGCCCTGTGAGTGGGAGGCTCAGAGAGTGAGAGGCAGGAAGAGTGGAAAGCCCAGTGAGTGGGAGGCCGAGAGAGTGGGTGGCTGAGTGTGGGAGGCCAAGAGAGTAAAGGCGCAGAGTCAGAGGCCGAGTGAGTGGGAGGCTGAAAGAGTGGGAGGCCCAGTGAGTGGGAGGCCAAGAGCATGGGAGTCCAAGACAGCAGAGGCCCTGTGAGTGGGAGGCCCAAAGACTGGAGGCTGAGAGACTGGGAGGCCAAGAGAGTAGAGGCCCAGTGTGTGGGAGGCCAAGATATTGGAGCATGAGAGAGTGGGAGGCCCAGAGAGTGGAGGTGAGAGTATGGGTGGTCAATAGTGAGAGACCAGGGGAGTGGAGGCCCTGTTTGTGGAAGTAACAGTGGTTGATTAGGATGCCCTGGCAGTGGAGGCCCAGAGTGGGGGGCCCAAAGAGTGGAGTCTGAGAGAGTAGGAGGCCAAGAGCATGTGGTCCCAGAGAGTGGGAGGCTGAGAGAGTGGGAGGCCTAGAGAATGGAGGCCAGGAAAGTGGGAGGCCCAGTGAGTGGAAAGTGAAGACAGTGGAATGCCAATAGTAGAGGCCCTGCGAGTGGGAGCGTGGTAGTGGGAGGCTGAGAGAGCAGAGGCCCATTGAGTGGGAGGCCCAGAGAGCAGAAGCCCAGAGTGGAGCCTGAGACTGGGAGTCTGATAGCGGGAGTGAAGGCCCAGAGACTTGAGGCCTCAAGAGCGTGAGGCCCATAGAGCAGGGCCCAGCGAGGGGGCTGCAGCAAGCGCAGGCCCAGGGAGGGGGCGGCTGAAGGAGCGGGAGGCCGGTGAGTGCAGGCCCAGACAGCCCAGCCCTGTGAGCGCCTCAGAGAGCGGCTGCAGCAATGGGCAGGGTGTGTTTTCCTGAGGGGTAGTGTCATAATGTCTCCTGAGGGCACTGTAATCTGCTCCTCAGCTACACTCCTGCTGTTTTTTCCCTAAATACTCAGTTTCCCGCTCAGTGCCTGCTGGCACGTGCACGTGTGTGACCCCCCATGCCTCAGCCCTCTCGCTACGGCTCCAGCCTTCGAGCGGGCTTGCTCAGCTCCGAAAGGCTCATAACCCCCGAGTTGTGCCTAATCAGGCAGCATCTGAGATTAATTGCAAGGGCTTTTCTCTACCCACCCACAGAGATAAATGCAGAGGAGCCAATTTGGTAATTGCCCTGAGTCCTGGTGTGCTTTTGAGTTGTTCCTGGGCCAGGATAAGGCTGGGTGAGGTAATATTTGCTGAGACGTGGACTGAGCACTTACTGCTGCCCCAGCTGATAAAGATACAGGGTGTCTGATGGGACAGAACCAGGGAAAGGGGCTTTAGAAAGGAGCCTGGTGAGAGAGGTGGGCTAGGAAGGGGTCAGGAAGATTGGCACAGGTGACCACAATGATGTTATAAATAAGAGAGGGGAAACCCCTGCTTTGACTCCCTCATGCTTTTGAACAGCTTTGAAACCTGCTGCTGGGGTTTCCTACAGCTCCCTGGTACCAGAAAGAAGGGGGGCAACCTTTTTGATTGTCACCCTTGAACCGGCTGCACCTCAGATGTGATACTGTGATGGTGACCCAGCTGATGATGCCATTTCCCAAAGGTGAGGTGCTCGTTTGTTTTTGGTAGCGTACAGCGTTGTCAGGTTGGTGCGGGACATATGTTGCTGTGTCATCGAAGATGCTGAGGTGTAAACAGAGATAAAGGACGGGGCGGGAGCAGAGATGCCATTTGAAGTAGATGGGTGCTTTACTGGCTGTGGGTAGGTAGAGAGGGAAAAGCAGCCTTGGCACCTGTTAGTGGCCATTAAAAACTCCCATGTTCTGCTAATCTGTGCTCGTAAAAAGGCCATCTGCTAATGCTCAAAGGTCATTAAGTTACCAGCCCTGTTTACTCCTCCTGCACTGCTGGGCCAAGCCTTTCTGAGAAAAGAGGGCTTAAATGGTTATTATGGTGGCGCCTGCTCACCCTGCTCTATGGTTAAGGGTCTGTCACTATTTTCATTAGAAACCCAGACTTTCAGGGCTTTTTTTAAAACTTGGCCATTAAAGTGCCTGCTTTTCTCTGCCTGCGCAGGCTCCAGTGTAGCCTGGCAGGTTTCAGGGACAGAGAGAGTTCTTGTAGGCACATTTTTTAAATTTTTATTTTAAGAAATCAATCTGGCTTCTGTTTTAATCGGAGGAATTGAGAAGTTCAGAAAGCTTTGGTCTGGGGCACTCTGGCAGTGCTGCTTTAACTCAGCAATGGCTGTGCTTTGGAGAGGGAAATGCTGTGTTGGATTGGTTTATGATGAAACTGTTTATTGCTTTTTTAAATTTTCATTACAAGAAACAAAGGAAAAAAAGAAAAAGTGTAGAAAACATAAGATCATTTCCTGTGCAGCTCTAAGGGCTACTTTTTTCCTAGAGGCATGGGGCTGTACTGGGTGTTGCTGTTGGGGTTACAGGAGTCAGCAGTATGGTCTGCCTGTATAAATGAGACTGGGTCCCCAAGCAGGCAGCATGTGTCTCTCACACAGTCCGGGCACTACGGGTGGGTTAGGAAAGAAGCTGAGGCCTGAACTCTAAATTGCCTTGATTTCATAGGTTTTAGTCAAAGCTTTAAGGTTACATTAACATAGTTTTCTTGTGGTTAAATGGAACTATCAAAAACTTCGATAATTCTTTTTTCCTTCTGAGACTTCCCAGCGATAAAATGACATGTAGCTGCTCAAGTTTTTATCCTTCATTTCTGATAATGACAGTGTCTGTCTCATAAAAACCTGCCTTTTATCTTCCCCAATTAGCTGAGTCGCTGCACCCTTGTGCTGCAAAGTTCTGAGTGTGCCGCAGCCTCTTCCTGAGTGCAGTCAAAGCACCCTCTCCCCACCTCTGTGGGGCCAGCCTGTCCATAGCACCCACCCTCCAATCTCCGCTCCCATTGGCATTGGTTTAATCTTTTGCTTTCTGCATAACATAAAGAAGAAACCTGGGTCAATGAATAATGAAAGCTCATTCAAAACCTGGACTCTTACAGTTCGGTCGCTGCTTCCTTTTATTTTAAATGGAGCTTCTCTCACATATCTGTTTAATTTTTTTTTTTTTTTTTGCTTAATGCATTCAGACTTTCCCTTGTGGATTTCATGGGGGTTTTAATCCAGAATTTAAGGGAAGTTGCCACTGATGTCTGTGATTCACTTGTTCTTCAGATTGTTTTTATTTCTGTTCTGACTGAGTTCCGAGGCCAGTCAGGGACAGGATGCTGTTGTGCTGGCCGCTGTGTGTAAATAAGGAATATAGACTGCCTTGGAGAGCTAAGAGTCATAAAAGGGCATGCAAAACAGAGGGAAGGAGTGTATCTCATTTTTTTTTTTAAACCACCTTTCCAAACCATGATGCTGAACCTAAAAAAAAAAAAATTAAAAAAATCCAGAAGTCTCTCTAACTCAGCAGAGATGTTTTTGCCAGAACCCTCTTCTTACCAGCCAGTCCTTCTTAAATCTGTAACAACCCAACAGGTAGTTAAAATAGTCCTGACTAATTGTAACCAGGACTGCTGGCTTCTTCTGAGCTATTGTTCTGATTATGCACCACAGCCAAAAGCTTCAGGAGGTATATAGACAAATTAGTTAGTGTAAGAACTCAAAACAAGAACAACTACAGGCCAGGGTTGTTTTGTTTTGTGGTGGTGGGGTTTTTTTATTATTTTTATTAAACTGCTATAAAAGCAGGCCCTGGGTCTCTGCTGCAGATGTGTCACAGTCCCCTGCTCCAGTGCTTCCTATCCAACTATTTTTAACCTTATTAAACAGTGGAGAGAGCCTTTGGCTGTGGTGGTGGAGCTCACCCGACTCTCATTATAAACTTTCTTTGGTTTATATCTCTCTCTCAAGTGTAAGTCTGCAACATGGTAGGCTTCAGTTGAATGTAATCCCTGTACAGATCCACATTGTCGCAGTGGGTTGCTTTAAAGGAGGCTGAGGCTGATGGTAGGTCTCCAAGTGGAGGAGAGGGGAAGAAGTTCCCTGCTTGGCCTTTCCATGCTGGTCAAATTTCAGTTGCATTTTCTAAAAATATTAATTTACTGAAATTGCAATTTACCAAAATTGAGGTTTACCTTTATCCCTGGGCCATGTAAACAGCCCTGCTTTTGACCTGTCTTTAGTCTTGGTTTCTGGCATCGTTTGGGACAGCCCACTGCCAAGCTGCTGTTTGCCAGAGGTTTCACGGCAAAGGTTTGTCTCACCTGGTACATGCAGACCAGTTTGACATGGCAAAACCTAAGTATTTTCTAAATCATTATGAAGTGGACAATAATTAGGGGTGATCGGGGAGGACAGCGAATGATGGATCTCTCTGATCCACGGGTTGAGGCATGACTGTAGCATAGCAATGCGAGTACTGTGTTTGGGTAGGAAAGCCTCAGTGGGATGGCCACCACAGCCCTGGGAGGGCTGCAGGTGAGATGGAGGTGGTTGTCCAAAGGAGCTCAGCTCGGAGCTAGTTTGGGTGGCTTTGCACTGGGCAGGCAGACCTAGTGAGCAATGGGACAAGATGATGTCCTCTTCTGGGTTTTCCTGCCATGGGCCAGATCTTCGGTTGGTATAACTCAGCATTGCTCCATTGACTTCATGAGAAGGCTGAATTATAGCATGTGTTACAAGTTGAGGTTTTAATTTGGATTTTCTTGAAACACATAGAAGGGTTAAAATTTGTACAACCTCACACCACTATTCTAACACCTGCTGTTTCAGGAAAGGTCTTTTTTTTAAAAATACAATCTTTAAAAAAGTTTCTTTTCTTTTTTTAAATTGTATGTCAGATGCTGGGCAGAACTCGTGAATATAAGAAAACATGTCTTTGTCACCAGACATGTGGTACAGCAGCTAGAATTGTGAGGACAAAGGAGGTGTAGCATAGGGCAGTCACCCCCGCCCCCCCCAGCCCGAACCTACAAGGAGTGATGTGATGGTCAGTAACCTCTGAGACTGGCTTAGCCCGCACACTGACAAAACTTGCTGGTGACAATAAGAAATGGAGGCTTTAAGCTAGTAAATTGATCAAAGAAAATGGATGTGGTTGTCATGATAGCATAGGAAGCCAAGCCTGGGATTCTCTGAGTCAAGAGTCTATGGAAGGAATTGTCTTGTGGTAGATACAGTACGGTATCTGGAGAGGCAACGATGCAGTGAACAGCCATCCTCAATGCTGGAGTGGTGGGAAATGCTGTTTTCCTTCCCCCTTTATCCCTCTGTTTGAACCAAGTCCTAAAAAAGGTGTTTCATATTTTTGTGGTAGTCAGTACTTAAAATATTTTGGTTCCTTATAGGTACTGACACAGTCTGCTTTGGTAGTACACAGGAAAGCAAACAAGGAAAGAGACAGAAAGCACAGGCAATTCCTTGGCTGTCATGTTTTGCTGAGGCTATAAAGGGGAGGAGGCAGCTATTTGTTGGGATTCTTGTGCAGCGCACACAGCCAAATTGTTGGTGAGTTTTGGAGTTGAGGGGAAAAAAATATTTTGCCTGGGGAAGGGCGAGGGATTTCACTTTGCAGATATGCTTCTATTTTACTGCATATATTTATTTGTTTATCTCTTGCTCAGGAATGTTGGGTAGGTCTGCTCTGTAGGATTAAATCATATCCCAAACCTTCCTGGCTTTGTGACAGTACAAACATTATTGGATTTAGTTCCCTTCTGCTGATCCACCTCCCGTCTTCCAAGATCCCCATTATTATTATAATAATACCCACAAAACTCCTGCTCTGAGATCAGAGGGGTTTTCAAGTGCCAAAGCAATCAACAAAACATACCTGGTCTTTTTAATCTCCTTTAATCCCATCATGTGGGACTATCCCAATAAATGATCGTGTATCCAAAAATTATTTCTCTGTAATGACACTCGATTTTTAGCTCACAGTTTTCATGAAACTGTCTCTGATATGAAAGAAGATGTACTGGGACCTTCTTATGCCATCAATAAAATAAAAGTTTGGGTTGAAAAATTATCTTATGGAATAAAACAGAATAACAAAAATCCATCATTATCTATGTTTCAGAAAAGGATTGTGTTTTGTTTTGCATTTTAGTTAGAAATGATGTATGACTACATCATAAAACACTTATATTAAAAAGATCTTCTCACCCTGAATTCAAAATATATATTGTACTCTCTTATCATCCAGTCATTTTAGAGTGAAAGTTAAAAATGCCCATCCTGTGGTAGTAGTTGCCGGTATTATATCTTATAGCTGATATATTCTTCTAATACTTTTACTTAAAAGGCCTATTACTCAGGGCTCGTGAGTGTAGACATTTATTTTCTTATTGAAAATGGTAATGCCGTGGATAGTGTTTTTGTATTTAGATCGGCATTTATGGCTTTCCCCTGGGCTGCTGAAGGTCAGCCCAACTCAGTCTCTGGAAGTTTGGGTCATCTGTGTCTACCTCGTTGAAGAGGGGAAAATCTTTCCATGGGGTAAGAAGCAGTGTAGAACAGGAGCTTGTATTATTTTGCCAAAGCATGGTCTGTGCTTTCTCTTGGTCTTTTGTGCATATGTGGAAAAACACTTAATTTTAAAGGAAGTCAAGTGTTGGCAGAATAAATGGCCCATGCCATGGCTCAAAGTCTTGAGGGCTTGAGCTGTCTAGGAGTTTTCACAAAAATCCCTTTATCAGGAACAGGCAATAGGACAAAAAGCAGGACTCTGCAACATCCTGGTTTGATGTTTTAGAGAGGAACAGTTTCTCCTGGCTGAGGTATAAATTTTGGTTTGAATGAGAGAGCTTAACCCTAAGGTGAAGATGCTGGGACCCAGATTCCTGTTACTAGTTTGAACCATGCAGAGCAGAGACTTATAACTGACTATATCGTGGCCTAAGTGAAAGCCCTCAGCACTAAAAAGTGACTATTGTAAGGAAAAAAAGGAGGTGGTGGTGGGTTTTTTAGTGGTGGGGGTTCTGTTTTGCTTCATTTTGTTTTTTCTCCTAAAGAATCTGAATCCATGCAGAACATCAGCATCTCTGAAATATCAAAGTTTCACAAGGATGGAAAAAAAAACCCTTTCCCGCACATTTGATAGGAGTTTTTGACTCAAGTCATAGGAGAGTGTAAGGCAGAATTGGGTAAAATCAGGCCAGTCGCTTTTGTGGGAAAGCAAATGCTGGCAGAGGAGGGAAGTTTGCAAAGTAACTAACCTAAATGCTCCTCTCTGGCCTGCAGAACAATTTACTGAAGGGGCGGTTAAATGGCACAGATTAAGCTCATTAATGGTTCAGATATTTGCTTGGTTTACACAATGCTGTCCAGCAAATTATATTGATGCTTGACAGAATTATCGTCATTATTTATTTTGCTATAAGCCAGATTTATAGATATTTGTAGCTTTTGTAAGGCTAAACATAAGAAACATTAATAGCTTTACTAATTATATCACTGCTTTAGAGATATAAATAGTGATAAAAATGCCAAGTAAAGTGAGCTAGTAAAACATTTTAAAGAGAGTTTTAAAGTGAGTTACTGATTGATGATCCCTTGGGTGAGTCTTAACTTTTGAATGTGAAAGCGGCGCTTCCCACTAGGGCATGAGTGCCTTTTAGCTCCATCAACTCTTTGGGGAGAGACGAGGAAGAACAATAGTTGTATTGAACAACTGATTATTTTTCAGATTATGCAATCTGATTTAATATTGAAATCCTATAATAGCATAAACTGAGGCTGAACTTACTACAGCACAACAGGGGTGTTTTTTTTTCACCTTTACCTTGTCCTCGACTCCTCCTGCCTCCTGGATGGTTTTTCTGCGCTTCTTTGTCTCTTATAGCATGCTAAAATTGCAGCCTCTTTAGAGCAGGAGCTGCCTTCTCCCTCTGTCTTATTACAGACATGTACAGGCCCTAGCACAGCACAGCTCAGCTCTGATGAGGAATTTAGGGTCCTATCAACAATATGAATAATAATTTCATGGCTGTTAAAAAAATATCTTTAATTGGTAAACAGTGTCTATACAGGGCTGTATACAAATTAAAGGTGTGTTTTTTACACAGCTGTCAAATGAAAAATCTGTTTTCCTAACTATTGATTCTGGTTTTGCTGTGAGCACCCTTTTAAGGAGGGAGATAATGAGTGAGAAAAGAGTTAATAAATGTTCACCTGTTACCGCAAGCATGAATGGAAATCCGTCATCGGTTTAAGTGCTGGATGGGCTCTAGACGATAATCCAAGCCTGTTTGACCACGATCAGTGCCACTGTGAAGAACCCTGCAGGGCCCCAGGAGCTGTGATCCTTGGGGATGGCACACGGTTCCCTGCTTTTCTCTGATATGCGGCATTGTAAAGCCCTGAGTTTTATTTTTCACTGAGTTTAGTAATGACCTGGTTGAAACTCCCTTGAAGCTAGCGGAAAGACTCGCAGTCTCTAATGGCCTTTGGATCAGGATTGTTGCAGTGCTTTCTTGGAGTGAACAGCCGGTGGGAAATTTTCTCCCAGGTGGAGGGAAAAACAATTTTCTTTTTTCTTTTTTTCCCTCGCAATTTCTGATTAATTGGTCTTCCTAACACGGTTGTGAATCGTGTATTGTGGAGGTGGATGCTCCTAGGAGGAGAAAGTTGAGGCCCACCTCATCTGTGGTGACATATCGTTGCTGTTTGACGGCATGAGCATGAGGGCGGTGGATTACAGGCAAAGCTTTAGAGCAGACCATGCCAAGCTTGTAACAAAGATGGGGAATGTGATCCTAAACCCACTGAAATCCTCTACATTTGGGCTGCCTGCTTGCAGTCAGAGAACAGGCCAAGCAAGTGACTGTGGGACTTGTAGTCCTCATTGGGAAATTGGGATGATGCATCTCCACTGAGGCTGGGAGAGCTGAAAAAGTTTGGCATTGGCACCCAGCCGTGCAGCACCCGAATGCTCACCCACACCACGCGAGAGTCTTGGCTGTGCAAAGCAACGGGGAAACCTCATAGGTACAGGCTTTGGTGGAAAATTTCTGGAGTTTCTTTCTAGTCATGCTGTAAATATCACAGGGACTGTTCTCCCTTTGATCCCAAACTAGAGATGAAAGGAACAATTCGCACACGTTTTTGAACCATAAAAAACATGTGGCTTGACATTGGTTCCAGAAACAGGCCAAGATGTAGGATAATCTTATTTTTTTTCTGAAATATTTGAATAGTCTCTTCTCACCATGTCATGAAGCTATGTCATAGCCTTAGAAAATAGTGTGCTGTGGGACTTAATTCTCAAAACGCGGGCAAAAGGAAGAGCCTGTTTGACTTAGGTTAGCAGAACTTTATACTCAATACTAAAGCTCAAAGTCAAATCACTGCATTGCGCCCCTGTTTCCATCTTCTCTAATATACTCCATAGCACAGAGTTTAAATTTAGGATCTTTAGAGGTGAGGTTCTTTGACTTTTGTGGGTTGCAAGTATGGAGAAAAGGCTTCATGTGTGGTTCTAGCCTGGGAAGCGATGAGATAACAAATGCTTTTAATGAGTAGTCCTACCGCAGATGAGAGTTTCAGGTGGAAACCTGATCGATCTGAAAACTAAAAATGTGCTTGCCTTTTTTTCCTGCCTTTTTGTCCCAAGAAGTGTAAACACTTGTGGGGACTGCACTGGCTTCTCTTCCTCTTAGTGCTTTGGGACTGTATCAACCAGTCGGTCAAGAGAGTGCAGTAGGGGGTGTAGGTAGCAGTGCCCCACATGCTGAGAGGACTTCTCACTCCTTCTCCGGTATCTTTAGGTAAAAGCTCACCTCATAACCAATCAATCAAATTAATTGATCAGTGTCAGTCTGAGGCATTTGGAAAGTAGATAAGACCATGTTTCATCTACTTCGGCAGATGTGCTGTCAAAATACCGTATCCTACTTTTATGAGCACGTTTGGGACCATTGCTCTCCACCTGCACTCATGTTCATGGGCTGCCTCCACTTTTACTCTCCCTCCCAGGATGGCTCTTTGACTTGTAGATATTTTAAACTTCTTGGAGACCCCAGAACCTGCTCAGCTATCCTAAAAGAAATGACATCTGCCAGTCTATGAGTGTAAACCCCAGTTTACAGGTAAAATCAGAAATTCAGAAATTGTATGTGCCTTCTGTTGATCTTCAAAAGAAATTATGAAAAAATTATGGGAGCTGAAGGGGTTTTATGGTTGCCAAGAAATACCAGTTCTGAAGTTTCAGAAGGTTAATGACTGTCTGTATTGAGAAAGAATACAGCTCCGTCTAATTATCTTGCACCAATAAGGATAAAGGTTTGGCAGTTGAGTGAGATTATGTCAGGACTAGTCGAATAATGTCGATATTTTTTTACCTCCACGCTTTTTTCCAAAAAAGAGGATGTTGCATCTTTAATTAAATGTTATATGAATACATTTCAGATAGACCCAAACACAGGGCAACTGTGTTTCAGAAATGCTGTTTCTACATTTAAAATGTATTTGAAATGTAATTTAAGAAAAAAGATAATGGAAAAAACCCCTAAAATAACTCGAAACAAGCCAGAATATAGTAGCTCATCATTACACTAATATATCAAACAATATGAGCTTAGCTTAATTATCCCCTTTGAGAGTTGAGAAAACTAAGCACAACCTTCAATTTACAGCTGTTTGGTGCCGGGAACCTGAATTATTATTTAAGAAGAAGGGAAAAAAAAAGTTTATTTATTGTGACCTACACTCAGTTTTTATTCATCATGGAAAATCTGTATATTCACAAATGAGGGCTATTCATCTGCAGACTGCAGCATTCTTCAGCTGTCCGGGGCTGCATCAGCCGCACTTCTTCAGCTTTTGTGTTCATCTCGAAGCCTCTTCATCCAAATTGTTCATCATCTTGATGGCGGAGCTTTATCTTGCTCTAGTGCAGCTGCATTCCCCTTATCCAAAGTGCTGAGAGATACAAGGGAGAGGGAGAGAGGGAGAGAGAGAGGCAGAATAGAAAGAGAAAAAGGAATGGCCAGTGCTCATATGAGGATAATTTGTAGTTTCTCAATAATAATAATAAAAAAAAGGACAGGCTAATTACTGGCTTAACTAGGGCAGCCTGTGGATCCTCATGTCAAAAGGACTAGCGTAATTATTTGCCATCAAAGCACATTCATATTGTCGTACAAAAGAAGGGCCTTTCGCAAATGGATCTCACTAATAAACAGGGCTGAGAGGAGCATTATGTGTCTCCCTGGATGCAAGCGCATTAACACAGTGACATGGAGCATAACTCTCAGCCTGGAGGGGGGGGTGGGGGGGGAGAGGAAGAATGATAATTATCCCCCCTCCCCATCTTTCCTCTCCTTTTCCTTTGTGTTGGGCTAGCAAGCCGAACGCGACCCGCTGGAAGGCCCAAGGCAGGCTATTAGTGACCTCTGAGCATTGACAAGGTGGCTACACTCTTAAAAGCCCGGCTGTCCATGTCAGGAGGGTCGCAGGAGCCCGTGAGAGGAGCTTTAAATGGTCCAGCAAACACTTCAACCTTAAAGACACCTGGAAGGTCGCGACCAATTTAATGTAGATGAATCTGGCATAAAGAAGGCTCTTTTGAATCCACAGACAAAAGTTTTGTGGTGGTTTTTTTTTCCTTATTCTTTTTTTTTTCATGTTGTTTTTTCACAGATCTTAGCATAAGAGTTACTGGAGAAAGAGACTTGATTCCGGAGACCGCTTCTGCACTCGCTGAGCAGATGTGGTGCCAGGCAGCCTCAAAGGCTGCGGCTTTTCATTAGGAAAAGTAAACAGGTTTGGAAAGAAAGAGAAGGGACATGTATATACCTTCCAGAGATGTCTGCAAGCATTGACACACTAACACTTTTCAAACTCAGCTATATTGCAAAATGTGCGCGTGTGTATATAGATATATATGTTACGGGTAAAGAGGACTGTTTAGGTTGGGGGTTTTTTAATACTCTACCTACATAAGGCTATTCACCGCCGATGCCCGCTGGCAGATGTGCCCTGGTTCCTCGCTTGCCAGCCATGGAGTTTATCTGTTGGGCTAGTGTCTGGCACTGTCTGCTGCCACTGCAAGCCATCACCGAGTGCGCCCGTTGCTCGCAATGGATTAAAAGGCTTCGCAGTCAGCTCGGGAGAGCTGCAGGGAAACGTTAGGCACAGCGATTTGGTTTTCCCACCCTCCTCGCTTGCTGCTGTGCAACCTTAGTGCTTGGGTGCACAAGGCTGACTTGGCTGTGTTGAGTCCTGGCAGGTTTTCCCGAGGAAATCCCTTCTGCCCCTCCTCATCCTCTCACCGAGAGGAGGCGTGGGCTGCAATGGGAGCAGTCTGTGCATAATGGGGACGAGCCACCCACCCCCAGTGCTCCTCTGCTCTGGAGGAACTTAGAGGCTTTCAATGGGTTTTTTTTTGTAATGCTTATTTTTTAAAAAAACACTACTCTGAGCTCAGTGTTCATGTCACAACTTTTTTTTTTTTTTAAAAAAGCAATCAGGGGTCTGCACAGGTTACATACTATAAAACAGCTCTGCTGGTCATTGAAACAGTAAACTGGGATAGTCCTTTCTTGTGACAGCCTTGCCTGACATTGCAAAGCACGCAACGCCCAGCTAGAAAGAAGAAAGGTATTGGTATGAGCAGGGACCGCATGGCACACGGTGACATGAATCCGTGCATGCAGCCACATGTGACTGGGATAAAAGGATTTTGAAGCCCAACTCATCTGGGTGACAAGGGGCTGAAAGCCAAAGTTGTTTCCTTTCCAGCACTCTTCTAGGTCACATCTAGGTCACGCCACAGAAAGGAGCCCCTTTTCCTTGTCACAGCACTGGGGGACATTGCTGTCCGTGTCACACTGATGGGCAGTAGGAGCCCAGGGCTGCACACACCTGTTAGCATTGCTCGCCCCAGGAACAGCTCACGGAGCCACTGGGTTTAGGATGAGAGTTGCCAAATTGTCAACCTCACACACCCAATTGTGAGTCGGGCTTGAAAAATGATGAGACAGGGTTAAAATTTGTGGTGTTAAACCAGCGGCAGATCTTTTCTTGGTGGTTCCCCCCGCCCCCTTCTTGCTTGGAACCTTTAGAAAGGAATTGGATGCTTTCTCCATATTGTGCTTTGCAAGGAAAAAGAGCAGCAACCATGGGCTTTTGGGGGAGGGAATAACCCAGGAGGAGACTCTTTAGTACAGATCACAGAAACCTGATGCAACTCATAGTAAAATAGCAAACATTGGCAATAGGGGAGTACAGATGAACTGTGCGCTCCTACCCAGGCAGGGTTTTGGGGCTGGGCAGTGTTTCTAGGACATGCCCAATGTCTGTGACCTGGATGGGTGAATATTCGGAATTTTTTAGGAGCCATACAACCCCTCACCCCCAACATGTAGTGCTAGAGGGATGGGGACCCACTGGAGCAGCTGATAGCAGCAGCCTACCAGAAGGAGACCCAAAGCTGCTTGTGGTCTCCTCCTAGATGTTTCCTTGTCTCTTTAGCCCTACGATAGTGTTTTTTTTCCTTTTGCCCTTATTTCCCTGGATTTTAGAAAATTCTGCATACAGCAAATTTTGCCTTTAATTTACAGAAGTTTTAACCAGGGACTTAATGTCAGAATTGGATCCACTGAGGTATGGATATACTGGAGTATAAAGAACATAATTAATTTCACCTTAAAATAAATATCTTTAGGAAAGGGATTAGAGAAGTCAGCTTTATAAACTTGGGGGATGGGGTTTTTGTAGTTTTAAATTAATCCAGGTGAACTTTCCTGGCTTAGTTGTATCCAGCCATGCCAAGGATCAAGTGCTGATATTAGCAATAAAACCAACATTATCAATATCATTACATCAATGTAAAGAAGGTTATAGAGTTAGCATTTGTTAAAAAAAAAAAAAAGAATTTTTTTTCCCATTGACTCGCTCTTTTGCAGTATTTTATATACTTATATAGTGTTTATGAACCTGGATATGTATTTCTAGTGTTGCCAAGAATAATCAAAGACAAATATAACAGTTGCAGGGTTTCTTTCCTGATGAAATTGTATTGCTGCTTCTAAACCCAGAGCTGGCCTCCAGCAAGGGACTGTGTCCTCTTAAAGTAGAAGTGTACCGCTTGAACTTTGCTATCACATAATGCTTTCAAGGTTGCTTGTCTAAAGTGACTTAATTTGTACTGCAGAACTAGCCTTGTACCCACAAACGCGCCAAAAGCCACAGCGAGCCAGGGCAGCAGGGCTATTACTAATTTTTTATTAAAATCCCTTAGGCACACACAGAAGGCCCAAAAGCAGCTTTAATAATAGACAACATACAGCACATTTTTCTTGTATTGCCATGTAATCAAATCTAAAGCTTCTGTTCACTTTCTTTGTTTTACCTAGAGGACCAGCTTCCAATTTAGTTGTGGCCTGCACTAAACTGATTTTTCATTGTAATTAATGCCTACTTTGGCCTCAGCCACTTATACAACTTTCCATTAGAGGTTTGCAGCCATCCGCAGAGTATTTCACCAAGTTACCCTCCCGATCCTGCTAGAGTTGCAATTTTTGTTAAACTGTTTTTTTATTATTATTTTGCAAAGAATGTTTAAATTACACAGCCAAATAGGTTTCTTTTTCCCCTTTTATTTTTCTCTCCTTTCTCCCCCCCTGCTCCCTCTTTTCCCCCTGCCTGCTGCACCTATTAAAGTGGTTGGGCAGGAGTCCAATTGGAAGGAAAGCCTTTAAGTGATTTCAGAAAGGGCTAGTGGAACTTATTTAGGCCTGGGGTCTGCTGTGGTTAATTTTCAGTCTGTGTTTTGTGCTGTCCATTTCCTCTGAAATACTACCTGGGGTTTAAGGTTCCTCAGCACAGGATGTTAATAGGCCTCTGCAAACATTCAAAAGGCAGCTTTCCCACCACTAACCTTAAAAAGATTGTGGCACCGGGCCCAGGGTCAGATTGAATAGATGAAAAAGTATATGCTGTGCTTTTGCTTGCTCCTTGGACCTTTCCCTGTTGGCTTGCCTGACATTTTCAGTGACTTTTCTTATACCTTATTTTCAGCGTGCTTCCTAGAAAATTCTGCTTATTACCTTCTCCTGTCCCCCCCAACAGCATTACTAAATTGGGAAGCACAACAATTTGTAACTATACTTTGCTGACTTCTTGGACTTTTCCCTTACAGCTTCAAGGTGCTGCTTCTCGTGGCCCTGATGAACCAGCCGAGCCCCTTGGTGTATAATCCATATGCCATCGCCACTGCCCGGTGCGCTTGCCAACACCGCATTTGGGGTGCTCTCTGCAGATCTCTTGCATGCCTTTTACCGGGGAGAGCATCTCTGCTGCGAGGCTAAAGCAAAGAGCTAACGACCAATTATGTGTGTCTCTGCTATATTGGCTTTCCTCCCCGGCACAAGAAATGCAGTCGCAGGAGCTCCGGTGTAGGCGTGCAGGTTTCTGGGCACTGGGGTCCCACCTTTCGCAATGTTCAGATTTGGGCACTGATGTTCTTGCCTTGCTGTGGCATTGCTCAAAAGGAACCGAAGGGTGCTGGCTCAGTGTTCCCCCTCCTACATAGTTTAAAGGAGATACACTCACGTACCTTTCAATTGTACCTGAGAAATTAAGCAAAAGTAGTGCCAAAAGGTGCCTGGTGTCCTCTGGTCTCTGATGGCAAGTTGTTGATTGTACTGTTTGAATGTCCTGGCCCAATGGAGTCTGTGCTAAGGGACCAGTTATGTTGGTCTCCTTTATGTAGGTGCAGGTCCCCTTAGGAAAGGAGGTGGATGCATTTAACTTGATTTAATTTAAGGGCTCACTTGGGAGCAATATGTGGATTTTTGGAAACGTGTCCTGTTAGACTTCCCTGGACTGAGGAGGAGAGGTGGATGTGATACCTGGGATCAGGTAGGTCTGCTCTGTATTGGCACTGTCAGATGTCCCCATCTTAGCGTGGGAAGAGTAAGAAGCAGGCCTTCCTGCCTGCCTGCCCCCCCCCCCCTCCCCGGCCAAGGATAGTGGTAGCTCTTCCCTAATTGATAGGGCAACCAAAGTAGCATTTGAGAAGAGTTTGTGCAGGCGATGGGCCACAAGCTAGGCCTTGAATCCCAAGCAATGGATTTACATCTCTACCCAAGCCAGCTGCCCTTCTGGCTTTTGACTCTGGTCCATAACCTGACTCATCTCCCTCGGACCCATTTGGAAGCTCAGTCCTTTCTCGCACCTCTGGAAACCAGAAGTGTTTCGGGTGAAGCAGATGGAGAAGGAAGACTTGCCCAGTGGAAAGACAGTGCACTGTCTGCTCTGTGTGAACTGGTGCTGTGAGGTGCCACCACGGGTATGTGGAAACTGGGATATGCATGGTTGGTTTTTCCGTTGTAAGGATCTGGCCCCTTACACCTAGGAGTATGATTTCCAGGGCGACTTTCTCCAAGAGTGACCTGTGACACTGTGCCCCTTCTGCATGTACAATGGCTGCAAATCCCTTGCTGTACCTGTGCCTGCGCGAGCACCCCCCGCAGAGAAGCAACTGATATTGGTCTAAACACATTTGTGTATCTCTCCCTGACATTTGCTCTGTTAAAAGGTCAGGCTTCTGCAGCGGAGACAAGAGCCGTCTTCCTCATTATCACATATTACCGCAAATTTCCATTTCCAACTCCAAAGTTTCCAGTGACTTCTGCTGCTGCAGCTGGGGCAATCCAGCACAAAACACTGTCTGCCAGCCTGGGAGCTCTGCCCTGAACGGCACCGACGATGTCCAGGGACAGAAACAATGACTGTTTGGGGAATATTTGGGAAAACCCAGTAAATTTCTTGCTGCAGTGACAAGTTGGAAAAAAATGTGACAAATTTAACTTAGAAATGCAAGTCTGCAGAAAGAAAGGGCCATTCTGCAAAGAGTCATTCATATTTTTTAGTCTTCCTGCAGAAGTGCTGCTCTTGGTTTCTCTGTAATCTCTGATACTTCCTAGTATCAGAGTGTGGTGCTGGTAGAGGCAAAACCTGAGGCTAAACTTCAGTCTGTATTCTTGCTCAGAGGAAGTAGATTCTGGGATCTCTTTGGCTTTTGAACGTCAAGAAGCTAGACTTAGAAGCCTGAGGGCAGGGGGGAGACATATTTTTCTTGTTAAACTAAGGTCTTGCTGATGGGAAGATACAGATGCCAAAATAAAAGTGTGTGTGACATTGGAGTTGAGCAGGCTTTTTAGGATTTCACTTTGTAGGGGTGTCTGCTCTCCACTTTTCATATCAACCGTCCCGTACAACCTCAGGAGCAGCTGTATGTATCCTTACGTATAAAAGGTACTGCAAATGTTGATGGGGTAACATCATTGTAGAGTAAGCCGTTATTGTTCTTGCTTTTTGAGCTTATTTGGTTACGTATTGACAAACAGGCACGGGCAAATAATTTGCTTGATTGTTAGATGACCTGGCTGGGAGATGGATGAGCATCTTGCTGGTACTCCTCTGAGTCCCACGTGCTGTGTGGATGGCCACTGGCTGACTTTCCTGTTTTTTTTCTGCTGACTGTGAACGTGCTGTAAGGTGGCCACTCAACAGTGGCCTTGGGAGAAAAGATGATAAACTGCTGATTTAGTAATGGAAGAGTTAGGGAAGAGGAAGGACCTTACTTACTTTGGCCTCGGATATGGGCGAGACCTGGGGAGCCCTTCTACAACAACAAAGTTGAAAGAACAAATACCACACAGCATAGTTTGAATGTAGAAATTTTTTTTCCAATAACAGCCATAAAGAAAATATACTTTGGAAGCAAAATATTTTTTTCACATTCTTCTCCTTAGTTTTCTTCCTTAATGTGGTGGTGGCAGACCACAGAGCTGCAGTCACGGAAGGCAAAGTCCATACTGGTATCTACCCTTTAAATACACAGATACTGAAGATTATGGTATAGTAACTTCTCCACGAGTGATGCACCTCCCTGCTTGGCTCTGTAATGCAGTTGGGTGCCCGCTGGAGAAGGGGTTCCCACAAGGGATGGGCTGCCACCGAAGCCGGGCTAGGCTGCAGGATGCTTTGAGTGTGTTCCTACCCTGATAACCTGTAATTTGTCCCTTCCTGCCAGATCTGGAGCGATAAAAACACCCAATCGGGAAAGATTATTTCACATAATTTCCTTGCCCTTGCATTTTTGCCTTAGAAAACATTATTGGACCTAATGTTTTTAGGTACTAGGGATGTCCCTTTCCCTGAAGCATTTGTAGATACTTCGGGTACAACGTGTTGTGCCAGGTTTTTTTACGCTAATTCAGTAAAGCAATAGCGATGCATTTGAATTCTTTGCCATTGAAGTTGTGACTGAAGACAGTTGTAATGTGACATGATGAGGATGACCTCCTTTTATCTGTTCTCCTGTCTTGCTGCTATAGAAATTTAGTGCTAGCTTAAACCCTGGTTGCCATTAATGAAAAATTCCACTATTTTTATTAAATTTCAGAATCACCTCAGCTAGCATGAAAAACAATGATATTGGATTTCTTTTTAAAATTAACAATGTATGTAACAGTAAAAAAAGCTGACATTTACTTAGTGCCTGGAAGCAAAGAGACTGCGAGGCAGACGGCAAGCTGCGGCGCTTCTCTCCTTCATCCTGCAGCCTGCGTATGTGGTTAGGAGATGTGGGGCGAGGTGGCTTGGGGTGGATTGCACAGTTAGGATAAAAGCCAAGAAACACCACCACTATTGCTACCTTTTGCCAGTAGGAGAACGTCAGGGCTCACAGGGAAAAAAAGATTTATTTTAGCAGCTGGCCTGGATGTCTGCCAAAATGAGAGGGAGCTCAGAAGTGAAGCCGAGGATCTCAGTTCAAGGATGGAGGAGATGTGAGCTGGGGCTGGACAATCACCAGCTCTGATCTGTGCTGTGGTCAGGCTGGGAAGGGACCTTAAACCTGCTTCAGATCACCGTCCAACTGGTGTGAGAGTGGGGATGGTGCACGGGGGGTCACAGAGCAAGGAGCTGGCCCGTGAGATGAGAGGGGAGCTGATAAGACATGTTAGTCTAATTAGACTTAAGATTTTTAAGACCTGTTTGTTTATGGTATAAAATTATGGAGTTAGTATTTTACCTTAGGTTCATTTTAAAATTCACGCTTTTTAGGAAGTTTCTACTGCAATCAGCAGGATCCCTTATAAAAGTAAAAGCATGGAGTCGCTTTATAGCTGTCTGCAGGCATTGGAGAGGGTGCAGTGTCTGGTAGACCAGCCTATCTTAGGCTAGTAGTGTTGTTTGATTAACAGTCTGAGGCAACCTGGAAATGAGCTTGCTCTCGAGGAGAGTCCACAGATCACCAGGAACATATTCTTGTAGGGAAGCATCTTCATTGCCTTCCTAATTCATTCCTCCTCGCTTTATCCTACATGCATTGCTACTGGATTATTGACTATGTGATTTCTTTTCTTGATGTGAGCCACAATAGAAAAGGTATTACTGTACAAGACAGGGAAATAAAGCAGGGTTGTGTGTGTTAGACCTGTGGTAATACTGAGTATGGCTGGTACATGGCATACTCATTCTCATTTAGGGCTTGGTCGCCACCCTCCTCTGTGGCTTAGAGGATGCTCTGGATGTGTAGAGCAAATGTGGGACCAGAGACCTGCGCCAAGGTCTCCCTCCATCCTCGTAGCCCTTTGCTGTAGGGGACTCTTGACGTATCTGGGGCGGCCCGTACGGTGCAGAAATTGCTCGAGTCTAATGGGGGGGTATGCAGCAATTAAACGATGGCAGGCGAGACAAGCCTTCACACTCCAGGTTATAAATTGATTTGCCTGGAGTTGGGAAAAGTCATCCCACCTGCAGACACAGCCGGACGCTGAGTGGCCAAGGGAAACAGTGCAGGAAGCTCATGCAAATGTTTGTGCACCCTTGAAACATGAGTGGCACAAATCTCCTGCTCTTGGCACTAGTGTGGTTGTAAATATACATGCTCCCCTTCCACCCCGGTTCCCCAGGTACTGGTCAGGAGCAGGATTTCACCATATTATGTGTCAGATTTAAATTCCTCCCTTACAAGGAGTGCTTGTGAGAGGGTGTCGTGGGTTTCTCCTGTTACCTACCTCGACTGTTTCCAGTCTTGGTTCGGTTTGCTTCTGGGTTTGAACTCCTGCATGTGCTAAGCACAATGCAAAGGTGTCTCAGTAAAGACTGAGACATCCATGGAAAGGGTGCTCCATAAGTATATACGATCGGCTGATTGGTTCTGATCAGCAGTTGGGAATTATAAATAGCTGAAAAGCAGCTAACCATCGTCCTATGCCGCCATAGTAATAAGTAAGAAGTGCATATTTTTGAAAGGCTTTTACTCTTAGAAGAGAAAAAGATATAATAGCTTTTTTTAATGTCACATAATTTATTCTGACAAACAGATGTATTTTGTTGTTGCCATTATCTTTTGATGAAATACTTTAAAGCTGGTCCAAGGTGGTGCATTTTCAAATATAATGTATACAGTACATCTAGCAGTTAACAAAATTTGGATGTGCAGCATAGAATGGTCATTATTTTTACTGAAAAAAATAAAGGCACTAATTACTTACAGACAAGATACTTAGCACAAACAGATAAGCTTCAAAATGAAAAATTCTCGGTTTATGATAATTATGTTCTCTGCTTTGTTTTCAGAGACTGATAATTTGAGGCTTTAAAATCACCAGGAAGCCATTAATTGGAATTCTTCAATAAAAAATAAATTACATAGAAGTTCATGATGAGTTGTAAAAACACAGAGACTGTATTATGCAGTGAGCGACATTGCTCTACTATTTATAGACATGCACAGCTATGTCTAACAGCAAAACTGTAAAGAATTTGAGATGTGCAGATAGCAATTATTCACGGATCCCAACGATCTGCAGATATTTCAAATAACTGCTTTTAGCAGATCAGCTATCCAATAAAAGCAGGGCTTTATTTCCAAGTGGCACTCTTCTAACATGTTGCTTCTTGTTTTTGACATCTTATGTGACATTATTCTCCTAGAGTCGCTTATAATGAGAAGACGTGGAAATCCACGTACTGGAGCAGGCGCTCCACTCCATGCGCATGCTTATCGATAGGAGTTGAAGGGATTTCTCTTATGAAGGGTCAGTATGGTCCTTCCTCCTATACCAGGCTCAGATCCTGAAGTCCATAGCAGCTGACCAAAAGAAAGCATTTGATTTCTCTTTCATGCCCTATTTTTCTGCTCTCCCCTTGTTCTCTGCTTTCACCTGGGACCAAATCCTCAGTGGCTGAACAGCACTAGGAAGGGATCCTGTGAAAGCTGGTAGAGCAGGTCCAATGACTAAGGACCTGCCCAAGAGCACCTATCATAACATTTCTCTTGACTTCTGAAGGAGCTGGACTGAACCCTCGATGGAGCTATGTGAGGTCTTTGTGGGAATGTAGGAGACCTGCTACTGGCTTCCAACCACCCAGGCCCCTTAAAATATCTACTGCTGTCCTTTAAAACCTGTGGCACAACAGTGGGACAGAGCCACCAGACTTCAGCAGCCTTCCACTGAGAGCGAGTCTCAAAAGAGTGGTAAATGCAGCAAAATGTATTGCTTTGTTCAACTTTTCTCCTGCCTTTCTGCAGCATGTGAGTGGGTCCCACGAGGATACTGGTCTTTCCCCTTTCCCGAGGGAGAACTGACACCTCTTTGCTGTTGCTTGGGATCCAGGCCTGAGACTCGAGACAGAGCTGCTAATGGGCCTCAGTTAACTGTCTGACCCAGAGGGTATAAAATACTGTTATATTCCAGCTATGCTCTTTTCGTGACCACTGACACCCTGGGCTCCTGCAAGGAGCTCTTTAGATAAAGCTAGTAAGAAGTGATCGTAGGGATCCTTGACACATGCCACCTAGTAAAGGAAACAGAGCAGATTTCAGCTCATTCACCAGTGAGCTCAAGGGGATGCACAAAAGAATGAAGTGGCCTTGGTAGAGCCTGGTCTAAAGTTACACTTCAGGAAGATGGAGGAAGTATTTCCCGAGGACATGATCAAAGGCTCACTCTCTTCAATGCCAGTATAATGCCTTCTGGCTGCCATCGTACGCAGGTAGCATTCAAGGGCTTTATGTGACTCTTTGGTGAGTGCAGAATAAACATAATCAATCTAGGCGAGTTAATTCTCACAATATCAGCATGGCAAACCATCTTGTTTAATATTTTGTGGCTAAAATTAATCAAAGGTATCAGCTGGTTTATTCCCCCCCCATTTGTTTAAATCTGAGTTAGTGTGATCACAGGGAAGACAGGACAATGCAAGTCCAGGGAGACAAGGATAATGCGAGACAATAGCAGAGAGTCTGCAGGGAGACCACTATGGTGTCAAGACGAAATGACGTAGTGTCAGGAGACAAAGCCATACAAAAAAAATATTGGGTCTCTGCTGGCACTTGAGGAGTATCGTAATTCTTGGAGAATAAAACCTACCATACATCATCCAAAATCAATTGATAAGAGATCTCGGAGAGATTAAAAACTGTTCCCTCCCATTCATTAGTAAAGGTGGCTTCTGTCCAAAGCTGATTGTTGGTGTGGGCCAACTATGATAAATGCTCTCTTACCCACCGAAAAGAAACACTTCTTAATGAGCTATCGTCTTGTGTACATTTTAATTTCCAAATTGCTACAGCAGATATACAGAGTTCCCCAGCAGTGACTCTGCTGCTCAGAGGCATGCTACCCTAAGCAATATTTTAAAGTAATTTTTTTGTGGGTTCTCAGAGCTTTTTGATGCCAAACCAATCCCATGACATCACCTTTGTGTAGTGTTAACATTGCAACAACAAACTATTAACTTTTATTTGCATGTATTGTAGTACTCCTTACAAGAAAGTATTCATACGTGGTTAGTGTGAGGCACCTAAGAATTTGTGGGATGTGGACTGGGCACCCGCAGCTCCTGTTTACTCATGAAGCAGTTACCGATGCTCAGCACCTTTGAATATCAGGACATGTCTTTCTGGGAAGAGCTACTTCCCAAGAGGATGGTTCTGCCTGTGCTCCATGGCTCAGTTGTGCGCTCTTTCTCCATGTGTGGCTTAGCCTAAGAAATGTCTTCTACAGCCCCCATGCTCCTTTGGGAGGGCAGAGACCAGGATGTCCCACACAGCAGCCCCCAGAGCAGCGCAGAGGAGCTGACAAGGACACACAGAGCCCGCCTTTGCTTTCCTCCTGCATCCCTGAAGTTCGCAGCTCAGCGCTGAGCCAATTCTCGGTCCTGGAAATGCCTCGCGTGTCCTGTCCCGTCACAAACCCCACAGCTCTTAAAGAGCATCGGTGACGTTTATCCCATGTCTTTAAATTATTCTCAGTAGAGTGGCACTTGGGCCAATGACAGTGACACTGCAAAAGGTCACTCGATGGACCTCGGTGCTCTGTTTTATTTACTTAGTTTATTCAGCTTGCAATGGAGACAGGACACACTTAGTACGTTGGCCATGTCACAGGCAGTCAAGCTCCGGTCCCCAGCACCTCCTTGGGTTAGAGCGTTTGTAGGAGGCGTTAGAAGAAATGGCAGGAGTTCAGCATATTTTTTGGTATGCCAGAATTTCAAAGGATTTCTGAAATTTAATAAACTCATTTAATAGGCATAATTGTCTTGAGTGCATGTGAGAAAACTTCTGAAATAGCAGAATTAGGCATGCTCCATTTTGTAGCCTTTCAATGACCTCCAGCAAATGTGTGACCCAGATATGAGAGCCTCCTGTCCACTTGCATAAACATGATGTTTTAAAAAGGCGGGGGGTGAATAAAAGAATTGGGCTCTTAATGGCACATGGAGAGAGACATACTGCAATTGCAAAACAAATTCAGAAGCAGATAGAGAATTGCCTCGAGACTCTGCACGCTGGAACTCAGCTGCTTCCTGCGAGATGGAGGTTTGACAGCAGTGGACCTTCGGTGAAAACTGCTCTGGATTTTCCTACGCAGAGGTTCAAATGGTAGCCAGGTGCACAGATCTGTTTTAGGCCCATGAAAATCTCTGCTTTAATGCCTGAATGATGTCCAAGCTGCTGTTACACGATATATTCAGGATGCGTCGTAACATACAGGACTCGTTATTTCCTGCCCTTGATGGAGGATGTGTAGGGATTGTAAAGGCAGAAGTAATGGCCGTGCCAGGCGGTGAGGAGGTGGTAGCTGCCTGCTCCACCTGTGACCAGCCCTCCTGCCACTTGCATATCTGTTACAGTGCAAGAAAAAGCTGTAATTTTAAAAATCTCGTTAATTAACATGCATTTTTAATACATCATTAACTTCTATTGCACGCCTTCCCTGCTCCCTTGGTCCAGAGGAGCTCTGTGGCGGGTTCTGGCCACGGACTTCTTTGCCCATTCTCACAGAGAGGGGTGAGTGTCTCTTGACTAGTTTAGGCCCACCACTACCATAGTAACGAGCCCTGATTGACAGGACTCTGCATTAATATGCATACTTCGGAGAGGAGGATGGGGGTCCTGCCAGGCGTGCCTGTGCCAGCACACGCGGGATAACGCCGCCACTGCCGGCCCTGCTCATCACGGGCTGCGGCTCCAGCCTCACGCCTATCAGATTGCCGCTTCCCATGTCGTTACAAGTCAGGTTTAATTAAAAGCAGGAACTAGCAAAGTGTTGCTGGGATTTAAAATTATATGCCGTTAGTTATTAACGGCTACAAATTAGGTAGACGTTGTTTCAAGGAGAGCAATTTCCACAGGCGGCGCTGGTAAAGCGAGCTGGCGCGGAGTATCGCACAACTTTCCAAAACGGGGATCGCCAGCTTTCTCAGAAAAGCGCTTTTTTGGCCACTTCTTGGGTTTTACGCATGACCAAGATTTAGCATTGTTCATGCTTGCTTGCAGCAATGATACTTTTCTGTCTGTGAAAACTCATTTTTCATTGTAACAATAATTCCCAGGCAGGAAAAAACATGTCCTGTTTTTTTCACTGAGCCAAACACTGAAACAAAATATTGGGCCAAATTATGTTCTGATTTTGCAACTTTAAAATCTGCCTTTGCAAGTTAGTGCTGAATTTAGTTCATTCCCCTCAGGCATTTTCCATGCAATAAAAATTGTGTTTCTTTTTTCTTTTATCTTTTTTTTTTTTCCTCCTGCCATTTGGGGAAAATGAAAACTCAAACGAGAGAATGAAGTCAATTGTTAGATTAAAATGTTCTGTACTTTTGGTGTTAGAAGAAAGCCATATAGAAGGCTCACTCCGAGTATCTTGCCTGGAAATCTGCATTATCAGTGTGACTAAAGCTGCTGATACAGATGAGGCATTTTGAGTTGCGGTAGCCAGTGATAGAGAAAAAAAGAAAAAACAGAGAAAAATAAAACTTTGAGACCTTAATGCGTCTATTCAGCAGTTTAAAGGGAGAAAGTGGTGAGCTGGTCTGAAGATTTTCCTTCTCCGCTACTTTTGCTGCTTCCACAACCCTGCAGGGGAGAGGAGAAAAGTCTTTGAGCTATAATAGGTGTAAAACTAGGCAAATTCAACAAAGTTTTAGTGAGTGAGAATGGAGAGCAGCGTTCACAGCATTTTACTTGGCAATCTCTTTATAGGTACTCAGACATGAAGACTGGGAGTGTGATACACAGAGACAGATTGCTCTGCGCTGGAGAATGGGGAATTTAAGGTACCATGCATAATGCAACTTTCATTGGGATAACAAACGTAGAGTGCAAACCATGGTCTTCAGCACCAAAGTTTTTATGTTAATCCAGTAGAAGATATTACAATATCTATCATCGCTAGCTTTTTAAAAGCTAGTAAGGCTGAAGGCCACAACCTACACATATCTTCAGAGTAGATATATCAATTTTTTTCCAGAAGTTAACTGATAAATTGCGCGTGTGTGTGTGTGTATATGTATGTATGGGTATGTATATGTTTTCCTGTGAGTGAGACATAAAGTAGATAGCAAGGGAATGTAAAAGCTCGTTATTGTTTATCGTCGAGTGTGGCAAAGGAACAGAAATTAAAGAGGCTGGGGGGGAAGTGAGCAGCTGTAGCCGTACTGACACCAATAACTTTTCATGAGGGTGAGTCAAAGTGTCAGGATGTCAGACCCTCGTTCCTGCCCTTTTGAACTTACTTCTATAGATCACAACAAAATAGAGAAGTGAGAGAAAGATACTCCTCTCCCCAGCAGGGCAGAGAAGAAACCAGCTGCTCATGCAAATATTTCAGATGAGAAGTTGAACGCACACCCTGCTCACATCCGCAGGGACAGCCATGTTAAGCAATACCGACAGGTTTCGGAGGAGGAAACAGGTATAAAGTAATAAGTACATGGGGGAGAAGTGGGGCTTCCTCGTGTCCGCTCGTGTGAAGTGTAAAATAGTAATTTAGCTGTGATTATGCAAATGTGCTAAGTGCAGCAGTGGAGGCCCCAAACGCAGGTGGTATGAGGCATCGGAGGAAGGAGCTCCACAGGAGCATCCTGGCCAGGCTGGAGCTCAGCTGTCTCCATGCACAGGCAGCAGCTCGGTGGGTCATGCTCTCGCCCTGGGCACGTGGCCCGTGGCTCTGCCTGCAAGAAGCAGCGAGCTACATCCCCTGTTGCATCCCTGCTGCCGGTGGCTGTGGGGTGGTTCATGCTGCGTTGGCACGAGTTGCCCTATGGGACCTATGCAAGGAGATGTTTATGCTTGGAGTGTTTTGTCCCTGTGAGCTGGCCCTGAACATCCCCTCCGTGCTGGGGATGAGGAGGGACGTGATGCACCAGCAGACCTGCTGCTGGGACTGCTGGCCATGCTTTCAAGCTGGCCTCGGGGCTTTCCACCGGGCACCGCATTGCAGGTGTCAGATGCGGAGCAGCCACCGCGTGCCCCGGTAGCTCTTCAGATTTTTTTTTTGGTGTCTGTCTGCTACTCAAATGGCAGTGCTTGAGGTCCCACTGGGCTCAGGAGACTCTGCGTGTTAATGTCGTGCGGCATTGCGTGGTATACTGTTTGTTTTTTAAAAGCAAAATGAGAAGTGAGAGGCAGCTGGTGTGCTCGTGGACCTTCTGTGAAAAGATGGCCCCCAACTTGATCTCTTGGACAAAGAAATAAAGTAATTTGCAAAACCTGAATTCCCCACCGTGGTAGCACAGGCTGCCTTTTCACTCATCTTAAGAAATGGAGATAGCAAGGGATGCTCAAACTTGGATGATACCCAAGTGTATTCTGCTGTCTTGGATTAAAATAAGCCACCTCTGAAATGAGAAGATTTCTGCTGAGGTCAAGAGATGCTGCTTCTCACCTGCAAGCTGTTTCTGCTTGATTTCTTACCGCAGTACCTCAAGGTCCCAGCTGAGACACAAGTCCCACCATGGCAGGAACCGTACACGCCCCATTGAAGAAAAACATTTGCTGTCTCACAGAGATTTGGATTTAAATAGATGACGGTGGGAGGGGAAAAAAAAAAGCAAAGTGACTCAGGGTTGGCTGGCGGCAGATGTGGGACTAGACTCTACCTCTCCTGCTGGACTGGTGGCCTCAGGATGAAGCCATACTGCTTTGTCCTGGTGCGCTGAGTGTGTGGCCACCCAGCCGGTGTGGGCTTCCCCCTAGCATGAAGTAACAACAAAGAATTGCTTTTTAATGTATGTATGCGTGGTCAGCTTTGTTGTTAATATTACAATGAATTATAATTGATTAGGAAGTTCAACTGCTTTGCACTGTCATGGGATGAAAACCTGGAAACACCTGTATTTCCAGAAAACGCCTGTGTTTGCAGACAGCATCACCCCTGCTTGCTGGCTAGTTCACCTAAGCAAAGGAGATATTTTACATGAGTGGATATATTATTTAAAAATGAGAAGATCTCTTGTCTTACATGAAGAGGCACGTTTTCAAATAGGGAAACGGGTACATAATATCCGCTGAAAGCCCCTGGAAGTAAGAGTGTCATTAGTATCTCTGCAAAAGTTGCCCTGTCTGCACTCCTCTCACAGCGCTTTGGTGACAATTTGCGAGCAACACTTCCAGGCTGATTGTAGTAAGCCCAGTTCTGCCTGCGCTTTCCAGACCTTATTACCTGCACCTCAGTTGTCCAGAATTTGCTGTTATTTCAAGATACAATATGTCCCAAGAAAAAGTCCTCCGCAATTCTGTAGGTTAGCCCAGAGTTTGATCATCTGCGTCTTTTTTTTAAAGTGTCTCCAGTGGTATTTAGATAGTTTGGTGACTTGTAAAATAATGAGGAGTGGTTTCCCTTTCATGCACTTTGAATTTTCACCCGTGCATCTACTGACATTGGGGTTTATGCTTGACTGTGAATACTTCAAAGGGAAGACCTGGTCCGAGCTTCCCCCATGGTAAATATTGCATATCCATAGCTATCTTCACTGTTAGCAGCAACCGTAGGATATTTTCTGCAGTATTTTGTTTTATATTCAGCATTTCTTTCTTTTCCAGCAGCAGTTAGGCAATTTAAGTCCCAAGCCTCACCTTTAACATATTTTAACACTACAAGGTTGCATAACCTTGCTGAAGTAAAAGGAAGTTAATACGTTAGATCTATTTAGTTTATTACAAAACCCCCCACAAATCTAATGGCTGCCCAGTTCTTTTGGGAAAATCCCTGCTCACGCTGCTCTCAAACTGCAGGTAAATGTATTTTGGTGATACACCGTGACACAGGCCAGCGTTCACTCAAACCCTCTGCTGCTGGGGGCCCTGGAAAACAAAGTAAAATACTACATTCAAATGCTGAGAGGTAGAGATGTCCTTTTTGGAGGAAATATTCAAACGAGGTGCACAAACACCCTGAAAACTGGAACGGGGCAGCAGCCTGTCCCTTGCAAGAGAAACCAGCAAATAAAGAGTTGGTTGTAGGAGAGAGAAAAGAAAAGCTGACCTCTGCAATAAGCATGGAGGTGGTGGGAACGATGAAGCAAGGAGGCAATTATCGCAACTCTCCGGGATGAAGTGGGTACAAGAGCTAACGTAGGTGAGCAGTGAATTTCAGCAGCAAAAAAATGGATCGTGCACAGCTGCAGGGGTTACTGCTGGAGACCGCATCAGAAAGAAGAAAAATGGATATTGCCTGCGAAGGGACTCGGCACTTTATCGGGCTTCCAGGAGAAGTCGGCTCTAGCATACGCAGGAATTTCTGAGAAGATGATTTTCCAGCTACTTTAGATTCACTGCAAACAGGTTTCAAGTGATAAAATTCTTTGGGGGATATGGGTAATAATGAATGATCCATTTTAGAAGAGGAAACAAATAGTGGGATGTTGCAATGTTTTAGCAGCGAGAAAGCCATTGTTTCCAGATTTGTATTAATGATATGGAGTAGGAAGAGAATGGTGAGATGACAGCGTTTGTAAATGAGGGAAGTGATCAAAGATCAACGGCAGTCCCAGGAGGAAGGGTGAGAGCAGTTGGAAAATACTAAATTTCAGCTATGATTCTCACATCCCTTAGGATATTTTATAAATTTATTTTTTCCTGAAGAGTTTTCTGCGCACCTCAACTCAAGACAGTGCATTAAGCCTGCATACCTCTGTTATTTCGCCAGCAGTTAAATCCAGCTTCAGCTGCTAATACCGATGAGCCTGGAGTCAGGAGAGACTGCAGTACTCGAGCCTTGTGAGCGACGGCCAGCCGATGTTATTTCAAGACTCTTGTCATAAGCGCAGCTCTCGCCATGTGAACAATTCTGGGTATTACTCACAACTTGTAAGAACAAAGTGAAGAACAGTATTTGAACTGTGTTTTCTAAATACAGCCACATGAACAATACTTTGAAAGGAAAAATTTCCTGTCAAGAAGCATTTATATGCGGCACCAGGAAAAAAAATTTATCTGCTCTGGAGATCTAGATCTGTAGGCAAAAAGATGCAAAATAGGAAATCCCAAAACACAAAAAGAATTATGTTGCTCAACTAACATTATATTTCTTGGATGATAATAATTATAAACAGATGCACCAGTTGATAGTTTACAGATTCATTTCTCTTCTGTACTTAGTTCAGCTAAAATTTGTAAAGTATTTCCCTTTATTTGTGGAATAATAGACTTGTTCTTATGACATCCGCGGCTTACGATCCAACGCTGAGTGCAATCTTTCAGTCGAAGCCGGATGTCTCTGTGATATAAGCACTATGATTTAATCACATCTTATTGGGTTCGGTACAAAAATTACTGTTGAGATGGAATCACCTGGGCTGTGCAGAAAACGACGCCAGGTGAGGGAGGGGTTGCTTGCATCCTTTACATTCACTGAAACAACAAACCCAGTGACTCTCCCCTTTGCACAATGTCTGTAGGGATGCCAAAACCAAAAGTTTTGGAGAAAAAAAAGTTTTAAAGAATGGCATGTCAGGGAACGGCAGGAGAAGACTTTCCATTTCTAAAGCTGCGCAGGCAATTTGGAGTGACCTGCTCTGCCACGACCGCCAGTTGGGCTTCCCGCGCTTCCTTTCCTTCATATGCTCCCACTGCCGCCACCCCAGATTGCCTCGTCTTCTCTGTTTAAAAATCATTTCAGCTGTTGACGTGTTCTTTGTGCGAGTTCGCTGACTTGTTTTGCGAGGCCATTTGATGCAGTGGGATGCCTTGGCACAACATCAGCTTTGCTGCAGCTGGGCTTCGCCACTGGGCTCCTTCTCAAGGAAAGCCCTTGCATCTCCTTCATCAGCCCCTGGCACCCGCAATGCCTTCCTCTAGTTGGGGCGAGGGTGCATGTGTGCCCCCAAATCTCCCTCCTCTCAATCAGCCTTTCTGCATCCTCCTCGCATGAGCACAGACCTGGAGGAGAAGTCCCCTGTACCACAAAGTGAGCGACCTGTCTTGTCTCTGAAGGCACAGGTAGATGCCACACTTCTCAGGCTTTTCATGTGACAGAAAATACCTGTCTGTGTAGACAAACAGAGTCACCTTCTGCCTGCAATTGCAGTCCTCGTCAGACATTGTTTCAAGCGTTATTCTTGGCAATAATGTCTCATTCGGCTTAGCCTCTTCTCTCCAGTGATCATGCACTTTGGTTTCCCATCTTTACCAGAATGGGTAGTTTTGTGCTTAAAACCTTCTTTTGTTTTTGCTGCTTCGTGTTTGTGTTGGACATTTTTTTGGTTGGGAAATTGTGTTTTCCCTGTGGACCGTGCTCCTTCACATTACCAGTTTGGTCCGTGTCTCACTGGCTGGTTTCCCGAGGAGCTGGTCCCAAGCAGAAATGGGAGGTCACTTCTTGTGTGTTTTGAAAATTTGAAAGAAATATTCATTGGAAATAGATACTAAGATATTAAATGTGCACATAGAGTTAGAAGAGAATGTATTAGGGGCATAATCCTTTTTATGATACTCTATACAGACCTTAAGTATAAATGTTTCCAGCGTTGAACAAGTGCTACCTTAAATCATTCGATCATCTGTAGAGGCTGCGGCTCACTCAACAGCAAAGTTTAGGCCTGTTTCCAACCTCTCCTCAATAAACAACAAAGGATTGCTCCATCATATTCACTGTTTTCTCTTGTGCTGCCATTTTCCACGCTTCTTGGCCAGGTCCTTTTTCCCCAGTAGGGCAACTGGTAAGCAACCAGTACCTCACTTTGATTATTTGACCCAATTCACTTAGTGTCTGCCTGTAATCAGGTGCAAATCTAACCATTAGTAGAGCATCAAGAGCTTTTTTGTAGGGGTGACATACCTTGCCCTGTCATGGATGATTGGGGCCAGGCTCTCATGGACATCTTGTATGGTTCTATCAGCAGAGTTACACCAAGGAAAGGTTTGGCACGTTCTGTAAAAACTAAACCTTGACCCAGCCATGAGCAAATGAGACAGAGGTGGCTGTTTAAAATGCCTGATGATGTCAGATGAAGTCATTTCACCACTGACTGAAATATTGAATTTCATCAGCACTGGCTACTATGAATGTATTTTCCTCTCGGTTACAAGCAGTGGGATTACCCAGCTCAGAGATCACCAGGTGGACTCTCCATCCTTAGCTCCCCTCTGAGGACGGGGCTGGGAGAAAGGGCGATTCTTCACGCGAGCCATCGTCCCTATGGCCTTACGCCTCTGCCCTTGAACACAGGGGAAGAATGAACCAGATGCAATTGGCTGGTGATTTGGTTTTCAAGCCAGTAGTTCTGACCAGAGGACGTTGGACTCTCCATGGCCAGAAGCCAGTTAGCTGCCAGCAAAGTATTTGCGCGAAGACTCGTGTAACATCTTCTGGCTGACAAACTGCATTACATGTCTGTCCCTGTGCCCAGGAGTAAGCATTGCAGTTCTTTGCCTCAATACACTGTGTTATATATAGCCAAAATTGTGAACTTCTTGCAGCGGCGGTGGTGGTGTTCTCCAAGCTAGCGTCCAAGAGAGAACCGATGTCAGGGACCTGTCTTGAGAAGGGGAAGGCGCTCCGTCTCAGCTACTGCTGCTTGGGTGACTTGCTGACACCAGAGTCTCTAAAAAATTGGCTTAGCAGCGGGCAATATCCGAGCCAAAAAGTGGCAGATCAGCAGCTGCTGGAAGCAGAAACTCCTTCGCAAGTTCTGGTTCTCTCTGGTGTCGCCCAAGCTGCTTTCCTGACTTTTAGCAACGGCTTTTCGTTAATTAGGTTATGTGTGGCCATTGTATATAAAGTGCTACACGATCCAGTAGGAAGAGTGTTTTGTACCAGTGTGTCTTTTTTGCTTCCTAAGTCTCGCATTTTCTTTGCTCTCCAGGTTATGCTGAGATGGAAGGAGGGACTCGGAGAGGGAAGATTAACCTTTCGCTGGCCACAATTCCTTCCCTCTTATCACGGAGGATTCCGCAACCCACTCCCCTCCCATCCAGCCTATCTGTCTGAATTGCTGAAAGCATAATGCTCCCATATGAGAGATAAGTAAGTGAGCTCTCTTTCTTTTCCATAGGGATGAACTACAGTGTATGCAGATTATTAGGAGAAGAAAATAATATCAGAGAAAGGTGGCTTTCTTAAAAGGCGTCAGTAGCATTAGTGTCATGTGTGAAGCACCCATTTGTGACAACTGTACAGACCTTTCAATGGAAAATTGTGCTGTGCTACCTTTTAAAGTATGAAATGCTAATTTTGGATTTACAGTTTTTGAACTGGAGGGCTGCATTTTGCATGGAATTTTGTTTAATTTCCCAGTGAAAAAAGGCATTTGAAACACAACTGCCTACAGCCAACTGTCAACAAAAATCAACTGTAATAACACGCAGCCTGTCACTGATTTATGTGGTGATGTGGTAATCTTCTCAATTTAGCTGGATATTTCTTCTTCATACCAAAGAGCTGAAAGTCTTGCTAGACATTTATGAATATCGGGAGGTACTATTAGGATGATAATGGGGCAAGACTAAAGTAGGTGTTCACTAGTTCAAAGTGCCAGTTAAAGGCACAGGGAATCGAGAGGTGTAGATATATATGGCCCATTGGTATAAGTGAACTTTATATTTTCAGAGTTGCTTAAGATTTGGGAGACGGCATATTGAGATCCATCTGCCATGAGAGCTTCTTTCTAAAGGGAGACTGGGGGAAGCAGCTATACACATTTTTTTTCCCAAAAAAATCTGCTTTTGTTTAGCAGGGGGTGGGTTAGAAATCTTAGGTATTGGAGACGGAGCAAATGAGTATGGGTGGTGTTATGGCAAACAGGGTGCTGGGACTCTTCACCCTTTTCTCCGAAGGTCTGAGCCTTAGATGTGGTCACTTTGCACCAGGCTGCATCTCAGTGAGGACTGGCGAGTAAGATATGACACTCTGTGTATTACAGCTAAGAAAAGTAATTGGCCTCTCATAAAGAGCTAGAACTAATGCAGACAAAACGATACTGCAAGACTTGAGCTGCAAATAAAGAGACAAGTTTGTGTTTTACAAAAATGTATAATTTACCAGGCATTTCATTATGCTGTATAAAAAGGCAAAAATGATAATTGAAAATAAATGCGGCTGCCTAGCTACAGTATATGCTGCCAGCGTTACTGGAAATAGAAGCGCCTTCTTGCTGAAGATAGTTAAAATTTTGATACAACTTCTGTCTGCAGATTTGTATAATGTATCTTGTTAAATTTGTTTCAGTTTGGGTATTTGTTACAGAGAAGCAGGCAAAATGTGAGGATCTGCCTGTGTGTTTATATACCTAGGGCTTTATACAATTATATTAATTATTAACAGTGTGTTCTGCAGATGCATGCATCTGCGGAGTCTGAGTGAGGATACATGTTGCTGAGTTTATTTCAGAGTGCGCAAAGTACACCAGTTCCCTTCAAGGCTGCCAAAGATACTCCATTGCAAACTCCTGTCTTCCAGGGAACATGGTTACAAATATAAATATACCAAAGTAATGTTGTTGGGTTTTTTTCCCCTGAAGCAAAGGGAACTCTGAGTTGCCATTTTTCTTTGGCAGCATACAAAGATGAGGCTACTTGGGGATGCTGAGAGATACCAAAGGAGGAGAAAATAGGTTCATGAATTGTCATTGGTTCTGTTCTGAAAGCTTCTTTCCAGTCCCCCTCGTCCTCTGGCAAGAGCGAGTCGCCACAGACACAGTGTCCATCTGTGTCCTAATGCATGAGTCCATCTGCAGCAATCCTGGTGCTCTCCACACCCAAAATGGGGAAAATCTCTCCTGAGGGAGTTTTTTTGGGAAAAAAAACCCCTCTCCTGGATTGAGATTTTTTTCTTCCAAGCCCTTCAATTTCTCAGCAGAGCAAGCTGCAAATATCTCTAGACTCACTTCTTCATGGTGTCCGTTCGTGCCCTGCAGCAGCAAAAGGCCATGCAGGTTATGAGTGAAGCTACTGAGTTTCCATTAGCTCTGGAATTAAGCTAAAGAAGGAAAGGTAAGAGGCTTTCCATTGACCAAAAGAGGCTTGACACCACCAAGCTGGCTTTAGAGGCCAGAGAGGTAGGGTCAGAGAAGGAGCAAAAGAAAAGGGTTGCTTTTCGGGACTCCCATACCACAGATCCCCACCAGGATGGATGGGATGGGCTGGGAACATAGTGGACCGAGTACTGGGAAATCAACTGATCAGAAGGAGAATTATACTTTCATGTGTGTGTTTAGATCCACTGTTTAAAATTATCTTTTTTTTTTTCTTCTTCTTCTTTCCATTTGGACTCTTTTTTTATCTATAGACTCAGCTGGGCTGCATTGTTCAGACAGTCATGGTTGTGTTTGGATGGGTCAGGCCCTATGAATTCACTTGGCCTTGAAGCAAAAAACTCATCATGAATAATGAAAGAAAAAGAAAATAATGCCTGAGACAGAATGACTTTAAAAATGATTAATATCTATTCTTTCCCTCATAATTTGCCTCCAGACTTTTCCCTTTTCAAAATAGCTTGCCATTAGCAGTTGAACTTTCAATAGTTGGTACTTTGATGGAACTGGTGCTCTGAAGCCAAAGGGAACATTATTATTATTATTATTATTATTATTATTTTATGAAATCAGGGTTCATTTTGATAAGTTCAAAGCCCTAGATGAATATAGAAAGGACCAAGTTCTGCCCTCACCCACATCTAGTTTGCTCAGATCGGCCACTTGAAACACAGCAACGTTTGCCAGAAAGATACTGAAATTCTTGAGACCGTAGAGGTGTAAACACCGCTGTCGGGTTCCCATCCAATAACTGCTTACAGAAAAGCAGGTCCTGTGCAGAGCATCACGGAGGGGATTTGCAATTATGAAGGAACGGGATATATCAGGGATGCAATCGACTGCCACTAAGTAGCTCAGCAACTCTCAGGGGCCTCCACTCAGGTTCCCAGCGCCTCGTCTCATGCAGGAGATTTTCTTTTTTCAAAGGCTTTTATTAAAAACTAGTTCAGGTAAATGCTGACAATAAGCAAGCAAACCTGCTGAGCCCTGAGTCCACAACTTGCCAGGCAACAGGATGCTTCTCTCTGACATTTAAGAGAGCTAACAGCTGAAGAAAATATTGCATGTTTTACCCTTTCTACTTAAAATAACAAAAAACCTGCTGCTCTTGCAACTGCATTTAGGTTCATTTTCAGCAGGCTGTCCCCACCTCCCATCCCTAAGGTCTCAAGGCTCCCAGCTGCCTCCTGTTAAAGGAGACCCTTTTCCTATAGTGCCCTGGCCAGTCCTCACTCCAATTCACTGGCCAGGACTTTGAAATAACCCAAAGCTGCTTTATTTACCCCAGAAGCAGATCCACACCAGGATTTAGGGTCTGCTGAGTCAGGGCTTGGGGAGGAGAGCTGGCAGGGTATGGATGTAGAGCAATTGCAACCAATGAGCTACAGGGAGTTAATTAGTGTATCCTCAAAGACCTGTGGAGCTCTTGCCACCATGGTTTGAGCTTCTGTTTGCTCCTGGTCCATACAGCTTTGCTGTGCGCTGCTTCACCTTCCCTCCAAACATCTCCGTCCAGCCACCTGGGTCTCCTTGTCTTGGGCTACCCTGAGCTTCAGGTAAGTCTTTCTGTTATTCCTAAAGTCTTAAAGCTTTGTAGTATGGCAACGCTTCAAGTTTTTTTGAGATGGTAAGCAGAGAAAGTTTGATGGTTGTAGGACCTGAAGTTGCTCCTTTCTATGGCAGTTGCAAGGTGGAGTAGTTGCCTGATGTGAAAGATGATGATTTTGTCTTTGTGCGTCGAGAACCTAATTTTTTTTTACTTTTGAATCCCTCTACCCGCCTATATTTACCCCTCGTTACATGATTCTGCTTCGTTGGCATGTTTAACCTTTAGACACCTGTATGCATGTATTGCCTCTCTCGCGAGTCTTCACCTAGCTGATCATCTGTAGACAGCAGCAAGATTTTATGGGAACTGGTACTTCTTAAGAAAGTCAGACTTCTTTGATTTTCTGTCAAAATAGTGGATGATGATTTTGTTTGTAATGGTCAGATGTGCCAGTTCTGTGAGCATTATGGTCTTTGCAGTACATGAAGTCAAAATTGTTATAGTCTTTAGTCTGGCAATGCTCCTGTTGAGTATGTGGTTTTTAGCCCTGGTTAAAACAGGGATTGCCCCAAGTTTCCACTTTGTCCTTTTCCTGGTGTGTCTGGTCTTGGAGGAGGGTTGGGAGAAGAAAAGGTGCATCTTTTCCTCCACTGCTGCAGTTTCAGAGAAAATGGGCAGTATTAACACAGCCTTCAGGTGCCCCAGCTAAATTAATTTGTGAGCTTGTGGTCACAGCTGAACTTTGTTAAAACACTTAGGGGTAAAGGTTGGTTGCAAAGTACTGAGAAGCTACCGGAACCTTCTGAGCCTTTCAAATCTGGCTCTGAATTATCTCTGCCTGTGCTAAGAGGTGGAAGGAGGCCTTTTAATGTATGCCAGGGGATAAAACTACTTTTGTTGCCCACTGAAAGCATGGCAACCTCAGCTTAAATGTCTGAACTTGTGTCAGGTGCCCCATTATGGGGACTTTAATGGCTCAGGGGAGGAAGGCTTATATGGCAAAACCCCCTCCCTACTGAAAATCCCTCTGATTTCAGGGGGTTCACCTGCAGCATATAGCAGTCTGGGTTTTAAGACATAAAAACGCGCTTGCGTATTATCTGCAGATATAATTGAATGTATATACAAATCCACAATAGGTACACCTGTGCTGCCTCCCCAGCATGCATAAGTATTCCCTGCATGTGTGTGTGTTCTCTGCAAGCTACACTACACATTAATAAGACAATCCATATATTGCAGTAGGACATACTGTATGCAGACAATGCTCCAGGTACTGAATTTTTTTTTTTTGTAAATCCTGAAATATGGCTGATATGGTCCACTGCAAAATGAACCTATATTGGAAATGGCAAAATTGTAATGTAAAATATACTGGGGTCAGTGGGGTGTGATGTTTTTTGCATACATTTTTTCTCCCTTGACCCATGCCATTCTCCTGCATATGGGGGAAAAAAGCTTCATCTCGCACAGAAATGTGATGTCCTTTACTGCCAGAGGCTGTTGCTGTTTTAAATGAGGAAAAAGCACAATGCATGAAGAAGGAAAATTAAAGCATATTCATTTTGGAAATTAGATACGGTGTCAGGAGACTCTCTGGAAATAGCAGGGTTTGAATGGAGCACCAGACTACAAGACAGTTCACTGAACTTTTGACCACTATTTATACTATGGGAGCTTTTGAAATGGGAAGACAGCAAAGTATTTTATAGCTGTTTAATAGTGGATTGTGGTTTTTACTAGACATTTATCTTCTCTCTGAGTGTATGTAAGATAAGTAAACATTATGTAGTGTAATTGCGTTATGTTGGAAGCGCTTTAATTTAGAGTTGGTTTATTTTCCCTGTTTGCGGTACATCTCGTCTCAAGCAGCAAAGCCACCCGCCTCTGCAAGTGGGTGCAGTTGCCACTTGAGTGCCTGACCCCATCCCGGGATCTAATGTGTAACTGGGGTCACTCCTGGGATCAGGGGATGCTTTTGCTGGTTGTTGTATTGGGCAAAAATTTAAGTCTAAAGCAGGGGTGGCAGTGGCCCTGGACCATTTGGGAAGCTCAAGTGACTTCTAGCTCCAGGCCTGACTTAATCTCTCTCTTATTTCTATATAGTGAAACTCATTTTAATCTCATATAACGGCTTCAGTCTCTCTTTAGCATTCCAGGTACACTGAGCAATATACCCTTCCAAGGTTGGCAGGTATTGCATTCCAATTGTAATGATGCATCACCAGGCAGATATGCATGAATGAAACACTGTTTGCAAAACCAAAACTGTGTCTTTAGGCCCTATCAACTTGGGCTGTTGTTCACAGAAATAATGTGGAAAGATCAGAATTTTGGCATAATCTGAGAAAACATGGTCTCAGAGCAGTTTTAGCCCTTAGTGGAGACTCTTCTTTTCCTTCTCCCTTTTCTTTCCATCTGCATAAATTTAGCTTGAGTTGGCATGGGGAAAGTTGCACCATGGTGCTGGGTGTCAGAGGAGCCAGCCATCCAAGAGGGAAGTGCTCTGGAGAAGGAGCTGCCACCATCCAACAAGCCATCTCCTGTAGCTGAAGGTTCAAATGGAGTTGTGCGGTACTGTGACAGTTGTGCATGGTGCTAATTTCCTTTTTTTAATTTTTTAAAATTTTTTCTCTTGGAGATGATTATAAAATGGACCTGTTATTGCTTAAAGCTGTGAAGCACTACAATAAAGCCTTTTTTCTTTTTTTTTAATGTGAAATTAGGAAAAGTTTAAGCCGATGGACATCCGTTGTGTAGTCCCTTTGTCTTCTGTCGTTTTGCCTTCCATATAGTATAGCCTATGTGGGAAGGAAAAAAAAACGATTCTCCTTCTGCCATGGAAGATGCTTTTCTTCCTTGGACCAGAAGCTCCTCTCCTATCACTAGCCAGTAACAACCCTTCTGTTCATCCTTATGTCAAAGCCACACTACTGAGCTAATAGAGATCGCTGACAATTAGAGATGAGCTGAAATGATTTGGCAAACTCCGGGTGCTTGTGAACCTGAGGGTGTTCTCAGATCCTTTCGAGCCTGTCGGGTGTATTGCCAGCCACGCGCTTCCCACGTCCCCCATCCTAATGGGGAGAGCAGTTGGGACGTTGAGTCCAGCTGGGCCCGGAGGTTGGAGAAGAATGAGAGGGGGAGTCTATCAAGATGCATCTCTTCCCTGCTGAGAGATGCAGCTCTTCCCTGCTCTTCCCTGCATCTCTTCCCTGCTTCACTTCCTGGCTGCTCTTTGTTGCTTCTTCTTGCCAAGACATCCCGGGCACTGTCAGGTCTCTTCTCCCTGCGTGAGATGATGTGACAAGATCCCAGGATGGCTCTCTGCCTTTTGCTTGTGAGTAGCTAGATGGGCCATATCTGGAGAGACAATGTCACTTGAACAGGCAAGATGAACAACGCGTAAGATAATGTTTTAAAAGGAATACAAATTCCCTATCAGCAAACACGTCGTCGAGTTTTTTGTTTGATTTGTTTCCTCCTTTTTGTAATGGCTATTATTTTTATTTTTTTCTTTTCTCTAGACTGATGAGGCATTTCTATCTTGTTCTTCCTTATTGTCCAAGACAATATAATGAAATATCTTGAGATCCTATTTATGCCAAAACTTTATAGGGCAAGTGGTAATTTTGGATGCTTTCCTTAACGTTTATTTAGTTTGAGGCTGCTTGAAGATAACCACTTGAAACAATATCCCAAGTAACCATTATTAAAAAAGCAACCTACCTTAGCATACCCCAAAGAAATGCCTCAAAATTAAGAGTAGGTAATGGGATGGTCTATCACTGGAAAAAGTAGTTGGCTGATGGTTAAGTTATGGCTGGCAGCTTGGCATCAGTAGTGTGATTGCTGCCTTGAAAGAGCTTACCTTTTATGCTCGTTGCAGACCTGCACCAGCCAAGAAATCTTTCATTCAGCCCTGACTAGCTATTTGTGGTAGTGTGGAGAGAAGCTGGTTCCCCAGCCTCATTAGGGAGCTGTGCTGCAGGAGAATTGCTTAGGGAATTTTTGTAAATCATTTGAATCCCGTGAAACTGAAATGAAGAGGTGTATTTTCATTATTTTATTTTATTTTTAAGGCTCCAGGGTCTTTTTCTTTTTCATCGTGGTGTGGAAATCTGTACTTCAGCGTTCCCGTCTGCCAGCATGTCTAATATTTGTGGAGGACTTTGGAAGTGTCTTAGCCTGAAGTCCAGTAAAACTTTTAACCTGCACCATGTGCAAACTCATGTCTATTAAATAGTAGTGGTGAAGAGCAACAGGTGGATGAAAACTAGAAATCAGCAAATTTCAATTTGCATTTTACATGCATATGAATTATTTCTGTCCAGCCTCTAGAAAAGCGGAGAAGGACCATGATGACAGTTAGATCTTTATCCTACATGACTGCACATGCTTTACTGTAGAAAAACATACAAAACCTAGACCAGAGTGGAGGCCCAGAGGTAACCAAACAGGAAAATAAATGACTTGGCCCCATCGTTTGCATCGTACACCATATGCACACGTTAGACACAAATTCTTTGTGTGCGCAAAGAGATAACAGATCCACCTTAATTTTAGAGCTGATTGCCATTCTTTATTAATAGAAATGTAATGTAGTCCCAATGCCAAGTCCTGCCAGCCTTTCCTTTTTTATCTTCTCTTTCAAACATAGACAGCATCGAAAGGCTGATCGTAGTATCCTTCAGTCCCTATTTATTTAAGAGCTGCTTGTTAAGCTAGGGGACAGCAATGGCACCTTATCATGGCTGAGGTGACGATGTCTTGTCAGCAAACACTGTAAATATCACTTGGAACTTTTTCTTAGGCTGAAAACAGTGTCTGTGAAATAATGCTAATTTAATACAGTTTTATAAATTGAAAAGAATTGAATGAATGACAGTAGATTTGTGAATAATTTGCAAATGGAAGCAGTGATAGAATTTGTCAAATAATGTGTTCTCTATTAATAGTTTGCTCTGCTCTCTGTAGCTACTGAGCGGTCTTGGTTCTCTATTTGTTTTTTTTGAGGAAAAGCTAGATTCTTTTTATTATTTTTGTTATTTTTTTAGCATTATCTTTTTTTCTGTTCCGAGGCCCATTGTTTACTTTTGAAGTGGATGAAAGATGAATTCAGGTTACGTTCTGACGTTACAATGAAATTGTCAATAGAAATCGATGACTTGTCACATGATGAGTTAGGGTCTATAAGGCAGCCTAACAGTGTCCTTATATCTTCAGCCTCCTTCATTGTGCTACCCTCCTCAGGAGCCAAGCAACTCTACTGTTATAGAAAGGTGTTGTCATCGTTAAGGGGATTATAATGGAGTTTAATAAACCTGGAAGCTGAGGCATCGAACCCTAATATTGGTGCCAATGTTGTAAAGCGGTGTATTGTCTGTAGAGCCTGGTATTTGTATCTGCGTTTATTGACCCTAGAGAGGTAATATAAACACAAGAGATAGAGATCAAAGAGCTCACCTTCAGCTGCTACGGATGGCCATTGAGCGGAGCAGGTTTGCACACTCTGCATTGAAATACCACCGTGTCAACTCTGTCCTCCCAAAGACCTCAGCTTACTTGGCCGCAGTTGCTTTTTAACGTTCACACGGGAATGGCGATGGGATTATTTAGCCTTGGGGAACGTCAGTGTTGCAAATGTAGCGTCACCACCTGTGAAGGCGTTGGTGTCGCCCAGACGCTTGCTGGTGGGGTTTGTGTTGGGCACGTGCTGCACAAACTGGGTGCTGATGGGCTGCTGAGTGCTGCCAGGACACTCCTTCCTGACGAAGCAAGGATGTAGCCGAACCTCTTGCCTCTTAGACCATGGAGCTGGTTGCCCTCTCCGGCTCCCTGAGCTCCAGCCGTGCCACTGCAACTGGGAGGATGTGGGCGTTTCAGCCATCAAATGGCCCGGCCTGGCCAGGAGAGTAGTTTCCGTCACCCAGAGGGATGGTGCAGCAAGCTCGCTCCTGCGTACCGCCCTCAAATTCGGCCAGATTGTAAATTATACAATCTGGCTTCAGACCTTTTCCGGAACAGAAGTGCCTTCAGCTTAAACTAGTTCAGCCCCGGAAAGAGATGGCCCTAAACAGAAATTATTATTATTATTTTTTTTAATTAAAAAAAAAAAAGAAAACCCCAAAGAACATGATTTATAACAAGATACAGGAACAATTTATTCTCTCTCTCCATGGATTAGAGAGGTGGTACTTGGAGCAGCTTGTTAAACAGAAGTGCTTGGCCCCTGGCCTTGCACTGCTGTTTAATGATCCACTCTTCCTGTGCCACCTCTCTAATCCATGGAGAGATAGGTACAAATTGTATCTATAATGTTATATTACTTAACAGTATAATGTATTATAAATCATAGAATTGCATCCCTGCCTTGTAATTGGTGAGATGTGTTGCATGAGAAAACCCCTAATTCAATATAAAGTGGTTGCTCTTATGCATAACTACCTCTCTGGATCAAACCAATTCAGCCCAGAAGTGGTGAGGGGAAAGTTAAAGCTTTTCTAATTAAAAAAAAAGCAAAAATATGACTTAGCATGGCTTTAGGGGCCCCTCATTGGCTTTACAGGCCCCTGCCCTCGAACAGCTGTTTAACAGTCCCCTCCTTGTGGGGAGCTTTTCTCTGCAGCAGGAGCTGGTCTGTGGCACGTCCTACCTCTTCCCAGAGGATGCCTCCCTGCGCGCCAGTGCCTTTGCACCAGGACTGATCCTGGTGGTGGATCTTTCCCTCTGCCAGAGGGAAGGAAAAACGTCTGCGGTGGGGACTTCAGCAGCCTGTCCCCTCCTGTGCACCCAGCGCCGTTTATGGTACCCGTCACGGTGATGTTGGAGCACTCTTGCATGTAAGGTGCAAAGTAAGACCCGTGGATTATTTCCCCCCCTTAAACAAAGCCCATGCCTTGTCCTTGAATAGTGACCAGAAACAACCATGGCTTCAAGGGAGACTTGAAACTATCGAAATATCCTTATTATGTAACACTTTATCAGTAAAAGAAATATTTTTCCTGACCCCGACAGTAATCCACTAATGTCCTAAAGCAGGTTGAGTGATGGGCTGTGTGATTTATTCCATGAAGTTGCAACTACAGATGTGTCTCCCCCCCTGTAAATAACTAACCTTTCTTTAATAAATAATAAATAAACCCTGAAGCTATTCTAGACAAACTATGCTTAATTAAAGCCTGTGACACTAAAACAAGTTACCTCTCTTTTCAATTAGAAAATGCACTTGTGGCAGAAAAAAGAAAATTTAGGAGTAAGAGTTTGTCTAAATGTGTGATAGGAATGGGCCTTAATGAAGGCAAAGAAAATAGCCTTGTTTCGGTTTTTAACCAAGCTCGGCTCTGGGATTAGAGGCTGTATGCAGGCATGGTGGGGTGACAGGTCCCCGCACCGCAGCCATGGGGGCTAGTGGGGCTGCTGGCGTTGGCCTCGCTGGACAAGATCCTGTTGATCTCATGGTTTCCTAAAGTGCTAGAGATTGGCAGTCAGACAGTTATCCTAACTCTTCAAGCCTCTTGGAGGCAAGAGGTCTGGAAATCTCATACGATTAGTAATTATTATTATTATTATTTCTCTCTGCTTAGTTTGGGCTAAGCCATAAATATTTAGGAAACCTATTCTCTCATCACACTCCTCTTGCAGTATTTTGCCTGCAAGAAGAAATCTGGTAGGCTTAAAATGAAGAAGAAAAAGAAATAAACTCTTTGGACCTCCTAATGACTTAAGCGAGTACAAATTTGCATTGGGGCTGGGGGGGAACAAGTCAGTCTTGTTTTAGGAGGAAGCGTTGTGGGGTACGTTAACGAAGCAAAGCACCCATTCGGCCACCCCTGTCTCCTCCCGCAGTCACAGGGCAGCCTCAATTACTGACTCAGAAAAGTTACTTAATGTCTTGTGCTGCCGTATGTAAAACGGGAAGGCAAAAAAATTCCCTTTGTCTGTGAAGTGAAGGTGGGGAGGCAGAGAGTTGTTTCTCCCTGGTTTTATATGCAGCATCTCCACTGCGAGGCAATACCCTTTACTAGGTGTTCTGGAGACGGGAAAGGAGCTGAAATGTTTGTGTTCGAAGTCTGTTTTGCTTGGCAAACAATAAGTAGCGAGAACCTGAGAGATCATACCTTTATTTGCGAACAAGACGTTCGTGTTTTCTTTTTAATTTGAAACTCCCACAAAGGTGGGGAATGTACAAAATTGAAGCTTGTTCCTGCAAGAGGCCTGAAATCTTGATGCACTGATTCCTTGTGCTTTTGCTTTTTGCTTTTGAATTTATTTCTCTAAGGTACAAAGATGCCGCCAAAACTCGTAATGAAAATTTTCAATGTTTTTTACCAAGTAAAGCCAGCAGAATAATGACAATACTTCTCAGGGCAATTAGACGAGACTGTTTTTCACCCAGGTTTTTTGTTATATTTAGTTCTGTGGTACCCAGACTTCCTTCCTGATCACGTTGTTTTGCTTTCACTGGGTGTGAATTGTCTACAAAATGAATGTGGTGTTATATGTTTCCTTCTCATCTCCTCTTTCTAGTTAGCTTCACCTGCTCTTACAAGTGAAAGCCTGGGGTGGGGGAACAAGAAAAAAAAAATTAGGTACTGGTTTCTTACTGAAAGCCCCCAAATAATTATGCTAAGTGGAGCAAAGTATTTCTTTCTCCTGTGACCAGTCCCCCCTATTCCCTCCCAAAACGCCCCAAGCCATCCCCCCGCAAGCCTCAGGGCACTGGATTTTCATCCCCGTGGTGGGCAGGGGCTGGGGTTCCTGTCCTCTCCGCCAGCAAGCCTGAGCAGATGGGGGGCTGCCTGGCAGAGTGGGGTCATGCCATGGGGAGCGAAGGGCGGGATGAAAAAAAAAAGGGGGGGGGGAGAAAAAAAATGCTCTTTTCTCCATGAGCTCTAATCAGTACTCGCATCATACATTTGTAAAAATGACTGCCTAACGGGTGAAAAAAATCTATTTCTCTGGCAGCATGCACTTACTCTTAAATCAATCCAACACAGTAGGGCTTTTTTTTTTTTTTTTTTTTCCTTCTGACTTTTCTATTTATTTGCTTTATATGACAACAAACTTGCCTTTTCCTGGACTGAAGCGAGCAGCAGAGTGCTTCGCCTCCCTCCTTTCCCCACGCTGTGGGATTATTGTGAGTAGGATGTAAACGCAGATTCATTTTGTGGAGTGTTTTTATATGCGTGTCTGCATAAAAATAGGATGTAATGATTTTGAGGATTAAAGGTATGGTCAGAAACTTTTTAATATGGTATGAAATACTTGCACTGAGCGCAGCCCTTTCTGACCCTCCAAGACCTCCATACTGAACGTACAATAGCAATAAATCCTGGAGCAGATTAAGCAATTTCCCCATAGTAATGTGTCTATTGGAGTTTCAAATAACCCAGAGTAGCTTGAAACATTTGGATATTCCAGTCTGTATCCCTTCTGTATGTAGAAAGTTGATGGCAGGGCAGCATCCTGAACTTTGACTCCTTGTAAAAGTTTAAATTGCTGCCCTGCTGGGCTGAGTGAATGCTAATTACTTTGTCTCTTACAATACGTCCAGACTACTTATTTAAAAAAAAATCCCTGAAGACACAGCTTTTGCATGCCAAATATATTGCACTCAACAAAACACGCAAAATAGTAGGCCTGTTTGCATACAGCGAATGCAATTGCAAATTTGCTGTTTAGCAACCTTGAAGAAAAATTCCAGTTTTGCACCGCTCGTGTGGAAATTCGCCGCAACGCCAAGCAGCGCTTGCTTGGGTATTGCCCGTAGTGGCAGCTGCAATGCACAAAAGCAGTGCGTGTTTCTCCTAGGACCACAGAGCGTGTCCCCAAAACAAAGATTGTCTCAAGACTGAATCTATGTATGTCTGAAATGAGCAGAGTTTCTTGCAAGCAATTAGGAGGATTTTCTGGGCTCATACCGGGGTGGGCATTAGTCAGAGGCACGTTCAAAAGGACAAAGCTGTAAAGCATGAAACGAGAGTCGGGCAGGCTGTATGTCTTCCTGGAGATGCTCAAAATCTTTGATGCTTCCTAGATTGCCGGAGTCTAGTAATTATTAACAATTCTGTAATAACAATATTAATTACCAGGGAAGCCGAAGTTCACTCGTGATTGTTTGGTTCCTTTCAGCAATCATTAAGCACAATTAGAAGATCAGAACTGATGAGCTCCTGGCAGTGATGTTCTATATACAGGCCACTCATTGCCCCACTGCTGCAGGGAAAGGAGCCACGGGCAAGGGTGGTGTTTTGTGGAGTTCATGCTGCAAACGTGGCATCGGTGTGTCCTGAAGGAAAAGGAAAGAAAAAAAAAAAGAAAAAAGGACAAAAAGAAAAGAAATCCCAAAAGATAACAGGGCTTATAAGTAGGGATGGACAAATCACTCCAGGAAGCGAAAATCTAAACAAATGTTAGCCCCTGACCCCCCTGCTCTGCCCATTTCTGAATCGTTAGCATGCAAGCTCACTCGAGTGCAGATCTGAGAGCAAACCTAAAAGCCGCTTGTTGGCTACTTGGACTTTGCACTAGACCAAAACCAACCACCTAAAATTTTCCTGAGCTTTGGTGGAGAGCACAGGGTTGTGGTCCCATTTATTCTCTCATGGACCTTGAATCAACTAGGAAGCGGTGTAATGTTGGGGTTTTTCTCCATATACAAAGAGCAAACTTGTTTAATTTCAGCCAGAATAAGCTTGTCCTGCATGATGATGACAACTGGGATTTAGTTCTCATCCAAGAGCGCTCGGGAAGCTAAGATTTGGGGCGGAGCTGTGGGTTTCAGCCCATGATAAATACTTTTAATAGAAGGTGGTCTCCCAGCCCAGTGTCTGGGAGAGCTGCACGGTTCAGGCTAATCTCGAATGTTTTAGCCAAGTCCTACTCCCTTGTGAAGACAGCCTTGGAAATATGTACTAACGTCTACCAACTGCGGGGAGTTAAAACAACTGTTGGGAACCAACGGTGGGATGTCCCAGGCTGGAGGGTGTTCGCACTCTGGGGTGATGCTGTGGTCCCCTCAAAGACCCTTGCAAACCCCCTTCCCCTGGTTTTGGAGCAGCCGAGGCTTTATGGTGCCCTGTGGCTCTCCCAGGACCATGCGAGGGGATGAGCAAGTGCGCTGCTCGTACTGCACACAGGGCTAAGGGAATATTTTGGAAATAGGTTGAATGAAAGACATTCCTAACGTGCTGCCCACCAAATGTTTTTATGTAAGGAATGTCTTTTATGGAGGGAAACAGCCTGCAAATAATTAATTGGGGAAAGCGGGGGGGGGGGGGGGGGAATTAAAGAATTTCATAATATTTCAGACTCAGAAAAAGTGTCACCAAATCAACAAACAGAGTATTCATTAGGAAAAATGTGCTTAATTTCAGACCAGGGATGTGGAAGTGCCGTGAGAGTTGTTCTCAGAGAATTTTTAGCCCAATCAGAAATGAGAGAAGACCACAATTATTATGGGAGCCTGTTCTTCTGAGAACGCCAACCCAGTTTTGCAGACCCAAGAGGTCTGAACAATCTCAAATCAGGTCTGGCTGAACAACTATTCCTCTCGCTGCTGTCTGTGCCGAGTGAGACGTGAGGTTTCTCGTTACTGTTTTCAAAATCAGCGTAATGTTTAACCTTTGAGACTTTCCTGAATAGAAAGACAGGGGAGAAGCATGTTTATTAGGGCTATCTGTGTTGATGAAAGGTTTTAAAATCTTACCTGTAAGTAAAGCTTGACTCCAGAAAACTGTCTGAATTTGCTGAACTAGGTTTCACAGGAGGCAGGGCTGCAGGGTTTGGGAGTGTTATGTACTGAGAGGACTCTGGGATGCTCGGGCCACAATTCAGCTGATTACAGATGTGCAAAGCGCACATCTTCTGGGCATTACGTTAAGAGCCATAACGAAAATCGTCAGACCGCGGGCCCCAGCTCCTCCCTGGAGGAGCTTACGAAAGGTCACCCCGTAGCTTTTCCCCACTCGTGTGCCGTACCAAATACCAAGCTGGCAAACTCTTTGTGGATGCCTTGTCCTCAACGAGCAGATGCATGAGGATGCGCTCGCATCCCGCTCTGCACAGATACTGTGCAGGTACTGATTGCTTGTCAACCAGGGCTGATTCAGTAAGGTACCCGTATCGCAGGCAATGGCGTGGTGGTACTGGAATTAACAACTTGGTGTTTTAGATTACTCCCTGGATTTATTACCTTCTGGGAAAAGAAGTTATTTCTAGACCCTCTGCCAACCCTCAATTTCTAGTAAATGAGAATATACTAGTTCTGGGACTTAGGATGCTTTATGAAAGGAGGAAAAAAAATGATGAAGGAAAAATGATTTTGATCTGAGACAGAAATTCAGACAAAGGATTACCCATGTTGTTTGAACAGACAGTGCATAAACATTACCTTATATTAGAAGGAACAGAGACTTGCAACATCCAGGAAACTACTTTATTCACAAAATAAAACCAGGCCCGTTTCTGCTTATTCAAATACCACCCACAACTTTCTGGGGAAAGATCATATGCAGAGCATATTTGGAAACATTATTAGGAATGCATAAAGTACAGTATTAGTCAATTTTATATGCTCAGTTGCATGAAATCTGTGTGTTTAAAAAATATAATAATTTGCATTTCATGGCTTTTGATAACCTCAGGAGTGCACTTGAAATTCAGCACATGCCCACAGCACCTCCCAGCTCACCCCATTTTTAACTGAAGACCAATGGTTTCTATTAAGGGATCAGGCAGGGACTCTGACAAGCCAGTCAATAACTATGTGAGGTTACTTCATTAATGCTATAATGGCTGATAGAGTGAGAGGCAAAAAACAGGTTCCTGACAGCAGCAAATGAAAATGATAGAGATTCCTGAAGCAACGCGCCTTTCCTTTGTCATTGTCTTTTGCTTGGCTTATTCAAAATGTGGCATTTATGTATTCAGCCTTGATGAATGTTGCAGGCTTTAAGTACTTTTTCCATCTCTAATGCAGTGCCGATTGCACATTGTTCTTTCTTTCTCTCCCTCTCTGTCTCTTTTTTTTTTTTTTTTTCCCCCCTCCTATAACCTCTGCTGTCAAGGCATTGCGGGCTGAAGGGTTGCAGGCACCGGCTAAATAGCTTTTTTGCTGTAAACGGTGAGGGTGACGGGACGATGTATCATGAGCGCTGGCGGGGTCACACAGCGAGTGGGTGGCGGAGGCTGGAGCCTGGGCGAGGTGGTGCAGGATTCCCCGGTCCCGCTGCCTGCGGGGGGAGCACCCTGGGGGAAAGCGGAAAGCCAGGTCTTCGAGCACAAAAAGGCAGCGACCCACCACCTTGTGCGTTACTGGGGCGGTTTGTGGGACCCTGCCAGTGTTTTAGGAAACGCATTGCTGAAGGGCCTTGTAATTTCCCTCTGGAGCGGTTCTTCCCCAGGAGAAGCAAGGGCTCCATCCCCAGTGTCCCAGAGCTGCTCCTGGTGTGCCTGTCTCTCAACGCCCTGCTGGGGTGTCCCCTCCGGCGGCTGTCCCAGGGTGGTCCCCAAAGGGTGTCACATTTCTGCCGTTCCCCCGGAGCGGAGTCACGTGTGGAATTTGAACATCAGGATAATTTAGCTTCCTTAAACATTTTTAAGTATTGCGTATAAATGCCCACGTTACAGTTGGAAACATGATATTCTTACAGTTTGCTTTGCCTCTTATTTCGTTTCATTTAACTATTTACGGTATCGCATGCCTCGTGCTATTTTATTTTTGGTCGCAGGTCCTTTCTGCAAATTGCTTTTCTTTAGGCGAGACAAACCGGAGGGTCAAGGCAAGGCTGGCCTAATGTTCGCCCCTTGCAGAACCTGACACCTTCATGTTTGCGCTATGGAAAAAAGCCACTGATTTATCATTGACCAGTCTTTTAAAAGGTGATGCTAAAGGTGAAATACATCTCCTCAAACTTGTCAAAGACACCATACGATGAGTTAAAAAAATATTTATTGTTTATCGTTCCATTCTCATAATTATTCTAGATATCTCAGCCATATGTTGAGTATTTTTGTTAAAAATAATCTGTTCCTTTCATAGGGTGTTTGTGACACCTGGTAAATACCTTTCCGTCCTCTGGTTTTCTATTCCAAGGCAATTCTTTAGTTGCCTAAAACCAGTTTGTTTAAAGCCAGCTTCTGAAGACACTGTTACTGAGGCTTAATTCAGCGCAGCGTTTCGGCATGTGCTTATCTTTAAATAGTCCCCCAGCAGTCACATTGCAGAGGCAGTATTAGACACATGCCTAACTGTCTGCTGACTTGAGCCTAAACGGCCTAAATATCCAAATAATTAGATTAATTTGTGGCTTGATAGTGGAAGGCTTTTGGCCTAGGAAATGAGAATGCAAAAAGTATGTAAAGCAGTTGCAGATGTGTATTTCCCAGCTAACTTGGAAGAGACCGTGAGGCAAAATGTTGATACTGGGTGTGTGAGTATGTCTGAACATTAAAGTGCTTTAAGCTTCTTTAAGGAGTAGCTTGGGTATGAACCAAAGCGTGGTTTTAAATTGTTTCCGCAGCAGAAGCAGAGAGGCTCAGAGCTTGCATTATTTATTTTTTTTTGAGGCACTGGTAACTTCAGGGATTTTCCCATGTTTATGGTTTAACAACAAGAGAGCCAAGTATGCTGTGGTTAATGACATAAGCATTAAAAGAGAAGGATGCGGGAGATCTGGACTCACAAACCTCTTTTGGGATCTTGGGCCAGCCAAATGATTCCCTCAGCAAAGAGGGTGGCCGCTGCTTTCTCCAGCTCCTCCTCCGTATGTGCTCCCAGGCAAGGACTGCTGCTCATCATGGGAAGGATCTCCAGGAGAAGGTCCTAGGGCATTGCTGTAATCCCTGTGATAACAACTCAAATCATCCAGATACGGAGAGGGGCATAAGCTGCCCATTTCCAATTGTATAGGAAGACCCATTGGAGACCCGGGCCATGGAGAAGGGCACTGGTGGGACTGGTGTTTGTAGCAGAGATGGAGGTGTACAATAATGAAAAAAGTTATTGTTAGCGAAAATATTATTGCTAACATGAAGTTAAGCATCTTGCATACAATTCTGAGATAGCTAAACTTGAGCAAGACAGTATCCAGAGTCTTCCTCTTTGGGATATATAGAGAGAGACGTCTTCTGAGGAGCAACTGTGCTGATGAGTTAGCGTCCAGCATAGGTCATGTAAGTTATGTTTTGCAGGTGCCTGTCTCTCTCTGTAGACTGGAAAGGGAAGCCTAGTGTGGAAACATAACTTTTTTTAAGGTGTGTGGTGTAAAGTGTCACAAAACCTCCCTCGAGATGGAAGAGCCTGTGTTCGTCCACATATTGCAAAATGATTTTCTGTCTTAACTAGCCATGCTCTGAGTATTTTCCACCTATTTGCTGATACAAAGCTGTGTGGAAACCACAAACCTCCTCCAAGAAGGAGGATATCTCACTTGGGACTGACAGGGTTACCTGCCAAATGTTTGAAGTGCCCCCAGTTTCCAGCCAAATACTCATCTATGTGGTGTTTGTTGCCGAGTGTACTCTGTGTGTGTGTATGTAAACTGATGTCAGCCTGTTGCCGCTGTGGGACATTAGAAGACTTCCCAACAGGGTGATCTTGCACAAGGTCCATCATTTGACTTGCTCTGTGGTTGCACGTGTTGTTCTAGTATGTCCCCATTGGCCTTCGTGCAACCTATTTCTCATGCAGCCATCGGTCTGCGTTCAGCCCTAAATTATTCCAGCTTCTTCCAGGTGCTCAGTGCCTTTCTTCCCCAGCTTGTTTCGCAGAGGGGAAAGGCTGTGATCCCACCTGGTGCAGCCAGGACGGGCTTGGCACGTCCCTGTCATTGCAAATACTGGAGCTGGGGCAATCCCACTGGGACCCAAGTGGTCCAGCACATCCTGCTGCAGAGCTGGAGTTGAGGACTGTCACTGGATGAAAGCTGCCCTCCACGAGAGGAGTTGCTCAAAGGGTATAGTTGTGCAAACAATGCTTACCCTCCATCAAGATAAACCACCCTGGGCAGGCAGCTCCAGGAGGTGCGATTTGCGCCTCTTTGCACAGGCAGAGGTGTGAATTGAGTGAGGAAGCAGCCAGGATTCGGTTCCTTGATGGGAAGCCACCGGGATTGTTTTCCACCAGGCAATAAGGAGAAATGGACAGTTGTTTTGCCCTCAAACTCCAGTTTGCCATCCTCACCCACATTGCATTTTTGGGTCATAACAATCTGAGAAGCGGGTTTATGGGCGATCCAGCACCTCCTGCCCTTTTCCTGTGGAGCGGGATCGTACCGCTGGGCTGGGCTGGGCGCGGGTGGGAGAAGCGGTGGGCCTGGGTGACAATGGCTTCACTTCACTCTTTAAAATTACTAAAAGTCGTTTCTGTTGCACTTTTAGTTGGTATTTGGACGCAAAATCGTGCGAGTTTGAAAGGTAGCAAAGATCCGAAACTGTTAATATAGTGTGGTTTTATGTGCAGAGCTGGGTGTTGGCAGGGTTGAGTTTTCTTCATTTTTTGAAGCTGCAAAATTGCTCAGGAGTAACTGGAAAATGCTTTTTTGCAAATTTCATAGGAAACATTGCACCTATTTTACCTGTTTGTATTTACAGAATACTCTGAGCATAAAGGAGGACATTTAATGAACTTAATGAATCCGTCAATTAAAGAAAATTTCATATGCTTTCCGTGATCTGCTTGGTATTTCAAGGCCAAATTCTATTCAACTCAGCCCTGTAGTCCCTAGCAGACATAATATTGAAATATATCAATTGTTACACGTGGTATCTCTTTTTAAAAATATATTAAGTGAAAGGCATTAATGCATGTATTACACAAAGATAGAGACATGTTAAATGCTTTCACAGAAGTGATATAATACAAGTGTTTTAAGAATCTTCTGAAAATTAGTCTGCGTTTAGTCGTTTTCTCTTTTAAACAAAAGTTAGAGAAATTATTGCTAGCAAACAAAAATCTATTTTAGACAAACACAATATGTCCCGAAAGATCCAGTTTGTCATGCCAATAGTCTCATTGGCTGTGATTTGTATATTAAAAAGATTTTAATTGCCCAGGTAAGTGCCTGCACCTGCTAAGACATTGAATATTAGAGCACTTCATTCTAATCTCTTATAATATAGGGCACACTTCACCCATAAAATTATTCTCTACACAATTATAGCTCAGTTTTGCTGAGGTAGAAAGTGCAACTTAACAGTTTGGTTTTACTCATTATTATTAAAATCATGCAAATTAGGATCATTAGGTAGCAGTTGTGTAGTTAACTACTCAATAGCCTGGTCACTGCTTTTCCTTTCCACTACAAACCATTACAGCGACGGAGATGTGTTACCTCCCAGGTCGGGCTGTGCCAGCTGGGGAGCAGGGTCTGGAAGCATGGGGAGCAGCCCAGAGACCCCCAGGATAACTCCTCCATGCTGGAGCTGCCATTTGTTTGAAGGGCAAAGGTTTCCTTCAGATCTCCTCCAGCACATAATTCCTTGAGGCATCTTTGACCTCCTCTCCAAGGGGGGTAGGCAGCCGTATGGGGCATTGGTGAGTGGTGAATTGGGCAGCCGTATGGGGCATTGGTGAGTGGTGATTGAGGTAGTGAGACCTTTCCTGGGAGGAACAATGTTTTTGGAGGGACCATCCTGTCCCCGCAGCTCCAGGGTGTAGCACAGCTTCCCGTCACATAGGGCCAAAAGCTGCAGTCAAGATCTTGTAGCCTCTTACGACCTTTGAGCTGTGGTTAAGAGTGGGTGAAATAAAAAACATAAGCTCTCCAGCACATAATGAAGGAAACAAAGTCAGTATACTGTAAACCAACCTCCTTATAGCAGAGTCGTGCATAATTCTAACAATGGGGTCATTTAGGGATGCCCAGGGTTTGTTTTGACCACTGAATTATATGACCTTTGAGTCCCACCCAGTTTTCCTGAGCGTTACACATCCTTACACACACATATCTGATAATATCTCTCTTGAAGAACAGCACTCTATTTCCTATTTGACTTCTGCATCTTTAGTATTATCCTGTTTCTTCCTGTGCTGCTCAGTGCCCTGTTTTGCCTATCAGATGTCCTTAAACCTCCTCAGAAGTCGCTGGAAAATGCAGTTACGTGTAATATTGCCATCTGTTTTGTGTAAGCTGCTTGGTTTTCTCATACATCATTTTTCCATTTAACTGGGAAATTTGTGATTTCCAAATGTAGTTTTGTTCTGAATTGGAACAAAATCACAAAGTTGAAATTGCCTGTGAAAAACACATTTCTAGGACATGCTATTTTGAATTAGTCAAAATGTTCTAGTTCAATAAATCAAAAGGTTTCATTCCAATTATGTATTTCTTTTGTTTTATAATTAGGAATAAAATCTAAAGTAACAGTTCAGAACAACTTTTGCTTTTGTAATGAGTAATTGACTCACTCTGTTCCAATGAAATTTAATTTTAGAGTTTACTCTCACCAAAACACCATGGTTCAATTTTGTTCTAAATGAAATTCTATCAAAACATCCTGGCTCCTGCACCTAGTTCCTATCTGACAAAATGCCATTTCCTGATGGAGAATGTTTTACCCCAGCTGCTTTGACCAGCTCTTGCCTAAGTCCCCAAATCTCTAAACAAAATAATGGTATTCATTACTCTCACCCATTATACCTTTATTGAAAGAATCCCATGCAGCTGAAGAGGAAAAATGCCGTGCTCTGGAGCCCAGGATACTTTATATAGTTCTTAATTGCAGCTAGGAAATGCAACGCAACTGGTCTGCGCTACAGATACTCCAGAGATTAATTTGAACAGGTAACTCCAGTGCCTTTAGTAGAGTTGCTCCAGGAATAAATTTGACCCTCCTGTTTTCATCCAGGTGGGTTTCTTTAGATATCACAAGGTAACTGCGTGGCCAAAGGATTTATCATTCTCGCAGACAGCTCCTGCAGGTCCTGAAGCACGTTGCTGTAATTATCAGGGTGATTTGTTTTATTTTGTCATACGTGAAGGAGGAAATCATCGTTCTCTTTAGGTATGTAACCTAGAAATGCTGGTGCTCAGTGCACACACGTAGGTGTTGGGGAGAGGAACCAGAATGCCTTGGCTTCAGGGCAAGCTTCCACCTGAAGTTGGGCTTGCACTAAGGCTCTTTGCAATGCAAGGGGGTCTTACAGCAGCCACAAATATAAAGGACCCAAAATTAGGAGTAAATGTACCTCTTCAGACAGCTACTCACCAAGGTGGTGGTGAAATCCATCCTTAGCAGGTCTGGCTTGTTAACTTCTATAGGAGCAGAAGAATTAAAGATGTTTTCCCATAAGGAGTTTGGATAGACCAGAAAGCTACCGGTGTATGCATAAGAGGAATTATTTGGGATATTTTAAGCGGAAAGAGTAATGTGATGAAACTGAGCTAAGGAAAACTTAAAGTGATGCCGTGGAAAAAAAATACAGTCTACTGATATGTGGACTGGTCTCCCAAGAGATCTAGGAAAGCCATGCCACGCTGGCCAGTGAAAATGTGGTGGGAATAGACTGAAAGGAAAATATTTTAGTTGTCAGCAGGATGGACAAGGTGCCCTACAGGATTTTTAGAGTGATTCAAGGAGTATTTGTTTTCATGTTTTGTTTTCTAATTGACCAAAACATATACAGCAGAGTCTCGCAGGACTGTGCTGAGCCAAAACTCTTGCTGAAGTCAGATGAAGAAGAACTTTTGAGCCTGGCCTGTTGGAAAATATCCATGGGTGAAATTGTAGGAGGGATGAAACGCAAGAAATTCCCTCCAAATGCTCATTTCGCTGTACATCCTCCCTACAGGAGACATGTTTGTAATTAGCAATTGCTACCAGTAAATGGCTCTCTGATCATGACGACAATCCAATTTGAAGGAAATTATTGTAAAAACACAATTTATGGATGGGCCCTTACACTAACAAGTGCCTCGCTGGTGGAACGCCTCCATTTGCAACCGAGCGTTTGCCAGCCGTCGTATAAAACGTTAGGTTTATGGCTCGTCTGCCACAGGCATCCTACAGCGTGGTGGGGAGAGAAGTGCACTCTTGAAGATGCTGATCTTCTGCACGATGACGTTTCATGGTTAATGTATACCACAGTGATGTGCGTGGTATCAGTATATATTAGCTTTGAAGGATACAACCCATGAAGAAACCTCTTAAAAAGGACTCCCATTCTTTTTTTTTTTTTTTTTTAGGCACTTAAAGTAATATTGTCTCTTGATGTGCTGCTGATGTAAAGTCCTTATTGTTAGATGTCCCACAGGGGAAATCCCTTTTCCTTCTCACCAGCTGGAGTGTCTGGGCTTGGCATAACTGAGGAATGAAATCTTTCTCCCTTTTACTCCATTCATCGTGAGACTTTACTACATCTTCAGGCTAACACGGTCTCTCCAGTATCCCTGTGCTAGAGAGGATGATCCTTGACTACTGTGTTGATGATCAGCGTCTCCTGGTTGTCTCTTGTGCCGTGTGTCACCAAGGGTACCTGTCCTCGTCCTGCTCTTTCCAGGGCCCTCGGCGGTTGCACACAGACACACACACACACATACGCAACACATACAGAAGCAGTTTAACGCTCTCGCAATGCTGGCAAAAAGGGGTTCTGACCACCCTGGCATTGAATTTTAGCTCCCTCAGGGCTAAAATTGCCCTGTCACCGAGTGCCCAAAGGGATGAGAATACACTGAAAGTTTGTGCTTTTTTACTACTGTTATTATTTTTTGTTCAACGAGATCATTATTCTGCGACCACATCCGTACCTTGTGAATCAAATCTGCAGGCACGACAGCTCCTTGCCATACAGGACGCTTCCCTCTTGGTTTGTTTTCTAAATCATAAATATTACAAATTCTGGTGAAATTCTATAAACAAACAGGTTCATATCTGAACTCATCAGGACAATGCTATGTTTATATAAACTGCTACTTGTGATGATGGGGTATATGGCATTTTTTATTGCAAGCAAAGGACATATTATTCAAATAAACGTAGGGAAAATAAAATGAGCTCGATAGAATTGGGATGCCCCTAGCAATCAGAGTTTCACTTTAAAATAACAATAATAATTGAAGCGCCATTCTGCTCGCCTGAACCGCAATCAGCGGTGCCGTACTCCATCTGCTTGCACGGGCCCCCTCGTGCTTTGAGGTGCTTTCCAGCCTGAGCAGGAGAAGAGGAGTCTGACCTTGGTGCAATTGTCTTTTGCTTTGGAGTCTCAGCAAGTCCCATCTGCAAATGAGCACAGAAACTGCGGCAGCTTTGCTTCCCCATCAGGACCAAGCACACGAGAGGCGCATCGACGAACCTGGCGTGTGAAGGGGTAAGGCAGCAGCCAGGCAATTTGGGCTGAAAGTTGCAAGCGAATCACAAATGTTAGAAGTTTCTTATTTTGTGCAAGTAATGCCTCTGTGGTGGGTGAGGAGTTATCCCAGCACGAAGTGAGCGTCTTGGGAATGGGCTGGAGGCAAGCTGGAGCATCTCACCCCACTGATGGATGGGCTGCCCCGTGCTAGGATCTGGCTCCATGGGGCCATCGCCTCCCAGCTTTGCCTGCTGACCTCGGTGCTTTTATCCGGAGTAACCACACATGGGTTTATCACACAACTTTATGAACAGTGAAGGTTTATTACGTTGCACTTAAACCTCGTTTAACCTTTTCTCGGGAAGCAATGCTTTAAAGCGCGATTGCGGGAGTTTGCAAAATCCTGGCGAGCTGCTTTCCGAGCAGGGTGTACACAAGCTCCCCCCAAGACAAAATGCGGGTGCAAAGCCCATGTCTGCTGCCTTCATTTTTCTGCCACGAGGCAAAATATTGCAGCCTAGTAAAGATTTATCAGAAGACATAACTTTAGATATTTTTTTTGTTTTATTTTTTATTTTTAAATTAATCTCTGGCTCAAAAATGCATGCATCTCCCTCTTCCATGGTGGCACCCACAGCCCTGACACCCCTCTGTGTAGGTAGCCTTGGGGTAGTCCTCAGGCCCGAAGACCTCCTGCGAGCTGTCATGCTGCTCAAAAAGCTCTTCTCCTGGAGGGAAAAGTGAGAAATAGAAAACTAGAGCTGAATAGTACAGAAAGCTTCCTGGCAGGAGCTGTCCCCCAGGGGAGCTAATGCAAATCCCGTCACTTGGGATGGTAAAAACTGGAGTGAATGAAGTTCCAACCTAAAGATAACAGGGGAGCATCCTTCAGAGGTGAGGAAGGGACCTGGGAGACTTCAAAGCTGGGTAGTCTGTTTCTGTGTGTAGTTTCAGTGATTTCTACTCATGTCCTGGATCGGCCTGTAGTGTGTAAAATGTTTGCGCCACTTGGGAATGGAAAAACATGACAAAAAAGATGCGAGATATGAGCAAGAATGTTTAGTGAAATTGAGGAAATCTTAATTATGGCAGAGAAAAAAAACCCCTCACCTTTGGTTTCTGCAGAGCCAAAAATATTAATAAAAATAACCATATCCGTAAATTCTCACCACGCCAAGGCTGGGTTGCAAACAGGAATCCCCTCGCGTATGCCCACGTCGGTCCCTTATACTGCTGAGTTAGACTGCTGTCGATACAGAATTGGTGCCGCCGCAGTGCTGTGTAAGCCAGGTAAAGAAAATGAGTGTTTGGTTAGATTTTGTTTTGATTTACTTGATTTTTTTTTTTTTTCAATTTTCTATTTTTTAGTTAAGTTCTGCTCGGGTTAAAGGGTCAGTTGGCTGATGTGATATGTTAAGCTGATACGTTTCTTTCGTTTCAAAGCACCCCAAGTGCTTTGCAGTAAATACTGCAATTAGTAGAAGCCACACAAACAAGAAAGAAAAGATTAGCACTGTTTGTTGGGTCCACCAGTCTGGTATCCTGTGAACTCAGAGTTTTCCCTGGCAGGGAATATCCTAGTACCCAAGCTTTATCTGAGCTTTGAGCATCTCGCACCTGATGTCCCCTCCGCTTTCTTGAAAATCTTCTCACATAGAAGCTCATAAACACAAAGGTTCCTCAACGTTGTCAATGAAGACGTTTCTTCTTAGAAAGTCTGAGTCTCTGCTGGGTGCAGCTGAAAATAAATACTTGTAAAAAGGTCTTCCAAGTTGGTGGCGAATGTTAGCAGCGGTTGATATCAATGATTTTCTGTAGCTCTGGGAATGAGTGGCGGCGTTGTAGAAATGGCTATATTTAATAAGGTGATTGGGCCAGAGAGTGCTGCTTGCAAGGCAACCTGACAATTAAATCAATAATTTACCTGTGGTACAACTGCAATGGGTTGAGTCTTCCCAAGTCAACTTAGAGGTAAGCAAGAATGTGCCATAACAGCGTGTTTTTGAACCACAGCATAGAGACTTAATTGATTTACTCTTTATTCTTTTCAAAAGACAGCTGAATGTCAAAGGTCTTTCTTTTGTGAAGTACTGGAAAACCCGTTGTCAAACAACCTCTACTCATTTAATAATTTATCCCATTTTGTAAAAGAAAGGCAGCTGACACGCAGTAAATCTAGTCCATGTTTAAATTACTGCATTGAACAATAATAAGAGGAATGAATAATCTAGTACATCTATTTAAAATTAAACATATATGAAACTGTTTTTCCAAATGATCACCAAGGGCTATAGTTTAAAGGCAGGACAGAAACCATGAACAGAATGAAAATGCCGAACAGTAGTTTGCAAGTGGCAGCAGAATTATTTATTCTATTTTTTCTATACATAAGGAATAGAGCTAAATGAACAATGTTTAAGCATGTCAGAATTTCATCAATTTTGCATGAGCATTCACAAATATCCTGGTGGGGGTAATTGCTTGCAAATACATTTAAACTAATGATATGTTATATCCTTACTTGATATAAAACTATTAAAAGATACGTTATTGCATTTGACAATGCCATGAAGTTGGGTCAAAGCTTAATGACAGATTTCTGCATTCGTAAATTAAGATACACTCTGCTGGAAGCAAATATTTTGTAAAAATAAAAGCCATCTACTACGAAAGTTTGATCATTGATCTAAGGTTCCTTTTTGGTTTCTCCAAGGACTGGGCTTGCAAAACTAGAGGAGAGGGAGATTCCTTTGCAAAGGCAACTCTGAAAATCCAGTCTGGCTGTTCCCCATGCAACAGGACTAACGAGGCTTGTCAAAGATATCGTGTGGTTTTAACAGTCCGACTGGAGACTTGAGGAATGAAGCTTATGCATCAGCTGGAGAGATGGCTTGGGTTTCCTGGAGGAAGAGCTAGATGATTTATTCATCTAAAGTTGAGGGTGCTGGGGAGGCTTTTTAGCTTGGGAAGAAATTCAGAAACTGGTACAGAGAGCATCAAAAGACTCTGAAGAAGCCAGCCAAATTGCAGTTACTGTGATGAGTTTGTTAAGGTCTGGCCATGTCCTGCCTTGCTCAGGTGCCCATCTGAGGCATCCCTGGTCGGTTCGGCGTGGCAGGAGTGTGCCACGGAGCAGCTCTGTGCGCATCAGTGGTTATGTTGGTTTTTCCTTATGCAAGTTTGCAATCGATGTGGCACTATGCTGGTGAGCAATTTCAGTTATTTACTGGAGATTATAATAAATATGAAATCTTTAGAAAATAAAATGTCCGCAAGATGCAGTCAGGCAGCCTTCAACAGGAAATGGAAAGGTCTTGGAGTGGTGCAGACGGCTGGGAAATACCACGTTGTCCCAGGAGAAGCTGTAGGTTGTTACGACCGTAAGAGAGATACTGATAAACTTTTACTAATGGTTTCTGGGGAGTTTGACTTCTGTGATGATGTCATTACACGGCTATGCGTAATATCCATAATCGCAAAGAAAACCTGTCCCTCGTGAAGGACGATGTATCCCACAGAGACGCTGCTGCATGCTGCTGCTCTATGCCCAGCAGCTCAGGTACAGCAGCAAGTAGGCAGGCAGCAGGAGTAACAATAAATTCTCATTTATGTCATCCGGAAAGCTGCCCCAAACCACCGTGATGGCACCATAAGTGAGCCCAGACAGGTCCCGGCCCATGCCCGGGAGCTGGCCCCAATGCCGGCGTTGCGGTGGTGGTTTGAGCATCCGCTCCGGGATGTTTTATGTTCCCGCTCGCAGCGCCTTTGCCGCAGCCTGCGGTCCTCCGCTGCATGGCAATACTGAAATATCCTTTCCTGTCACCTCTCGCGCTCTCTTTCACTCTTTGAATTGCTCTGATTCCTAACATCATTGAGGATTATTATAACCTCCCTTCGTAACGTACTATAAATTTTATTATAAAGCACAAATTCTTCGGCTCCCAAGCCCCATCTTACAGGGAGACAGCGCACTGTAGTTCTTCCGCTCGCAGTAATGTGAGCAGAGAGCTAATGAAGGTCTTTATGTAAATTTTCCAGTTATCAGGTAAAATCTTCACATCGAAATCTGTCACATGTTATAAAAATTCTTTATGTTATCAAATGCTAATGATAACTCAGAACACAGAGCCCACGGAGGAGCTTTGAAATCCTTCATAAAAACTGCATTCGGCCCCAGCAACCGGAGCCTTGAATTTCTACTCCGACTACTCCAGTTTGTAATTAGCATAGTGCAGGCTTCTCTGCCCTCTGAAACCATAATGTTAATTACAAAAATTACACTGTGTTTAAAAGTGCAATTAAGAGACTGTGCTGCACAAAGGGAGCCGTGGAACCTCTTTGCACACTTTGAAGCCAGGTCACAACGCAGCCCATGAAAGAGAGTCCAAGGCTCGCTCCCCGCTAAAGGCTTGGGAAGATCATAGGGAGATCTCAGCTAAAATGAGCTCTGGTGGGCTCTGGCAAGCCCTTAATGAATAATACTCTTCCTTGGGAGGGAAACTGGTAAAAGGTGCGTGTGTGGGGGGGGGAATATTGAACTAATTAAGGACCCAATCCTGCAGTGGTTATTGCGGCTGGTTGGGATGACTGTTGCAGTGGTAAGTGCAGGATCAGGCCCTCAGAGGTCACGGTGCAATTGCAGCCGCAACCAGCCTATGATTGCTATGGTATTTGCATGGCATCCGAAAGTAAAAAATCATGTTCCTTTGTGTCTTTGCTGTATTGAGTAACTTGGAAAAAATTTAATTCTTCTGCCCCGGTCTTTGGCTGAGGGTTTGTTCTGCCCTGGGGAGCTGGGGTGTCCCCTGTGATTTGGGTGGCACTGGGGCTGAGCGCAGTGGTTGCCAGTCGAGGGAGCCCTTGGTCCTGCCTGCGGATCTTCCCCTCTTCAGCTCACAAAGGGAAGAAAAGGCAGCTCCTAAGTATTTGTGGAGAGGCAAGAAAAAGGTGGAAAGCTGAACCGCACAGTGCCAAGTGTTGCATGAAAGACTTGGAAAAACAATCACAAAAAGAAAATAGATTTTTTTTTTTTTTAAACCGTTTAATAACATGAACTTTGGTAGTCTCCTCCACCAAAGGCCTTCCAAGTGGCTTGCACAAGGCGTTAATTAATTAATTAAGACCCAGAGCACCCCTCTGTGGTCAGTATCTGCACACCAGCTTATAAATAGAGAAACCGAGGCACGGCCGGCAGTGGGAGGTGGTGTGGGCAGCTGTGCCCAGGGCAGGAGAGCCCACGGGGCCCCATCCCTCCCCGCCGCACCACCAAAATGTTTTTCTCGTGCGTGTGCCCGGCTGAAAAAAAATCGGGCATCTCTGTGGCATCGGCTGCCTGTGGGAGGATGATGGGGGTAGCGAACACCCAGATCCCACTCTTGCAGCTCTGTGCCCATGTCGAGGTCTGAGGCCACCAGCCGCCCTCCATCGGCACAAACTGGGTGCTTGCGGTGACGCGTGTTGGGGCAGGATTAGGCCATGCCGGCGTGTGAAAGGCTATCAGCCTGGGTCTGATACGAACTGTGAGCTGTTACCTTTATGTAGTCTTTCCTTGAATTTTCCAGTAACTTTTCCATATAGCCTCATGTAAAAAAACTTCAATAACTGTTCAATAAATCATCAACCTGACCTTTTCCAGTAAAAACGAGCACTGCCACGGGTGACGCCAAGTGCGTGTGTGTGCGCGTGTGGTGGGGGCACAGGGGGAAGGCAAGGGGGAGCCCAGCTTCGCCAAGAAACTTCAGTGCAGCCGGCAGCCTCGGGTTTATTTTGCTTTGGTGCCTGAAAAAAACCCCCACTTTCCTTCTCTTTGCCTTCTACCTGCCCAACTGGTTATAGATCCAGACAGTTTACATATGTGATCCTTCCTATTTAGAAAATTAATGGTGTTTTCTGGCTCCAAATCACAGCTTGTGGTGCTCTGCAGGCGATGAAAAACTTGGCCAGCTTCAGCAGCAAAGCAGCCATTAGAAAATTAACCCTTGGTGGCAAAAGAGCAAAGGTACCCCAGCGAGGTCCACGAGAAGTGGCAGGCTGTAGCTTTCAGGTGTACCTACATATGTTAGCAATGTAAAACCAGCGCAGGCAGTCCCCCCGGAGAGTGCCCATCAAGCGTGTTTGTAGCTGGATACTGTGGAGAGGGCATGGCCATATCACTTGGCAGCGAGAGCGACCAATATGCCACGATTTTCATTAGAGTGCAAGAGAAGTGCTGAGCGGAGATTATGAATCAGAGATGCCTCTCTTAGCTCTACGTGACTGCAAAGGATTTGGGCATTTGCTCCTCGGTGCTGCCCCGGTTCCCCACCGGTCCAGCATTAGCTATTCATGCATCTCTCTGTCATTTATCGATGGCAGCGGTGCGCAGGAGCAAAAATGAATATTGCAGAAAACTTAAAATAAATTTAAAAAGGGGGCTTGTGCATCACTGCAGACTTCTTTTTGACTTTGAGGTGTGAACTCTTCTGAGCCATGAAGGGCTGCACCCAAATGCACCCAAAACCCATGGGTTGTGAGAGTGCTGTGCATCGCCCCTGCTGCAGGGAGTGGGGATCGGTCTGGGGACGCCTTAACCGCCTGTGGGTTTTGCAAAGATCCTGAATTTGTGCAACATGAAAGTTGTCACTTTGTGCCGGGGGGCTTCCCAAGCCGCCCCAAAGCAGAGGAAAATAAAAGAAAATGGAGCATACAGAGGAGGAATAGCACCGTGGGTCTGAGCGCCCCAACTGCGTGCGTCTCCCAGGCGAGTGGAGCAGGGGGCACTCTGCACCCAACACCCTTCCTTGCTCTGCGGGGATCCCCAGGGTGCCCCAGTGCCCTGTGGAGTGGCCGTAGCACGGGTTAAGGCTGTGCTGGCTCTAGTTTGGAAGCAAATGAGGCAATGTTATTTTGAGGGGGCCTTGGGACAGGGCAAGTGGGAGGATGCTGTAATGACACCCATGCCACTTTTCTTCCTGGTGAGCCGAGGGGCCTCTGGCTGGGGTTTTGCAGTGGGGTCTCTGCGATGGCCATTTGTGCTGCGTGTGGCTGGGGAATCGTGCCAGCACCATCCCCTCGGGAGAGGCTTCGCGGTGCTGTCGCACCACGTCAAGGGGTGCAAAGGAGTAAGGCGGCTGTTCGGGTTTTGCTCCTGGCTCCCTCCTGCTCGGCGAGGACTGAAGCGTCTCTGCTCCCTGGCCGCTGCCTTTCCCACGTGCATGCTTGCCCCTTGTCCTACGAGAATATTTTTTTCATGGCGTGTTTTTAAACAGAAGAGCATCAGGGCAGGCTGTTGCTGTTGCTGCCTACCTGTAGCAGAGCGTGAGGTGACAGGACCAGGGATCCTGTGTTGGATGCAACAGAAGCCAGGCGAGCATCGCCTCTGCTACGCCCAGTCCTGTGCACGCTCGTCCTGCAATATTAGAGCTAGTTTTATCTTTAGGCTCATGGTACCGGAAACCACAGCCGTTAATTTCACTGCCTCTGAATTTGGGCTGTGTGGCGCTCAGTGAAATCAGGCTGTCCTCCTTCCTGCCGTCGTGCTAGCTCTTGCCTCCCCAAAACCAGGGGTAAATAACAGCAGAGCATTAATTACTTCTCTCTAGTTTACTTTGACAAAAATGCCCTAAAATTAAGGCTAACATGATTATAGATGATGCATTTTCAATTAGCCTTTGTTAACGTTATTAATAAGATTAAGCTTATTGACATTTTTACTATATGTTCTTATCTCAATAATTTTTGGATCAGCCTTTCGGCTGGTAGCAGTGAGCCATTCCCTGTGCAGCCTCACCGGGCTCGGGAGCAAAGTTACTGCAGTAGGATTTGATTTCCAGAGAGCAGATAGGGCACGTTTCTGCTCTCCCTTTGGTAGCCACTGCTATAACGCTGCCTATAGACCCGGGGCTTGCGCCCAAAGCGCCGGTAAACTTGACGCAGCCCAGGACCTTCCAAAGTTGCTGCACAGCAAAATCTTCTCTCGAAAAAGCTCATTTTGCATTACCTGGGCTGGCATCGGTGACCCCGTTATGAACTGAATGATAAATCGTGCGAGAAGCTTGCTTTCCTTCTCTTTTTTAAAAACGTGCGACACAGCAGCGACTAGTGTTAATGTATAAAATTAATTGCCCCGGTGAGACATTTCTTCCAAAAAAGTAATAATAGTCAGGATTTAGCCTCACGAATGTGAAAACCCTCTGGTATACTAATAAAATGAAAAGGTTTTGCAAAATAATATCCCAAATAATTGGGTTCCCTCTACCAAAGGACCCCATGTTGTTTCTCTTAAGCAATATACAAAAAATTTGTGATTATTCCTTTGGACTTAATAAAACATAATTGGAAAAAAATCTTTAAAGAAAGCGTAAGGTAATCACTTTCACTTTTCCCAATCAAATTGATGTTGCTTTCCCTCTTCCATCCTCCTTGTAAGGTGAAGAAGTCTTTAATGCATTCAGATCATTCAAGAGGCAAAAAAAAAAAAGAGAGAAAAAAGAGCGAACCAGCTTTTTTCTCTTTTTATTTACAAGTGGAATCGCAATGTTTATTTGTGGTGCTAATGCACCCGCTCGCAGCTCCCTTTGGTTTGAAGGGCTGGCTGGTTTGGCGTTGGGGATTTTTTATTTCCCCCCCCCCCTCCCCCCGGTTAATGATGGGTTTGGGGAGTTTTTGGTCTTGGTAATTTTTTTTTTTTTTTAAGTGCATTTGACCGTTCAAACTTTTCAACAGCCCCGGCTTGTAAATCCAGTGCCCGTCGCCCCCTCCTCCCGCTCCCCAGAAACTGCATGCTCCTACTGTGCTGCATTCATAATCAAATTAGTGCGCTGTGAATAGGTTAAAAAAACTGTTATCCAGCCGCTGCCACGAAAGATATTTTAGCCCACTCCCCACAAAGCCCTCCCTTCTCCGCTCCCCCCTGCCTTTTTTCCTCCTTGCGTGAGACATAAAGACATCCACGCAGACAGAAAGATCTTTACCTTAGTTCTCCTCTGCAATCTTAGTCTCTTTATTTATTTCCCCCCCACCCAACGGAACAAAACAAAAGTAAATTCTCCAGAAATGAGCTGCTCGCGGGAGAAAAAGGGTGCTGGGGGGGTGGGAAGCCGGTGGGCTGCTGCATGAGAGATGCTATAGGGAGACAGTGCTGGAGATAGTTGTCCCAGCTACGAGATAAAAGCTACATTACATGAAATTAATGGAGGCTGTCTGAGACATACATGAATCACTGTTTCAACACTAAGAAACCAGCACAAAAGAATAAAGAAATCTGAGTACTAACTATATCTTCAAAGGTCTCCTATTTACCCAGCTATACCGGGTACTGACACAAGTGGGGGGAAAATATAAGAAAAAAGCACTGCTGTGATCGAATGAATGAGACCATATGAGCTATATTGGTGCCGTATGCATTCTATTTAGCTGATATCAAACACAGTTTAATGAAAGTTAAATAGTTTCTGAGGAGTGCATGAGCTGGAACAGATTAGATTCCACCGAGGGGTCTGTCAGCATATTGTTGCTCACATGTATTCCCTGCTCAGAGCTGCCACAATTCCAGCACTCCATTAGCAATACACAAAAGACTTATGCAGATAGCGAGCATAAGCACGTACCGCCATGTTGGGAAATAAAAAAAAGAAAAAAAAAGAGAGAGAGAAGAGAGGGAAAAAAAAAAACCCAGATGAAGGTTTTGTTCGGCGCGTTCATCTGAAAATAGATCTCTGTAATTCGAAAGTGATAAGAATAGATGGAGAAAAGGAGAAGTGGGGGCTGTAAGAAAAATAAAATAAAATTAAAAAAAAAAAGAGGAGAAATATGTAAACTACCTTAAAAGACCAGATATTGCACCAAGTATATAATGAGGTTTTGATCTTTCAGGGGACAATGACATGGGTGAATGCTGTGCCCTTTTGATCTGCAAGTTACATCTGGTCTTAAAGGCACAGCGGTTCCCGTGGCCTCTCTCCCCCAGAAGTTGTAGTGGAAGACACTTTTTGGAGAAGGGGCGGGGGGAAATCTTCCTACAAAACAACATCTCTCGGGCTCCTCCGTCTTATTTTAAGATGCAGAATTCATCCCAGAAATACCGCCGGACAACCTGTGCGCCTGGTACAATCGCTGTCACTGAAACTAACATGAATTGAGATTAATTTTTATCACTTCAGAGGATTTTTATTCCTCTCCCAGGGGGGAAAAAAAAAAAAATCCTCCTTCTCAGAGGTGTCTATTTTAAAATTAGTAGTAGGATAAGGCTGGTGGGGGTATTTAGATATCAGATGGCAATTGCTCAGTGATTATTGCATTTTGATTTAATCTGACAGAACTGATCTTGCACCATGAAATCTGTATTTTCACAAGAAAATAGGAGTTGCCATACTGGAACAGACCATTTGTCCCCCCGGTCCAGCGCACTGCACTGGCCTGGACCCGTACGTGGGGGCAGCAAACGTCTCCCCCTGCACTTGCACCCTCTGCAATTATTTATTATTTATCACAGGGGGAAGGGATGGGGCAGGATTTCTCCTTGCTTCTGCCCGACAGTCACTTTACACCCTACGGCATCAGGATTTCTTTCCCCTGAAACTTTTTTTTTAACCCAGCTAAGTGCAGCCACGAATATTATTTCTGCCCATGGAAATGCTGCAAACTCTTTTTGGAGCGTGCCTGTCAGCAGCGGTGCTCGCCCCGGACGTTTCCATCCGGCGGTGGGGATGTCGCTCAGGTGCGGAAGCGCAGGCAGCCGCCCCTCATCCTCTCCCCTTCCCCTTCCCTCCCCACCCGCCTCTCCTCTAATTCGGTCAAAGAAAAAGGGGCACAAGCGAAAACACGATCATTTGTTCGGGTTTCTTTCTCTGCAGCTGGGAGCCTGCCTTATTAATATTATCTGGGCTGGGAGCGCGCAGTGTTTCCTCAGGCATCTCTTCTGAGTCATTTTATCATTATTCATAGGGATAAAAATGGCCCAAACTGAGGATGCTGAGGATCCATTTAGGGTTGCCTGTCAGATCCACTAAGGTAATTGGCTCCATTTCTTCATTCCCATTCTAAATTAAAATAATTTTATTAAGTGGTACAGTAGGTGTTTCACCTGTGTCACCAGCTGCCTATTAGAGCCAGAAAGGGCTTTTCCACATTATTTCTGTCTTCTTATAACATTATGTCATCGTATTCAGCGTTACATCATGTCAGAGGTTGCGCAGTCTCGTGTACTTAAGCCCGATGGTTACAAAATGTAGGTCCAAGATGCCCTTTTCGGCGGGGGGAAAAGTCAAATACACTTGACTGTTCCAGCTCGGCTCGCTGTTTCCCAGATATAATCCACACAGCAGGAAAAATGACCGTATAACTGAGAGCAGGGTCCATGGCGTAATTGAAAACATACTACTAACGAAAACGATGAACCAGTGATAGCGGTGAGGTTCCCAGCAGCGATATTTGGAGGAGTAGAGCTGGTTTTAAAGCCGCGCTGCCTGGCTCTGGGAGGGAAACCCGTGAATGAGTCTGTATGGAGGGGAAAAATGTGTAACATGACTGGTCCCTGCAGGTAGCAGCTACTGGCGGTCCTGATGCCGGTCCCGACCTGGTGCTAAATAATGAACAGGAGGCTGGCTGAGCGTATTTAGGGTTATTTTTTTCTTCAGAGCAGGGTGGTTCTTCCTGGTAGGGATCTGGCTGGGGTCAGTAGTTGCACTTTAAAGAAGTGGGAACTGGCGTGGGGCTCAAAAGCACCATGGTGAAGGCGTTCAGTGTCAAAATAAGGAATTTGCGGCTGCCAGTTTCATGTTTGGAGCATCCAGCCGCGTCAGCCTGTGTTTCCACCAGCGGTGTTTGCATCCGGTGTTCAAATACGGCATTAAGCATCTCCAGCCAGTGTCTTGGCAGTAAAAGCACAGGTGGATAAGTACGCGTTTGAGCATCCATCTGAATTAGACATTTAAAAGATGTGTAGATGTGGTGCTTAGGGATGTGGTTTGGTGGTGGACTTGGCAGTGCTAGGTTAACGGTTGGACTTGATGATCTTAAAGGTCTCTTCCAACCTAAACAATTCTATGACTCTGATTCTAGGATCTTCTTGGGGATGGATAGTCGGTGACTGAGATCCCTACATCCTGCCGGGGCAGGGGAATCAGAAGCAGTTACAGTAGCAGGAGAAACATCAGAGAAAAGTGCCGATGGATGTTTTATTTTAGCCTTCCCGTAAACCACTAGCTACCAGAAAGGTGGAAGTTTCCACAAGCAGGTAACACAAGCTGTACAGTGAGAAAAGGTCACTTTTCCGCCGGACAAAGTCGTTTCCACCCAGCAAAAGGTGCAGTTGCACAGTAACATTCCTTGTGGTTAGATAGGGAAGGAGGGGGGGAAAAAAAAAGGCATGTTTGTTCAGTTTTCAGGGATCTTGCAACTGTTTTTCTTCAACCTGCAGGTGGCATTAGCACTAAAAATGGATTTTTCTTTCTTTCTTGAAAAGTGTTTAGCAATGAAATGAAGAAAGCTGCAAGGGGATCTGTAGTAGGACTGCGTGCTTGGAGTTAGTCATGCTAACTGCAGATGGCATTTTTGCATGTTTTATAAGGCAGGGATATACAAATGTTTTAGCACCCTGAAATATAATATATTAAGTTTCCGGAAGCAGGCGGACTGGTAGGACCAGAGGAGCCTGAGCTTACGCTAAATCTGTGCAACTGTGAATGAGTTGTGCCGCACTCGGAGCAGTGCTCACTGCCGGCAACGCCGGGCTGACGCCTGTCCATCACAACGCTACATTCAGCCACGCAGCACCTCAAGCTGCGAGCTTGTCCCCAGCCCTCGGCAAGGGACAGTTTTGGATGCCCCAAACTGGTGAGGAACAGTTTATTGCGGGACCGAGCTGGTTCCCGTTAAAATCAATGGGAGAACTCCCTTAGAGCTGAGCAGAGCAGGATCAAACCCTCCTGCACAGTGAGGAGCACTGGGGAAGCGCTGCAGCCTTTGACTGTTCAGTGTCTTGGGCACTTTGGCTGTGAAATGGAGAATAATAATAATATGTGCCTGCCTTCTCTACCTGGCATGGGGGGCTGGAAACATTAATTAGTGCTGAAACAGGGCTTAGAATATGAAATATTCTTTTTTTTGTGTGTGTGTGTGTGTGTGTGTCAGAAATGGGAACAAGCTCCCGTTTTAAACTGTAAAAACCATTCCAAACCCCGACACTAATGCCTTCACCTTCCCGAAATGCCAATGTGCCCCATGGGGCACAGTCCCAGCGCAATTCCTTCCAGCAAGGTTGGAGCCTCATGACACCTTGTGCTGGTGAGCTGAAAATGGGCCTTTTATGGCCATAGTCATTCAGATTAGAGTTTGTGGCCAGGAAAAGTCCACTCAGGTAGCACAAGAAGAGCAAATTTGGAAGAACAAAACCCAGCAAAGGTGGAGCTGGGTCAGTCTTTGTCCTGCTGCCCAACTCTTTGCCCAAGAGCCACAAGGGAACCCAAATAATGATAAAACTAAGAGCAGACGTGGAAATCCCTTGTGACCTTGTGCTGTTTCAGCCATGATTGACCCAAGGTGAACCTCAAGTGCCTGAGAGCAAGGCACCTACATGCTTTTCCTGCCGAAACTCAGAGTCTGTAGCTGTGAAAGCTGGAGCTGGTCCTCCGCTCTTAAGGTTTTTTTTCCCCTTAGTTTTCTGCTGCCGCTCGAGCACTCCTTCAGCACCCAGACCCCTGACTCCAGCCAGCTGCTGTCATCTGCTCTGAAGCTGGTACTCATGGGCAAAAACCCAGGGCAAGGCTGACTTTGCTAGCAGCTCTATTTATGACAGTTTAGGTGCAATTGGATGCAATCAGCTTAGATTTCAAACCTTCCCCCATTCCCCAAACTAAAAGAACTGAATGAGCGTCATACAAAAAGACAGCGGCTGCTGGCTTCACTGGTATTGAAGCCCCCAGAAGAAAGCCAGGAGTGCTAGGAGGGAGAAGAGTTGCAGCAAAAGGTTGCTGAAGAGGGAAACCATCAGCTGAGGGAGAACTGAGGCCACAGAGCTTTCACCAGAGGCTGCATGGGGATTTTTTTTTTTCCCCTTTTTTTCTTTTTAAGCAAACCATTTTGTTATTAGGAAGTGCTAATTTGTGAAAGCAAAACAACTCCAGGCAAAGGGTGTGCTTTGACAAATTTCCCATATTGGGGAGGGGCGGGGAGAAGCATGAAAAAGAGGAGAAAATAAATGTAGAACGATTGCAATGTCATGGGGGGTAAGTGGTACGTTTGAGACAGGGGCTAAATCACTGCTAAATCACTGCAGGCAGAATTGATGTGAGACTGGAGCACACTGAGAACTGGGCAGGGGCATAAACCTAATTGATTTGAGGCTGGAGCAGGGAGTTAATTGGGGGCCAGGGTGGAACAGTAACTAACGTAGCGCTGTGATAGCCAAAAGCATATCTCACTCTACGCCGGTTGCATCCGTTGTCCTGCCTGTGTGGGGCGTGAATGCTGGGAACCGGGGAATCACCCCGGTAGCTTAAACCGCGATTTCATTATTTGGGTTGGAGGCCGGTCTCATGCCTTTGGAGATGGGCTTGAGCGTGCTTTGAGCGCTTGCAGGTGCCCTCTGTTGCGATGGACCTCGGGAGAGAGATGCCGCGCAGCACGGCTCGGCAGTGCTTGTCATCCACGGCGTTGTTTTGGCTGGGGAAGGGGAGGAGCAATTGGCTGCCAGAACAATTATTGCAGCGATTGTGGAAAAACGGGTGCTTTTGCAGAGAACTTATTCGCAACATACGTCCCCAAGGAAACCACCTATACCAGGTCCACAGTTATTCCTTACAAATGTTCCCCCCCTTTTTTTTTTTTAAAGACTGTTGAATTGAGCACTCAAAATTTGAAAATGCAAAGATGAAGGTTGCCTGGGCAACTGCTTTGCACTGAATGAGGAAATGATCTTGTGAAACAAACATTAAGTGATCATGTAATTAAAGACTGAATCAAAATTCCATTGTACAAGGAAGGAGCCTAAATTAAAGTTGACCAGGCAACTTTCAGTTTGGCGTTCCCTAAATTTTAAGAACTTGACTTAAATCAACTTTTTAAATTATTTCTCCTTTTGTATGCAATCTCAGTTCTTTTCTGCAAGGAAATTTATGGCGTATCAATGTTTTGTGGCCAAGCTCACCTTTTAGCCACAGTCTGAGTTTCAGCCCAGGAGCTGAGATTCCCAGCACGGACGCCTGCTGTTGGGACACAGGGTGCAACTTTCATCGGCTGCCCTTTGGGGAATGACTTACAGCTGAAGGAACAGCATGGCTTTTCAGTTTGTTATTATGTACAGTGTGCCACACTGCATCAGACGGGCAGTGAATTTAGTCTCCATCAGATGCACCAAAGGAAGATGCAAGAAATTAGTATACAGATGTAGAACAGTCTGTCCACAGGACGACTTCACCCAAGCCACTAGTAGTTAGAGGTTGTTTTAAACCCTCAATAATAATGTTTCTATCCCTTGCAAACCCTATTTTTTATTTATTTTTTTGGCATAGCTTTGGTTTTAGATTTCACCCTTTCACCATTTCCATTACCCAATGTGTCAGAGGAATGTGGTGACTCAGTATTCCTGGGGTCTGCTTCAAGCTCTGGGGCAAGAGTGTGGTCCAAAACAATTGTTAGCAATCCATCACCAACAGCACAAGCAAACACCTTAAAACTGGAATATTAAATGCCACTTGGTTAAGAAAAACTTTTAAGTGATGTCCACTTCTATGTAACGTATGAATCCTTCTAAATAATACTTTCCATTTTATTCCTTTTGCAAAACCACAGTGGCATCTTCCAGTGCATTACAGTGTACTTGCCATTTCAAACCTGTATTTAAGACTTTGCATCAGCGAACTCCTCTAATTCATCTGGAAACACACACGCATTTTTAGCTTACACATTTTTTAGCTTACTAAGTGATAGTTAGATGGAGCTCTACCATTCTCTTGCTATTTTCAAGGGCAAGAAATGTCCGTACGCGCAGCATGTACTAGGGCCTGGCTTTTATTATTATAATTGTTATTGTACTTAGCTATCTGTCAATGCAGAGCTTCAATTTGACACAAATTATCTCCACAGTGGTGTGTTCCTACCGTGAGCTGCTCTCGTGGGTCCCAGCTCCAAGTATGAAGGCAAAAAGGCAAAAGACTAGTTTTAACCTTCTCCCATTTGCACCCAGTCTAATTTTGCCTAATGATCTCACTTTCTTTTTCCCCCTCCTTTTTCCCCCTCCTTTTTCCCCCTCCTTTTTCCCCCTCCTTTTTCCCCCTCCTTTTTCCCCCTCCTTTTTCCCCCTCCTTTTTCCCCCTCCTTTTCCCCCTCCTTTTTCCCCCTCCTTTTTCCCCCTCCTTTTTCCCCCTCCTTTTTCCCCCTCCTTTTCCCCCTCCTTTTTCCCCCTCCTTTTCCCCCTCCTTTTCCCCCTCCTTTTCCCCCTCCTTTTCCCCCTCCTTTTCCCCCCTCCTTTTCCCCCTCCTTTTCCCCCCTCCTTTTCCCCCTCCTTTTCCCCCCTCCTTTTCCCCCTCCTTTTCCCCCTCCTTTTTCCCCCTCCTTTTTCCCCCTCCTTTTTCCCCTCCTTTTTCCCCCTCCTTTTTCCCCCTCCTTTTTCCCCCCTCCTTTTTCCCCCTCCTTTTCCCCCTCCTTTTTCCCCCTCCTTTTTCCCCCTCCTTTCCCCCCCCCCCCTTTTTTTTTTTTAATCCTAGGGTATCCAAATAGTTCCTAAGAGTTATAGCTAGAAATAAAGTGATACAATAGGGAAGCTTTAGCTTGCATTTACAGAACTGACTGTGGGTTTGGGGCACCTCAGTTCTCATCTGCCTTTCCAGAGTCACTGGGACACTCAAGATGAGCACTTGTCCATGACTGCTTGTCGATCAGGCTGGCTTCCTTTGGTAGCTCTCTTTCCTCCACTCAGTCAGGTAGTCTTTGTCGATGTAGACTCTTGTTTCTTGTAGCGTAGGCCAGCAAAATGACTGCGGGTAAGAAAAATTCTATAATATCTAGGTGCCAATGCATTTTCTCAGTTTGTTTTGAATAATGATAGCTGTATGAATTTTTGAATCTTAATGATAGTTATATGAAAATTTTTTTTCCATACTCAGTGTTTATGCTGGCAGCAATGGCAGAAGTTGATGCAGTTTTGGGATAAGGTGGCTGGAAGACCTTGTGAGACTTCTTCCACCTCTATCGCCGTATATGCTGATGAGCACAAATAGTGCCTGTTTCTAAGCAAAGAAGACTCCGTGTCTGTTGAATTCAGCTTTGTACTGCTTTCATTTTTCCAGGATAGCTTGGGAAGTTCATTCAAAGTTCTTCCTTTACTGTGGGACATCCCTGACATTTTCCCATTGACAGAGACGAGCTGGTGTGATTCAGTGACCTTCTGCACCAATACTTCAGTTGGATCCTGTTCCTGCTTCCTCACCCAGCCTGCTCCACCATTGTGTCCTCATCCAGCTCCACTGTTTTGCTGCCACAAGCTGACTCCCCGTCTCCTTGCTTGGCCAGGCACAGCGTCTCTTTTTTTTTTTTTAATTCATGCAAGTGTTTTTATTTCATTACTTTGGCCAACCAGTCTTACTCTTCTACTCACCATTTAGCGCTAGCTCCTCTCTGCAGAGTCCGTGTCCACCCAGCAAGACCAGCTGTAACCCATCTTTCCCATCCCATATTTCAGTTCTTCCGGACCTGTTATCCCATGAATTTTTTTCCATCCTCACAGTCTTCCTCACATGTCCTCTTCCCCCCCTTTAAATGAAGTTGTTTCCTTTTCTGTGTCACTCAGACCTGGAGATACCCAGGGAAAACCGACTCCCGTTCTTCTCTCCGAGGCCCCTCTTCCAGCAGCTGGAAGCTGCAATTACAGAAAAAGTCTGTTTTGAGTTTGGCAAAGTTATAAGCAAATGAAACAGTCTCTTATAATGGGAAGTGTCATACAACCTTAATAATAGACGGTGCTATCAGCCCCACCTATAATATGTATGTACGCATGTATAAAAATGAAACCTGAAAACTGAATGAACATGAAAAGGCCTCGACCTACTTTCAAAGTGATAGGCGTGCTCTCCATCTCTAATGGAAGTAGACAGGACAGGTCTTGTACATCTCTGGCTTCATTTTGCAGAAGTGTGTTACAAGTAAAGAATTATTGTGGAAGGAGTCTTGCAGATAATAAAACCAGGGAAGGGTTTTTTGCAGGGTCTCATTTGCACTCAAGTAAAATGCACGAGCTCTTCTGAATCCCATCCAGGGCCATTCAGACAGATGTTGAAACATGTGATAACCAAAAGTAGGTCCAAGTCTGGGCTCTCAGGTAGACAGATCTTCCTCCTAACAGTCTCAGGCTGTACAGTTTCAGGGTCTGCTCTCCAGCTGCAACCCAGAGGAAATTTGGAGGGAGACAGGGATTCACAGCATCCTCTTTAAGCCCGCCATTAGCTTATTAGGAAACCGAGAGCTCTTATTCCTGGAAGCAACGTTTTGTGAACTGTCATACTCGTTTCCTTCACACGCTGGCACAGATTGCCTGCTTGACCTGAGGGCTGAAGCCATTTACATTTTTGATCTGCTCATCTCTCAGAAACCTCCACAAATTAGAAATACCATAAGCCATGTTTGTTGTTGCAAGGGCAGAGAAGTCTGAAGCGAGGTCCGGGTGTCCTGTTTGACCTCGGCTGAAATACTGGTTCAAAATAGACCTTCTTTGAAGAATCTCAGAGTCTCTAAAGTTCAAGGCACTGGCTAATGTCTAACTGACTGTAGGTAAGTATTTCTTTACAGGAGAGCTCTTCTGCCCCAGAAGTCTCAAACCAAGCTTCTCCAGTGTCTTATAGGTGAATGACTCAAAAACTAATACAATTTCCAAAAAGATTTTGAATTGAAGCTGTGTAATTGCAAGACGTTTTCCTTCTGTGCTAAGATTTCTAATGAGCTTTTTACATGAGACTGTCAGTGTCTTAGCTGAGAAATGCTATAGGACAGGAAACACCGGAGACTTTATTTCCTTAATCTTTATTCTTCCTCATTACTACAGTGTCTGTAGTACTTGCCATGGGTGTGCTCTACGTTGCACTTGTGCAATGAGAACGTGTCCATCCTTTCTGCTTTCCCGTGGTCCCAGGCCCCTCAGATGGGCAGTGGGGTGGCAGAGGTGGCTCTCTGGCTGGGACTCTTGGAGCTGGCCCATATGCCATGGCCTCAAAGGGGACAGAGCTGAGAGTGAAACCCTAGAAGCGAGCTAGTAATGCTGCAAGATTGAGTGGTCAAAACCTCGGTATTTTTCTGTGATGAAGCCGTTTATAATTTACCCCCATTCCCTCCTGCTGAAAAATTCCTCTAATTCTTCCCATGTGAACGGAGAGCATGAAAGGAGTACTGAAAGTCTCCCCTTTTGCTTTCCCATTCATTTTCTTATACTAAAGCCCTGTGGACGAAGCCAGTTCCAGGTGCAGGAGAGCTTTTCCTGTAATTTACCCATGGTATTCTTATCAAAAGTGTTACCTCCAAAACTATTTCCTTTTAACATTAATTATCCTTTGAGCCGGCTCACTCACAGCACACAAAAGGGTACAGAGGCTTTGCGGGATTTCTTTTTTTTCTTTTTTCTTTTTCATTAAGTACCACATGTGCCTCTCTTTGCATATATAGAGTGGTTCCCCACCACCTTGAAGACATCACAGCATGTACTGTAGGAACCAAAGCCTAACAGGTATCAAATGGGTGGTTATTGTTTACTTATGTGCCATAATGCTTCCCATATGACTTGGTGATGAGGCTTGTGGTGCTGAAGGTGTAAGAATGAAATTAAAAGTGTAAAGAAATAATGAAAAAATGGGACATAAGCTAACGGTTGCTGGGATAACACCTTTTGAGGCTGAATCTTCCCTGCAAGGCTCAGTGCGCCCATGTGGTCTTGCCCAGCAAAGGGCGATGAGGATGTGAACAGCCCCACAGGCATGGAGGTTGCTAGCTGAAGGCAGTCCGACAGGAGTTGGGAGGAGAGAGAGGGGTTAATCTCTTGTCCTCTTTGCCCAGGGGAATGTTTATCGCCTTGCAGGGAAGGTCTCCTTTCCTTCGGTGAGCTTTGTTTGACGCTGCCCATTTGAGGAAAGCTTCTCCCTGACCTTCTGCCAGAGAGACTGATGACAAGGACGGTTTGAACTAACCTTGACATTCACCAGGGTAAATGGCTTTTTCCACAAGTAGTCAGCAAGCAAGGAGAGCCAGTCAAGAGCTAATGAATCTGTACCTGAGGGAAACTGAACAACAATTGTACTTTTAAAGAAGGAAAGTCTTCCCCGGCTCCATCTGTGCTTACATGCTGGAGGATTAACTCTTCCAGCTCACACCTGGGTCTCACCCTGTCGCCTTTCGGCTGGTGGCAGGGAGGCCGCTGGCGGAGACGTGGTAGGCAAAACCACCATGGGAAAGGAAACGTGCTCAGCTCTGATTGCTGTAATGCTGGACAAAACTGCTGCTCTCCCTCCTCTCCCCCTATCGGGTGACAACCCTCTCGCAGCCCCACGCTGCCCTCGGCGCAGGGCGTCAGCCAAAGGGACCCAAGCGGGGACGGATGGGTGGTTGGGTAACTGCTGCCTACAGGCACCGTACCCCCTGCTGCACCTTTAAAGGGGGTTCTAAGGCTGGGCTTGAGTCCTGGGCTTTAGCTTTAGGGAGTGGAGTAATCACTGTGGCCGTCACCAGAGCTGGCTCAGGTCTTGTTGGTTGGGGTATTGCATGTGGGCTGGTTTGTAACACAGGAAAGGACCCGGCTGCACCTCAGCCCTGGGTTTTGCAGGAGAGTGTCCCCAGATTATAAAAGCAGAGGCATGCAGAGCCTGCTGTGCCCTTTTCCTGCTCGGGGAAGGAGGTTTCGTTGGCTCCTTGGCTGATATCTGGAAACAATAGAAAGAGCGTGGCGATTGCGACATATTTCACTTTTCTCAGTACTGTCCAGATGATGTATTCTTAGTCCTAATTAGGTTGTTCAAAGCCTAGTTTTTGTGAATAAGCCATCATTGTGTTAAGATTGGCCTGACAGTCCTCTGGCCTGTTCATTCACAAATCTTGCCTGTTGCTTCATTTAGTGTTAACTCATTAAGGGATTCCTCCTGCGGCTGGAGGGAAGGACCAGAGGTGTTGCAGTGGATGGAGCTTCCTGGATGGATGGAAATCGGGGTACGGCTGATTTCAGCCCACTTTGGTGAACCTCACTATTTCACGGGAGCCCATGCTCTTGCAAGAAGTTTGCAAGGGGACTGGCTGGTGAAGCGAGAGCCTATTTTTCTGGGATACTCGGGAAGTGACTGCAGCCAGCTTTTGTCTGGCAGCACTTGGACTCGAGGCACATGGACAGCTTTTCTGAGTCTGCTACTAATTTGTGTGTGCATAACTCCTACTGGCTGGACTAAATCGAGCTCTGTAAAATGTATTTATTAATACTTACTTCCTAGGGCTGTTTATTTAAATGTTTGCAAAAGGCTTTGGAAGGCTAAGCAAGGGGAAGGCACGAGCTCCAGCACTGAATCTTAAGCACTGGCAATGGAGACGGCTGGCAAAAAACAGCGATACATTTTCCTCAGGATAACAAAAGGTAGCGCCGATGCCATCTTTGTCGCATGATCATCTTCCAAGGGATGATTTAAAAAAAACCCTACAATGTTTTAAGGAGGGAATGAAGCAACACTGGGAAAACAGGCTGGTAAAACAAAATGCAGCTGGGATGCGAGCTGTATGTGTTTGCTTCTGAGATCTCCCCCCGTGGGGCTTTGCCCAGGTTTCGCTCCTGTGTGCAAGCAGCAGGAGCAGAAATGGGTGACGTCGGGGATAAGTTGGTACTGGGGTTAGTATGTGGTGAGGATCTGCCAGGTTTTGCGTCTGCTGATCAAACACATGAGAGCGAACAGCCCAAGCACGAGGTGTGGTGCTGGCACAGAGGGAAGGGTCAAAGCTGCCGCGCCGGAGCCAGCGAGCACCCCTGGGTGACGGCTGGCAGGGGTGCGCTGGAGGCAGACGGGTGCATAACCCTGCGAGAGGCTGGAGACAAAGCCACAGCGCTGGTGAGGCTCACGGGGAAAAAGTTGTATACAGTGGAGGAGATAATATTTCATCTCCCCGCGGGTCAGTTGGTTCTCGGCAGAGTGTTCTCTGTTTCAGATTTGAGGATTTGCAGACAGACAAACTCCACAACCCAGCAAAGGTCAGTCTAAATATCAGACAGATAAACAGCACCTTCGCCATAAGCACAACTCCGATTTATGGTGCTCAATTTACTCTTTCCTTTACATGATAAAGTGAAACACGTGCTTCTTCAGAGGGCGGCCGCTGAAAAATTTAAAGTAACATAACTTCCTGAGGTGTTTTTAAAGAAATATGCTTTCCTGTAGCCACAGCCTGCTTCCTCTTTAAGGGTTTTTTTTCTCTCTGGCTATTTTGCTTTGGAGAATTTCTCCTTCCTGACCCCCCAGCCCTGCAGAAAAATGTGAAACCTGCCTTGCAGTCACTTTTCCAAAACAAGACCTTGGTGAAAGTGAGTCTGCGGAAGCACTGTGTTGGCCAAGGGCCGCCTGGGAGGTGTTGGACCCTCTTCCTTGACCAAAGCTATGCTTTGGTGGCTCAACGTGCCTACGATAAAGCCAACGCTGCTGGCAAGGTACAGGCCAGCAGACTTGTCCTCCCACAGTGCTGCCAGCTCTCTGCAACCCTGGGGCAACCTCAGGATTCAGCACGACAAATTTCACACACCGCAGTCGAGAGTCCTGTGAATCACTTGCAATGGGCGTTTTGCACAATTAATATCCATAGGATCAGATTGAGATAAGGAGGAACGAGGCATAAGATACTTTCAAAGTCTTATTTTCTGCTACTTCTGCTTAGGTAGAGCAGAAAACTAGCAAATTTAACTTCGTACACAAAACACTGAAGTTAACCAGTTTTTTAGGGGTCTGTCTTTTATTCCAGATCTGATCCAGTTAATAACACAGCTCCTTTACACCAGGTGAAATCCTCGTAGCTAGAATTTGCTTGCGCCATCCTCAATGGAGCCCACGTTTCCCCATGCCCCATGAAGTGGGGGTTATCTTTAAAGTGAATAGAAATTACATTACAGTGGAAAACCACCTTTAACAGTACTAGAGTGGGGAAAGGGAATCACAGTAAATCAGGATCAGACTCCCTTTAATTTTCTTCTTACTGACCTTGCAGACAAGATCTATGTAATGGAACCATTTCTGTAGGTAGCAAAAGCGCTGAATACAGACGGTGTGCCAAATACTTTTTTAAGCTAAACTATTTTTAGTCAAATAATATTAGTCAAATAATCAAGGAAATAATATCACACTGCATCATAAAACCAGAAAAAAAACAGTATTTCCACTCTTAAAAAAAAAAAAAAAAAAGTTAAAATTAGGGGTTAGTGCTTTGGGGGTTTTGGGGGTGGTTTTTTTTTTTTTTCTGGAGGCAAAAATCCTATGTATGTTCCCATCAAGACTGGACTCTATATCCATTTCTAGGAATTGTAGGTGTCTATACCTTGGATGCTGGGACTTTTATCAAATTGGACTCATTTGCTTCTAAGCTGACTAATAGAGTAGCTATTTAGTCAATCTGTGGAAAGTGATTTTTTAGTATTGCTGTACACTTGATATAGTTTAAATTTTTCTTTTAAAAGCTGCCTCTGAAGCCCTGCAAGCTAACATTTGTCAGGAAAGTATATTGGCTATAGGCTGCTCGTCACAGGCATAGATGCTAATGGCGCAAAGCTTGGTTCAGCTGGTCAGTTCACCATTTGTAGCTGCAGCCTTGAAATAATGCAAATTATCTGCCTAGTCTGTAATATTCATGCACAAAAACTTTTAAATAATTTGTAAGGTTTTATAACGCAATACAATCATTGTAATGTCATGAAAAATGCTAATATTAGCTTAATTGCTTTGAAGTCTGTTCCAGGAATTTGTATTTGACAAGGATGTCCCTACAGGTTTTACAGTCAGTAGAAGACGTTTGGGTGCAGAGAGGAAGAAAACTGAACTTCCTTATCTCTTTCAAGTTTTGTAGGCTTTGGAGGGCTCCAGGCGGGGGTGGGGGTGGGGGGTGTGATTTTATTTTTTAAGCAACGGCGACCTTTTCACCATTAAAATATAACGCCAAGTTTTAGTTCCTGAAGTTCAAGTTTGACATTTTATATTGTTTCGCTTTTCTTTATTTAAGAAATGCTGTTTTCCTTGAAAGCATGGCACATTAGTGAAGAGGAGGCAATTGAGCTAAAGCAGCAAACTTGGGCAGAGAGGCGAGGATCGGGATATTGGTGGTGGAGGGCACCAAGGCGTGTGTGTGTGTAGATCCTGGTAATTAAATCCCTCACGAGGCAGGTAACCCCCTGGGTCCTGGTATGAGCAGGTCCCCCCATCGCATCTCTTACAGCCCATTCACTCCTACTTTCTGAGACGGAAGAGTGACACGCTATTAAAATTGGTTATTCTAGATAGTTCACCTCAAAACGCACTGGGGATTTGATATAATTACCGGAATATTCCCCTGCTACCCATGGTCAGGGGCAGTGGAGATGCAATGCCATATTGGGCTACTGACAGAGCCCAGCGTATAGAGGGCTTCTTTACGTTGTAATAGAAATATCATCCAGAAATTATTTTCTTTCTAGTAATTTTTGACCCACTTTTCCATGACCTAAGTGGACATAGCCTGACAATTAGGTCTGGGTGCACATCCAATAACGTAGTAAATAAATCCATCAGTACGTAGGCACATATGTATCCTACCATGAACCTGGGTGACTCTCTCTTGGTAGAAGTGAGGACTTTCTTTCTCACGCAAAACATCATGGGCGAGAGCAGCAGTGATGACAATTAACATTTAGTATCCTTTGGAGAAAGTAAGTTTTCAGGCTTTTTACGTGCTTATTCAGCCCTGAGGGCTGTGTTTGTCTTGCGAGGCAGCAGCGCTGGACCCGTGCTGTTTGTGAGCTGGAGCCAGACAGTGCAGCTGGGACAAAGTTTTATGGTACCACTCAGTGTTGCCATGAAAAGCCACATTTTCTTTTCTCTTCTTGGGGTTTCTTTAGGAAATTTTACCTCTCTTGGCGGAAGACCGCGTTGCACAAGGGAAAGGATGAAGAGACGTGTGGTGTTTCCGCAGCTCTGCTGCGATGCTTGCTTGGATTTTGTTGGTTTTCCCAGGGTTGGGGTCGTGCTCTCGCCCCGTGCGGTCGGCGGGGGGACAGCCCCCTTGCCGCTCCCCCAGTGCCTGAGCATCGCCAACCTGAGCACTGCTGGGTGTTTCCATGGTGACCATAGCTGGGCTGGTCTCCATGGTTACAGCGGTACCCTGGCTGTGGGATGGGGAGCTGCTGCTGATGGCTGGGGGTACCCGGCCGTCCTGGGACAAGCGGGCTGGGGGGCAGTGGGTCAGGCGGGAGCAGCGGGGCATGGGCCAGCAGGCTGCGGCCAGCAGCAGGTTGGGGACATCAGGTCATGGGCAACAGCTGGAGGACAGTTTGTCACCGCTGCCAGCCTCAGGGTGCAGAGCATCTCCTCCCGGCTCTCTCGGAGGCCTGCAGTTTCCTTACGGGGACAGGGACTAAAACCCAGCCCCATTAATCACCTGGCTCCAAATACCTCCCTTTGCGTCGCCGCATGCCATGCAGCGGCGGGAGCAGTGTCCCACCACTGTGCAGGTGGGAATGTCCCCAGGAGGACAGGGAAGCTCAGGAGCAAGACCACCTACAAGCGTCGCAGACAGGTACTTTATTTCGATTCGGCTCATGCGATATGAACGTGCACCTGCTCAACCTGATCTTCGCCAGACCCACGAGCCCTATTGCACCGCAACTGCGAGAAGAGAGGCTGCTCACAGCCACCCATGCACAGATGCTTAAACGTTCTTAAGTGAGCAAATCCTGATGGTCAGGGATGGCTTTCCATATCAAGAAAGGCTGAAGTGGGTAAGGTCAGACATGGAAATAATATATGCACCCGATAAAGAGGGTTTTTATTGAAATTAAATTTAATTAAAAAACATTAGATGTTGAAGGTGAACTTTTTACTTCTTGATCATTGGGCAATGAAAGGAGCTATGTTGGCTGCTTTTATCCCTGCATTAGTTTGGTTGAGGGCTGCCTGCAACCGCATTTCATCTTGTGTGGACACTTCCCTGCTATACTGACCTGATGCTAGCCACGAAATAACCTGCCAGTTCTCAGATAAACCGTGGGCTGTGAGATGTGGGGGCAAAGGCATGGGCTGGTGCTGTTTCCAAACTATTGGTGAAGTAATGGCAATTTGTTATTTCAAATGATCTAATCCTGGTAAGGGCGAAGAGTGACATAAGTGCAATAGTAAACAGCATTAGTGTCACCGAGGGCTCTGGGAGGTGTTGGATTGTCTTCATCTGACGTGGCTAGAGGTTTCTTTTTTTCCCTTTGCTCGAAATGCTATCGATGATCCAACTTCAATCCCTATATGGCTATTTATCTCGATGCCTCCTGGGGTGCTAGCAGGCAGAACGTGCCTGCCTTGCCATGGGGCAGGGAGAAGCAAAGGAGAGAAAGATTAACCTGCAAGTGATTCACTTATGCTAAAACTGATCATGCCAAGTCAAAGACAAGATGATGGAAGCACGTCGGAGAAGCTGATTTTAGCCCAAGCATGTGCCCATCGAGAAGAAAATCTGTCCCCTTTCAAGCACTTCCAGTTAAGTACCCTCCAAAATGAAGCACCTCCTTCCTTTCTGCCCAAATTATCCAAGTCACTTTTGAAAACAACGTCCCGTTGCTTTCCAAACATTTTACCCCATTTTGAACTGCGTATACTGGTGTCTCCATGCTGGTCCCACATACATCAAGGTAAAGCTTCGCTCTGGCTTTAATGCAGCAGGACTAAGCCCCTGCCACAGCCTCTCAGCACAAGTGCTTCCCCCAAATCTCTGTGTACCTGCTGCCTCGCAGGTAGCACCAGACATTACTGGCACTGCAGAAGGTGAGAGAAAAGCAAAAATATTTCTCCTGATTTGCCCAGTTTTCTCCAGAAAACTGCTCTGTGCAGTTTTCACTTGGCGGTTTCCCCAGGCATTTCCCACGGCAAGCGGGAGAGAATCGCCATTAGAAGAAAAAAAAAGGAAATTTGCAGACATTGGCAATGAGATTGATGACCAAAGAAACTGCACTGCAGGCCACCACCAAAGTTTGTTTTTTCTTCTGTTTGCTGCAGTTCACACCAACCCTTGGGTTGGTCCTGGAGGTGCTGTGACTGCCGGGCTGTACTGGCGCAGGAGCGTACCCTGGAGCCGGCTGCCCCTCACAGGCCCTAGAACTGAATATGTGAAAATCTGTGTGAGTGCCCACTGTACCTCGGACTGAAGCCTCCCAGATTTCAGCACTTGATGGAGTTTAACTGCACTTTAAAGTGTATTAAAGAGTTTAAGTGTGTGTCCAGTTTGCTTTCCCCGGTGCTTGAGGATTAGAGGGATCTGCGGTGCTTAGCAACTTTCTGGATCAGTCCTTATGGGTGGAGTTAAAAATAAAAATCAGAGATGATCCCCGCAGATCCCCTTACCCGCTCCGGAGAGAGCGAGGAGGCAGGGCCTCTCTCGCCACATGGCTGCACCCCTTCCCCTCTCTCAAACTTGCTCGTAGGAAATAATTCAGAAAAAACTGCCCTTATCTCCCGGCATTCCTGCAGAGCAGCAGTGCCGGCCGCGCCGGGGCGTTATCGGAGGCCCGGGTGCCCTGCGGCACCTGGCTGCGGGAAGGTCAGTGCTGGGGCAGGCTGTGCTTTTGGCTTTGTTTTTCCTCCCCATCACCCCGTGGCAGCCGTAGGGGTCAGTCTGCCGGAGTGCCGAAGGGCCTGGAGATGAAGCGCCAAATTTTGTTTACTCCCTCTTTTATACGAGCATATTTCACCGAAGAAGCAGAGGGAGAGCTTGTTCGCTTGCAAAGCGAGAGCATCCTCTCTGCATCCATTTTAGGACTGTGCCTCTTACAAGCGATTATATTAGGGGAAGGAGCCACGGTCTGCTGGATCGAGCTGCAGTGCGCGGGGCTGCAGACGGGGCTCTCGAGCGTGGGGCCGCAGGAGTGGTTAAAATATCGCCTCGCCTTTGCCAGGGATTTTTCTTTCCCTTATGAAAACAGAGTGGCCTCTGAATGTCAGCCCAGCCTGCCTGTCAGTTCTCAGCTGCACCATGGGATAAAGCTGCTGATCCCTTTTATCCCCTTCTGGGAGTAATATTAATAGTATATTCATTTTTCTTCCATTTATAATTCATTACTGCCCAGTTATTTGGATTTACTTGCGTTAAAAGGCATAACGAGACAAAAACTTAGCTGGTTACGAGCCCGGGGAGGAGGGAAAGGCTCTTCCCCTCCCTCCGTCCCCGTCTCGCCTCTGGGGCTGGTGGGAGCTGCCAGCCAGGGCCAAGCTTGCAGGTCGAGCAGGGGAGAAGGGAGGTCGCTTTGTCTCCGGGCTGTAAAGCTCTGGAGGTCACCGTTGCTCGGGGGTGTTGCCTCCAAGCCCATAGGAAGAGCTGCGTTACTTCTGTCCAGACTGGCATATTCCTAGACCGATGCACCCAGATCTCACTGAATTCCACTGCAAATGTAGCTCCTGTTGGGCATTTAAAATCCCTCCGTACAACAGAAATATTTGTTCTAAACAGACAGGGGCATGCATTTGAAATAAAAATTTCTCCTTATTGTTTTAACCTCCCACCTCCCCCCCCTTCTGGTGTTTTTATCTGCTCACAGTCGCGGAAGCGTTGGCTCTCCTCTGGGCATTGCAGGTTCAGGGCCAGAGGGTCTGCTCTGCCCACAGCACACACTCCAGGAGAGGCCCAGATGTTCAGAGAGGGGAAAAAAACCCAACCCAACAACAAAAAAAAGCTGTGGTTTTTAAACCACCTTTACGCTTTCCTGCTCCTGGGGCCAGCCCCCTGCATAAGATAAAACAGCCTGGAGTCTGCTTTATCTCACCCCCAGCTGCCCACCGTCCCGGGGGACGCTCCAGCAGAAGGGCTCAGCCGGACCCGGCAGCTCCCCGGCCGTGTGCCCAGGGAGGGGGCTGTCACGGGACCCACCCCGCCGGGACCCCCCGCGGCCAGGACTCACCCCACGGCCTGTCGCCTTGGGTTTTCCTGGCTGTTTGCTTTGCATGAAGCAATTGGGGCCAGCGCTGGGCTTTGCAGTCCAAGGTGCTTTTTTATTTTATTTATTTTATGTTGGTTTTTTATTTTTTCCCTAAGCTGTCAGGCTGCTTTCCCTGCAAACTGTGGCTTTCGTGCTGGCTCCGGGGGCCCCGTTTACACCAGGAGAGGATCTAGTAGATCCCTTCTACAGCTTGGCCCAAGTAGGAACGAGCTTGCCCTTGCAGTTGCTCTTGCTCTTGCTCTTGCAGACGGTGCTGGTGCCCCCAGCGCTCCCCCCCTCGCTGTTACCACCTACAGTTTTTTTAGCTGGCTTAAATTAGCTGCTGATAGAGGTCTGGCAAGGTCAGTCTGGACAGTCACATCCAAAATATACTTTCGGGAAATGATCTAAAATATGGGCAGGAAGTTTTATTTTGCAGATAGACCCATGCAGAGTTCTGCAGACAGAGAAGCATAGATGGACAAATCAGTCAGCCGGGGCGTCTTTGATCCTGAAAGCTCCCAGTCTTTGAAGGATTTTTTGCGTATTACTAAGATCCCCAGTCTCAGCCATCCCTATCATCCTGCCTTGACCCAGTCACTCCCTTCCCAAAGGGCATTTGCAGATGTAGAAATAGAGTTACTGGTGGGTTCCCAAGATGAGAAATCCCAAATTACTAAGGAGTATACTGTGGGTTACCTACCTGTAGCTCCCCTGCTTTTGATTCGATACCCAGCACGGCCTTTCTGAAGCTCACAGAGCCTCTTGGGAGGGGGGTTTCATACTGTACTCGCCGTGTGGCTCCATAATTTCTTTTTTTATTTCTTTTTTGCACCACTGTGGCCTAGAGGGTAAGTGCAGTACCAAGGGCCGGTCTTGTAGACATAACGATCGCTCAAGATTAGTGCTAGTAATAAGTATTAGAAATATGTTTTCAGTTTATTTTAATTAAATATTTCCGATGAAACTGTACATGTTCTCAGATAGGGCAAAAATGGCAATATTTTTGCCCAAATACTTTCCAAAATTCCTTAGCGCTCCAGGCTGGATACTGATCTTACCTTCACCAGTAAAATTTGGCCTCTCTCCCCTGATTTCAGAAGAGTTACCCTGGATTTGGCTGAGCATAAATGAGCTGAGCTTAGCCGTATCCTGTAAAACTTTTTAGCGCGGTCTGCATTTATCTTATCTTCGCTGTTAAGTAAGTCATTGCCTTTGCTATGAATTAGGCGGGAGAAGCACGTCACAGTGTAGATACGTGGTTTCTTTTTTTGCTGTGTTTTCCTCCCAAACCCACAACTTTAAAAAAAGAGAAATAAAGCCAGGTCTGAACCCCACACCTCATTAGCGGTGCACTTGTCTTGCTCTTCAGAAAAGGCCAAAAATGGAGGCCAGCAGCCCGTCCCAGGGTGACGCTGGTGCTTTTGCCCTCACCCGAATGCAGCAGCAGCGCCTGCACTCAAATTCTTGCTTCGCTTTTGTCCTTGCCACCATTTTTAATGGCACACAGAGCAGCTGGCGCAGGGAGGGCGGCGCGCCAGAGACATTATCTAGTCATAGGCACTGCTAGCAAGTGGCCTCCCCTTCTGAAACTCATCACCTATTGACTTTGTCCACCTATTTGGTATGTCTTTGGGGTCTAATCTATTTTCAAAAGGGGGGCAGAGACCCTGCCAGGGAGGGGGAGAGGGGGCAGGGAAGCTGCTGGCAGCCCCTCTAACAGGAGCACGGTTTGCAACCCCATTCACAGGCATTGTCTGGCATTGTTGTACCAGACACGCTCCATTCATGGCCCCTCTCTTGTCCCTTTTCAGCAAGTGCCCGCTGGTCCTGCTCTGTTTGTCGGCAAGAATGAGCTGCCGGGAGGAGGAATGTTTCCCAGACGGGGGGTGAGGAGGTCAGTCTGGACCTCTGGACATTTGCGGCGCAGACTGGGAGCCGTGGCATGTGAAAGCAGGGCGATCCTTTGAGGGGCTGACGGCAGTTTGTTTGGATATGTGCGGCAGAGCGCAATTCAGATCATGAGATTAGCTGTCAGGTCATCTGCTGTGAAATCCATTATGAAAAACACCCGGAAACTGATGCTTGACTTGAAATCCTTAGTTTACTAAATTGCAGAAATTATCTTTCGAAGCTTTTGTCAGATATATATATATGTATAATATATTTATACGCTCACACGCGCACTCACACATATAAAATAATGTTTGCAGTAATGCCTCACGCAAAATGCTAGTTGAATAAATCTGTCACTGAAACTTCAATTCCAGATTACTACACTCCGAGATCTGCTATTAGAAGTGAAAACACATCTTTAGAAAGTTCACAACAGTCTGAAGTAGATGAGCTATTGAAATGCAATAGAAAATCTACCCCTTACGGATTAGTCAAACAATGAATGTAGTCCGGCATGTAAACATTGTCTAACTGTATTGGCAGGGTAAATGGTTCCTGATTTACTGCTGCAGGAATAGGTGGCATTTCCTCAGACTGTGAGTAAAAATATAAATTATCTTGAGGAAAATTACATTTCTAATCTGTAAGTGTGGTCAAGGAATTCAAGTACAAATAACAAATCAGTCAATTACCAAATTATTAAACATTTCCAATATTATTCTTAATCTCTTGTAGCAACAGTATACAATTTGCCAGAAAATAATTCCTGAGATGATCTTGAAGTACTTTAAGAAGTAGTTTTAATCTGTGGGCATCCTGAAAAGCCACGACCCTGAGTCAGGGAGATCAGAGTGGAATGAAGAGTCTGGTTTTTAGGATTTCAGAGATAGCCTTTCTTGGTGGTGGTGGTTGTTGTTACCTCTCTTTGTGTTTTCAAACTGCACGCTGCCTTGCGTGCATTAGGGATTTGTGCAGTAATAGCCATATTTACCTTTGCAGCCATTTGAATGTAGTAGCAAAGCATGAACTCCTGAAGGAGAAAAAGGTAAAAGAAAGAGAAGCAGAGTAATGCAGGTATTACTGTTGCTGTTGAGCAGTTTCTGCTCTGTGTGCAAAATATTTCCTTGTCTTCCACACGATCTTCTCAAAGGGTGCTCTCAGTCCAGTATATTTTGCTGGAAATATCTGAGGTATAAAGACATGGAGAAAGGAAGAACTCAGATTTGTGGTAGGTAGAAAGTTTGGATCATTTGAGTCCAACCCATTGAAATCTTTGCCAAGTCGTTTTTAAAATTTAATACCCTCCCAAAAGGCCCTTGGTACCAAACCCAACATGCTCATGCGCTCCTGCCATGACGCTGGGTGCAAAGGGAGCTTTCATTCCCCCTTCCAAAAATGAGTAACTTAGATGAGGGGAGTGGTTTCGGCAAGTTTTCTTCAATTCTTTAAAATTGCAGATGCGCACATTGGCGTGTTCGTGCACACGCGCGTGCGCACACAGAGCAGATTTTTCAGTGTCTCTTTTTCGACTGTCAGCCTCATCTCAAACCAGCTTCAGGCCTGACCAAAAGAAACTGGCATCAAAAAAGCCCGTCAAACCAATGCGGCCCTGGCTGGTGGATGCAGCAGAAAACGCTCTTGCTGAGCACGTGATTACAGACTCGGTCCAGCCCCGGCACAAGCGAATTGCACAAGTCATGGGTGAGCATGTCACCATTGTACTTTTTTATTTGCATAAAACAATTACCCCACGGACAGTAGCTTCGGAGTTGTCTAGACAACATGCTTTCGATGGTATCGCTGACCTCAGACACACTGGGCTAGCTCTAAATTAGCAATGAGCAGGGCTGGAGGGATGTATTATGGTAGTTATAAACCATAAGAAGGTATTTAAATAGATAGATAAGACACATGCAAATCTTTTCATTGCCATGGCAACCATCTTGATATAGGTTTTCCATATGTAGCAAGAAGGGCAGAGCAAAAGACACTGGAAAAATAGCAAGAACCTGTAATGATAATGAACCCTGACAGTGTATTAGTCTAGATTTTGGTCACTTATTAACTCTTAATAGAATACAAACTTCTATAGTAATACAGTGTTCAGTGGGTCAGGGAGCAATTACTTCTAAACCTTTGCTATAAGGATCTCTGCTATATGGCTATACCTAATGTACCAATTCTTCACAAATTGATCTGACTGATTAAAAAACACTTTGCTATTAGATGTAAATTGCTTAGCTGCTCAAAAGCGCTTTGCAGGGATGGGTTGCACAAAGCATGAAAATATGTCATTTATGGACATCTCTATATTTCCCTCCTGGTTTTATTGGCCGGGCGAGGAATCTTGTAAATCTGAATTTGCCGATAATTGTCACCTAATAGCTGGGACCGCCAATTTCAAAAGGGAAACGCACTGCAACCCCTCAACACACGTGTGACCCCTCCATACGTTACCTGTCTAAGCAGACCAGAACTAGGTTATTTCTTCTTTTTTGTTCTTCCTTCTTACAGTTCTTCATTTCTTCTAAGTGCGAAACCAGTAGTTTGAAAGCCAGCTCACGGCTCTAATGATGCCTCCCGTGGCCAGCGAGGGTCCCCTCCAGCGGTGTCTTTCTCAGATAGATGCGCAGGATGAAAGCAGCTGCTGCAGCTCCGACCTGGAGGCATCTTGTCCAACCCGTCTGCATCCTCTGTGCTTGTCCCCACTCAGTCCAGAGCTACTGGGGCATGGGTGGCCAAGGTGGGAAGGACACAGGCATGCTACCCCACTTCAGAGAGTTTTCTCCACAGATCAGATGCGTCAGTAGTGACTGGGGTCTTTGGAAATGAATTATGGTTAACCTTGCAGGGCTTTTTTTTTGTTGTTGTTTTTTTTTTTTCCTTGATGGTAGTGAAGATGCAGTTGTAGGGACCAAGCCTGTTGCAAACTAATTCCTTGTTACCGCCGCTTGCCGTACCTGTAACGGATGGTTTTGGTGCGTAAGGGTGTTTGGAGGCGGATGGCCCACACCATGCTTTTGCATTACCCCGTTTCTTTCCACCCCGGCAGGCAGTGGAGTACCCCGCTTCCCAGCCCAGCTCTGGGGGGGACTGAATCTGCCACAGCCTCCGTGCCATCTCCTGTTGCCTCCGTCCGCTGCCTCCTTCCTATCACACTTCACATAAAAGCCTTGTTCTCCTTGTCAGAGCCCTTCCTAAAAAGCTGTCCTTTTATTTATGCTTTCAGGGAATAATTTTGGCCAGCACCATCAGGCTTTTACTGTACAGCTCTCCACAACACCCATGCCAAGCCTCCTCCTTCAAACTCCTTTTGGGCAGTGACTCCTCCAAGCCCTTGAAGACGGCAAGGCAGGTAGGGGGCTGCAACAACTGCTTATTATTTTAACTGCAGCCATTTTACTGTTGCTTTGTCTTTCCTCTCTCTGCCCAACTTGTAAGGTAGACAGGAAGCAATTTGGGCAGGCACCATCCTATCCTCCTGCAATGTGCAGCACCGAGCACAGTAGCTCTGACCAAAACCCCGCGGGTGATACCGCGGTGCAGAGAATAATTAAAAAGCTGTGCTCGTTTCCCAGATGAGATACACTCCTGTAGTGTGTAAATCAGTCACAGTCCTGGAGGAATAATCCAGGCAGGATAATTGTGCAGGGGAAAGGCCCCAGGCGTGATAGGGGTTTGCATTAGCAATGCCTTTTCATCCATCTGTCTTTTGACCAGAGCTAGAGAAGGCCAGAATTTGACTTATAAGGATGTTTTGATCAACTGATTATTTCAGTGACAGAGCTCCTGAAGTACACACAGACACAAAATATCTTATTTGTGTACAGGAGCAGCCGGGAGCCAGCAACTGCAAGGTTTTCTTCTTCAAACATTAATCTGTTTAGGATCTACCAGTTCCCTTCTAATCCTGGAGAATGTGACCATCAGCTTGACTGGGGGAAATATTTCACCTTGTGAAATATTTCACCTTAAGTGTTTATCCACTGAGTACAGTGGAAGCAGAAACAGGCCAAGGAAGAATCTGGCTCAGAGCAGGCATTAAATGATATAGTTTATTGGTATACTATCGTTATGTATTAATTAGGCTAAAGAGGAGCTGAAGAGCCCTGCTCACGGTCAGAGCTTGGTGGTGCTGTTCAAGTGTGTTAGGAGCCCTGTCCAACACCTCCAACACGTACCCCACTTTTTGGTGTCATTAGGGGAAGGTTAAAGGTGCTGAAGATGCCTGGTACCAAAATGTATCCCAAGAATGGACGTGAAAGCAATGCAAGGGCAAGTATATTCGTCCTGCAGTCAAATGCTTTTTACAAGTCATGGATAACATACGTGCTACTAACAACAACTATGCTGTTAAAAAGTGTATTCCAAAGTTTAGGAAAGGCACTTTGGTGCTATGGAGGAGAAAGAGTCTATGACAGACTCCACCTGTGTATTTTCTTTTTAAGATCATCTAAACTTTATTGAAGACTAACCACAGAACTGAAAATTGTTGGTATTAACACTCTAGGGCATCCTGTGTAGTGAAGTCTCAATTTCTTATCCTGAATACGTGTTCTGGCTGACAAATTTTGGGGTGTTATTTTGCCTTCTAGATATTCAGATGTTCTTTTGACATCTGGGAATTTAATTAACAGCTTTTGCATGTATTTAAAGCAAAGTAAACTTTCTTCGAGCCTCCTGATGGTGAGGAGCAATCTTATTTATGAACACTGGCACCTGTCATGTTAATTTGCACAAAGTTTTTGATTTATCCTAAAAGAACACATTACACAGTGGATTTGGAGGAGTTAAAGGGAATCTGCAGGGTGACTTTAATCTTTATGTCTTTATATACTTGAGGGCATTTTACTGCACCTCTGCACTGCTTTCACTACACAATCATTTTCTGCTTTAGAAATGTAGCCATTTGGATCAATAGTTACAGTACAATATATTGTACTTCTGATGGGAGCCTCACACGACAGTTAAGAAGCACCGTGGTAATTTCGCAAAACGCTTGGCTACACTCTGAAATATATTTTAAAAGTAAAGTTGGCAAAACATACACTGTGCAAAATTTACAAGAGCCCTAATGAAATTGTACTTACTCTACTTACTTTTATTAAAACTAAATTAGGAAAAATGGGATGTAAAGGGATGTTCCTTGCTTGAAACATGGGTGTTTTAATAGGAAGCTGTAAGTATTAAGGACTAGGCTATCTGCCTTTCTGAATTTGTTGTAGCAGCGGTTTTAAACTCCTGTGGAACAGTGTTGGCTTGTTTGGAGGGATTTTAGAAGGGAAAGATTTCTAGCTAATGTGATAAGCGTGCATTTTCTGGGCTTGATTTAAAAGAAAGTAGAAAAAAAGGATGTTTAGAGACATTTTCTCGGTGCAGAGAACAAAAAATAAAAGAGGATCTAAAAATATACGTCCCTTAAAGTGTTAACAAATGTATCCTGCGCGTTGTGGATTTTACAGTAAATTCTTTATCTATAAACAAACCGGGTTATCACAGCTGTTTATTGTACTGCTAGCCCTGATCCTAACCTTTATGTCTTTATTGCTTACATACCATTCCCTTGTTTATATGTCTGTACCAGCCTGTGCCCTTGAACTTGGCCCCCACAAGCCCTGACCCGGAGCGCTCGCTCACTCACACAGGTCACGTCGGCAATCAGTAAATGGGAGACGGGCCTGGCGGGCGGCCGAGCGGCCGACGGGCAATTAACACACCGCCAAAGCCTCCTTCACCGCCGGGGCTGCCGGAGGGGCAGACCACCGGCCACGGTCCTTGGCGCTGGAGCTGCGGCACCCTGGCCAGGCTGTAAGTTACGGCGGGGAGAAAAAGAAAGAGCGAGCAAGGGGAGGAGGAGAAAGGAGGAAAGGGCAGACGGGATCCCCTTTGAAGGGTTGCTTCTGCCTTGATGTGGGATGCCAGCTGGACTGCTCACCAGTGCCCAGCAAAACCACCTGGAAAGCAGCGCTGGGGGCTACGCTAGGAGAGGGGCGATGCTTCACCACTGCAAAACCGCCAGTCCCCCTCCCTTCTCAGCTGCCCAGCTAGGGACTTGGTGGGGTGCATAAGAAATGAAAGGAAAGCCGTGTGCTCTTCTGCTCTTTTTTTTTTTTTTTTTCCCTCTCCTCCGGCTGATAAGCTGACAGCCAGGCGTGCATTGTTCTGATAACTCAGCAAAGTTTGGTTTTCGTACAGACAAACAGCCCGTGCCCTCCAGCATCCTCACCAGCAAGGCTTGAAGGACAGGACGGAGCGGGCAGCGCAGGAATAAGCAGGGACAGGGATGTGGCTGGGAAGATCTGTCTTCAGATCAATGAGAAACTTCAACCGTAAGCCAAAAAGTACTTTATAAAACCCCTGATGTCCCATGTGGTGGATTTCAATGCATAAAGGATTTTGGCTCAGCTCAGTGGGCTGCATCAGACTGTTTGCCACCAGGAGTGCAGTTGGGGCACACTGTGGCATGAGCCCAAGAGATGGACTCTCCGAAACGTGGGCAGCACCAAACATGCTGGGGCAAACCGGTATCAGTGCATGCGGTGAGCCTTCGTCACCACTCCTCAGAGAAATTGTAACGGTTTTGGTTTCAGTTAGTTGAACAAGATCTTCACTAAAAACAAACCTCCTGGCGAAAACATCTCCAGGTCTGAATCAAAACCTTCATTTGCTACTAAAAATAATGTCAATGAATGGAAGAATTCATGAATTCTCCCAGGGAAAAGAAAAGATGATCCCATTAACCTACATTACAGCCATCACCATTAGGAGATACCATTATCCTGCAGTTCCTACACTGTCTTGTCGGAGATGCTGCAGTCATCCCTATAACTGTGTGGTAACTCCTGGCAAATGCTGACTTTTCAATAGGCAGTATTGCGGCCAAGTACTTTGTCGGATTATAAGGCCCAATCCGCGTAGCCTTGCATAAGCGTTTTGGCTGTTCAGGCAAAAGCCTATCTCAAACCACGCTTTGGATCAGAGCTCCAGACCAGGATTGGGTCCCCCGCCATCTAAAATGATAGGATTTTACTGCCTTATGAGGTCATGAGCAGTCATAATCGATCAATACAGAGGATGATACGAGTATCAAGAGTTTTAATGGCATAATATTGTGTTGTAGAAGTTGTTTCACCTTCTAAAGTAACACGTACATTTTCAGTGGCTGTTCTTCACACTTTTATTGATACTCAGCCACCAAAGTGAGAGTGCTAATGAGTGCCCATATTTGGTGAATAAGTTTAACTGAATACTACTAGTTGGAGAATTGGAATGTTATTGTTTAATATAAAGTGTATATATATTTACATATACATGGGCAATATTCTGTTCTCTTAATATATTCTGTTTACTTTACACATTTAGGCTCTGATTACAAGCATTCTGGTAAGTTTAGTAATCAAATTTTCATATATTCAGAAGCGTGAATTTTCCTCAGCTTTTTACTTTGCGCCGTCCTTCTACCTACCAGCCCAAGATTTTGTTTTAGTTTTATTCTTGTGGGTTTTGGGGGTTTTGTTTTGTTCCTCAGAGGAAGGAGCTGCAGAGAAGTCAGTGTGGTTTTGCAGTAAAGGAGCTGGAGTGGTCCTCAGGACTCATAACTTGACTTACTTCAGGTTCTTAGTGTGACCAGAAGCTAATAACTCAATCCTTATGCCTCAGTTTCCCAGCTGTGAGGTAGTGGTAATACATTACTCTCATGAGTAACATGAAGATATATTCAGTATTTACCTGCTGTTCTCAGGTTGGAAAAGGATGGTTTCAGAGAAAGCTGTTGCTGGAAAATGGGCTGTTGGGAATCCACATATCTCACATAGTCTTAATTGTGGTACCAGGCGCCTGGGGGAAGAAACCCTCCCATTCCTTCCACACCAGCTCAAAAGGCAGTTGAAAAGCTCTTGATAACATCACCAAAGCAAAAGGACTTAGGAAGCTTCAGGTCTGAAAGCCAGCCGGACAGCACAAGGGCAAGACCTTACAACCTTGGCCTCCGTTGGCACGCTTTAAAGCAAGGCAATAAATAGCGTTTCTCACTAAGTGTGCTTCCTGCAGAGCAGCTAAGTATCCCTCCCAGTTGCATAAGGGTTAACTGAGCCCTAAGAATGTTGTTGATATGTTATCATAGCTCTAATGTAGCCATCAAAAAGTACCAGGCAAACAGCATGTATTTAAAAATGTGCAGTTTTCATACCCTTCCATGGGAGATTTTAGTCTTTTTTTCCTACCCTTGCAGGGTGTCTCTTTTTTAAAAGTTACTTCTCGGAAATATTCTCAAATCTAGAATTAAGAAAATCTGTATGTTAAAGGCTACAGTAAAATAGAACCTTTGTTCATAGGTTTAAAAAAACAAGTAATAAGATGTATATTTATGTAACAAGGAGGCAGATTTATAAAAAATGCTGTTGTGGCTTGTAATTTCAGATGAAACGGTCCAGTCTCGGGATAAGAAGCGGCGGATGCCGACATGTAGTGATGTGCAAACTCCCCTGTCTGAGCTGAGTATATTTCTAACTTTGCTCTAATTATCAATCACTTGATTCATGTCAGACGGCTCACATTTAAATCAAGTTTTTCTGCTATTTAGACAGGTACTCTGTAAACACAGGGAGAAGAGGTGGTTTCTGGAATGAACGGGAATGGCTGCCTGCGTGGCTGTCTGAGTCCATGTTCTCTATGAACAAATTAAAAGCAAGAGTCTTTCATGCTAAATTTGTATGGCCCTCTGCACAAATTGCCCAATTTATTTAAGTATTTTCTGGTGGTGAGATGTTTTGGGACGCGGGGGTTGATAAAATGCATTAAATAAAACACTGCAAGTCGAATTTAAGTATAAAATGAAATTCTTTCTGTGTTGGGTTTGATGTTCTTAATTTAATCCCTGGTGGACAGTAGTCTGCATTACAAAACCTTCACACATAATTTGGCACAGTTTGGATGATTTGCAATCTCTCCCTTGCTCTCCCTGCAGAGGATGCCCTGAGCAGATCCTGCGTGGAGGCTCGGTGACCTCTCCTCTCTCAGGAGGGTGGTCTCTTCAGGTCACTGTTCAGGTCATTTCTGCAGCAGAGTAAGGAAGCTTTGACTGTTTCTTCCCTTGTGTGGGTAAACAGAGGACTTTAATTTCCAGCACTACCGGTCCCTAACCTTCAGAAGCTAAGCAGTCACCGAGGGGGATGGGGAAGACATGTCAAAAGAAAGTGCAGAGCAAAGAATGTAAAGAATTTTGCTTATCTGTGACAAGTTTCTAAGCGTGTTTGATTATGGTAATAAGGATACCTCATTAACAAAGGATTTTAAAGGCATGTACACCATTGATAATCAGCCCTGGCCAAAGTACAGCGTACATTTTTAACTTTTTTTTCTTTTTTCAATGGGATATGTTTGAAATACGGCAGCACTTTAGTGTGAATGTGGAATTTCACTCGATGCCCGAGGGTGGGGCCGTGGCAGCTAAGGAAGGAGCTGTATCTACTGAAGATAAAGTCCCCATCACCGCCAAGAGATGACTGTAAAACGTGCACAATTCCCAATCCTTAAAACTCTCCCTAATTGCAAATCTGCTCATTGTTTTAACTTATCTCTGCCAGTGCTGTGCTGAATTAGTCCTTTGGAGTCCCTGAATGGGATCAAGGGAAGAGAAGAGGAAAGGAAGGATGGGAATGAGGGCGAATGAGAAACAGAAGAAAGAAAGATAGCCAGAGAAAAGGAAGGGAGGTGGGGGGAATGGGGGGCTGTTAAGCATAATTGCCCTTTGGCTTCCTATGAAATTGTAAAAGCTTTTGAACACCGTTGCTGAACCAGCCACGAGGACGTTTTCCGCATCCCTGCTTCATGGGAGGCCTCTGGCCTGGTGCTGGGGGGAAAAAGGAAAGAAATGGTTCAGCAGGAATTCACCTCCCCTGTTCGGATGCTTTCTAGTGTGTGTCTTGCCTGGAAACTGACCCAGTGAATGTCCCCCACCACCAGCCTCTGTGCCGGTCCCCCATGTTAGGTCCATCGGCCATCTCCCCCCTGCCCAGTTCCCCACTTGTGGGGTAGGAGATCCACCACCTCTGTGGTCACCTCCTGTTTTGGCCAGCTTGGCACTGTAGCAGGCAGCTGTTCTCACCAACAAGCAATCCGTGGGAATTTGCTCCAGCTCCACCTGATACCTGGAGTATTCCTGGTTTTGCATCCTTATCTCCTAATGAGTTTATAATCTAGGACAGAATGGTACCCCCGCTGTTCTCCAGACTTTTTATCAAATGATTTCCCTATCAAACACATTCAGATGACAGACAAGCCGCTTCTGGCCCCGTGTGGCTTCCTGTGTGGCTGCTTTTTTGAGTAGGAATGGACTTGAGCAGAAATTTTGTGTTATGTCAAACTGGAGAAAAATGAAAACCACCAATGCACAGGGCTCTTTAGGCATGTTCCAGATATAATATTTGGATGCTGGCTGCCCAACCCTAAACGTGGTGGATATAACTCAGTGTTTCTTCTTCTAGTGCCTTTGGAGTGAAGAAAGCATTTTAATATCCACACACCTCTAATAAACTAAAGCTGTAACGAGGCTTTTTCTATTTGTATTGCTCTTTTGTTGCCTCCTATGCGCATTTACCATTGATTTTTGCCAAACTCCCCTATACTGTAACTGTGCAGTTATAAACTGGTGTTATTGAGGGGAACTGAGGAGAGAAAGGATAGCCATAAAATTACTGGTTGCAAACAAACACCGCAGCTCTATTTGGGCGTTTATCAATAACACCTGGAGATTATTGCATACAGCCTTCCTAATCAGTAAATCAGCCAGCCACCAGTTGTTTCCTTAGCCACATCAGACAAAAATGTAACAGCTGTTTAATTTACTTTTTTTATGGTAGGAAATTCATATCCTGAATCATTGATATCTTTATTTTGCAACTTGCTGCCATTAAATTATTTCTTTTCTTTTCTCTCAGTGTTGCCTGCTATAAAAGATGGGAGGGTCGCTCTGCGTGCACGAGGTGGCCTGATGTCATCTTTCAAGATGGTGCCCGCATGGAAACCAAGTAAAACTCCCCGGAGCTTTCCTAAGTAAGTTGGGACATCCCCTCAAGTCCAAGGGGGGGCACTTGCTAATGTGAGCAGGAACTGAAGGAAGCACAAGCTCAGAGACAAAGCTTTGCAAGCTCTAGAAACTTTAAAGCAAATGGCTTCGGTTGGCTTGAGACCGTGCAACAGCCAGCTACAACTGAATGCTTTATTGCCGTCTGGAAGTGTTTATTTTCTGAACATAAATTCAAGGGACAGATTCAAGGCATGTCTAGAAATAAAGCATATCATCATGTGAGCTAAGCTGACAAGGACAATTTACTGTACCCTGCATTCGTTCTGGGCCAATCGGAAGAGAAGAGGCTATTAACATCCTGAAATTCCCGCTGTTCGGCTCTCCCTGTCCCTTCACTGAACTCAGGAATGGCATGTATTAACCCCTTGAGGGCCTCCCGTGCACGGCGCACATCCAAAGAAGGGACACTTGTTTAGGCCCGGTAGACATATGCAGTATGTCCAGCTCTTATTGACAGCAGCAGAAAACTGCTTTAAAAGCCATGACACGGCCTGCGCTGTCTGGAGGCCCAGCACAGGGTTAACATCTTTCCTAGAGGCAGTTTCGGTGCTGTAGATGAGCATTGACTTACTCTGTTTAAAGACGAGAGTTCACTGGTCAGCTTGACCTTGAATTCTCTTGTAAAGACAGGAACAAGTTGACATACTGTTCGTGTTTCCAGTGGCTGCAAAGTTCAGGGAATACAACGCAACTGCAGCTCACATGCCGTGAGCATCACTTAGAGAAGAGAAGGGAAAGTTCATTTCCTACTTTTTAAATCCTGCCAGCAAGAAAAGTAACAAAACCAGAAGAGAGTCAGAAGGTAAAGCGTAAAGGGCACAACAGCAGATATTGCAGAGAAAAGGTGCCATTCGTAGTTGGGAACGTGTTATAATAAAATCCACAAGCAAAAGTCCACAGAGGACTGTTTGCATAGCAGCATTACAATATCTACATGTGTAAATAGAGGGAACAGCCTTTAAATCCACGTTGCAGCAGCAACTGTTGGGTCTTTTACCTGCAGCCGCGCTGCTTGAAGTATTCCTCCTGACTTCGTGAATGTCCTTGTATAGGACAGCACGATCAGCCCTATTCGAACATTGCAGCTGAGGAAAACATATTATTCTGGTTCTGAATATGAGTTTTCTATAAACAGCACTGCAGAAGGGTAGTACGGTTAAGTTCACTCGTCTCCAGCTCCTTCTTTTCATCCTGTCCCCTCTCTACATGGTAGGGGGTACAGATTCAGCCCAGCAGCTCGTTGCTGCCTCTTCCTCCCTGGGAAAAGCACACCTCCACCTCCAGCCCCTGCGTGAGAAAACATAAGCTGGTGCCTGGGGAAAGGGAAGCCCGAGAAGAAAACTCCGTATCGGCTTTTCTAGGTTTTCTTTTAAATCGAGGCTGGCTCCCATGTAGCCTGGTGAGGCTGAAGGCACAGCACACCCAGGCACTCCTGTAGCCACAGGCCTAGAGAGGCAAGAGCAGAAGCAGGAGTAGATGCTGGATCCTGGTCAGCCCCTCAGACAGCTTCTCTAGAACACAAGTAAATCCACACATATTAAAACCACACACACTCTCCCTGCAGTTTGGTCCCATTTTTCATTTGGGAAATGTATTTCTGTATTTTGGCACAGAGTCATGCAGCAGGATCTCTCTACTATATTGGCATAATGTTCACAGCTGTAATCAAAACATTTGTTCTCCTATCTTCTCCCAAATCACTTGGGGTCTCCTTCTCCCACCAAGGAGCCCATCTCATGCATTCCCTGGCTGCTACACATGGCTTAAGTATCGCAACCTTCAGTACTAGACCAGAATAATATAAAAGCCACAAAGAATCATTTATCGGGCGTGACATATTTTGTGCTCTTGTGTAAGCTTTCCTAAGGCACTTCTGAATGTCCTACTGGGTGACTGTAAAGACACCAAGGACTCAAAGTCATGGGTATCATCTTTGTTACGAGCCCTAAAACACTCAGCACAAAGACAAAGCTGAGTGAATTCAACTTTTCTGAAATTAAGATACTATATTGTCTCACCAAAGTGCTTCCAAAGATCCCTTTAAGAGCAGAGTGGTTTGGGACCGAAAGGATCCTAGTACTGAAATTTATCTTAATCTTCTATTACTATAGAAGTGTTTCTGTGCTTTAAAAATACACTCCCTATTTCTTACTTTCAGGCTACCCTAATCTCAAATTAGCCTTCTGAGCAAAGGTCAGGAGTGCAGGAGTGCAGGTCTTATTGGTTCAATTAAAGGAAATAACACAAAATCACACAGGCTATTGCAGAAGTCTTTGTCAACAACTTCCTGAATACTGAGAGGCTGCTCGGGCATGAGCTGTCTATACAGCCAGATAATGCTTTTATTAGAAACACATTAGTGTGAGAATTTTTTTTTTTTAAATATACATGGCTAATAGATACATTCATCTCATAGCTTTCACGGTAAAAGTCTTGGACTAGTGCTTCTGATTAATTATTAATGTTTGTCGTCTTGTTCTTTTTTTCAGTGTGTTTACAACTTAGCCTTGCCTCTCTCTCTTTTTCCCAAAATGCTTGCACATAACAAAGCTCAGATAACTACACTGGTAGCTGTCGTACTGTTACTCGCCAATGTCCTTAATAATGACAAAATGTTAAGTATAATGTACCAATAAATATTTTGGAGTTAGGGAACTGGCAGGTACGTGGGGAAGGCACTTTGTGTTAGCAGTTGATATACTGTTGTTACATTGATGAAAACTGGGGCTAATGCATTTGTGTAAAGATCCTCTTTTTAAAGTGATTTTCCTTTCCTTCTTTCTTTTTTTTGTTTGTGTCCTTGTGCCTGAACATTTGACCCTGGGGGAGTAGGATGGAAAGATTGTTTAAACAGCAGAGAATTGTTTATTTCCATTTTCTCCCTCTTTTTTCCCCCTTTTCAGTTCTCTTTACAGGTAAATCACTCGCGATATGGGAGAATCTCCGAAAGTTCAGAGGTTTGGGGCAGGAAACGCCTTTCCTCCCCCCAGAGTTTGGATTCAGAGCTAAATTTATCTGAATGCTGTCATTTCCCTGCTTTTCCTTCTCTACCTCCTTCACTACATTCCTCTTTCTCCCTCCCCATTGCCAGCCACCCAGATCTTATCCTTTCCTTGACCTGCAGCTCCCCCTCCCTAGCCTTCCACTGCTCTAAAATGTCCGGAGGCTACGGCTGAAGGTGGTAGTTTCGCCTGTCAGGTTTTTTTTTATTCCTGGGCAGTATTATAGCAAGAAATGCTCTAGAATCCTTTGCCCTCAGAGGCTGTCTCCATCAACAGACGCTAAAAGCAGGTTTGGTGGCCCCTAAGATGAAAAGACAGCAGTGGTGCCCAGCAGAGAAGTCCAGGCTTGCTCATGGCTTGCTGGGTGCAAGTGCCCACCGGTGATACAGCGAAGGGCCCACGTAGGTATGGGCCATTGCAATTTGTTTTACGTAAAAGGATTCTGAAATAGGTGCGGAAGTCCAGCCAAATTTCCGGCCTGCTCCTGCTTTCTCTAACATGTTCTGCTCATTTGCAACACTTATCACTATCTTGAATGGTCTGTCCTGGTAGGGAATACACAGAGTTCAACAAGATCCCTCTCTTTTTTTCTTTCTTTCTTTTTTTCTTTTCCTTTTTTTTTTAAATATTGTAGTCTTGCACTGTGGCTATTCTAGTTTTTCACAGAAGTGGCAGGCAGCCAAAGACTGGAGTCATTATTTGCAAACTCTAAAAATAGAGTCAAGATTTATAGGAAGAAAACAGATATGTCTTGTTATAAAACCATGAATAAGGATTGGCACGAGCATAACGGTTTATTCTTTTTTGATATTACTTATTGTAAATTGCACTCTATCTTTCTGGGAGATACACTAGATAGTTACAGTACAGAAACATTTCCTTTACTTGAGAGTGCTGGAGAACTGCAGTTTATTTGTTGTAAAGACTTGATTATTCAAAGGAAGCGATAAGAGACGAGGTAGCCCCTGGGAATTCTGTGCATTGTTGGGGTGGACAGTTTGTTTTTAAAAAAGTATTAGTGATCTTCTTCTGCAGGTCACTGCTGATAAAAATTACATCCAGCCCACCTCTTTGCCCAGCATAAAGGTGCCTTACGAGTTGCACTTCTGGCTCATATTGCTTGTTACTATAAACCGTGAACATCACATCCCTGATCTAACCAATGTTAATAACACTACGCACACTATCTCCTTCCTCATAGGTTCTGGCGGGGCAGCAACAAAAGGAAAAAAAAAAAAAAAGAAAAAAAAAAGGAGGGGGGAAGCATAGAGAGGGAGAGGCTTTCACAAAGAGTTAAAAAGGCCTGATGAAATCCTTACAATGTACACCATATGGCTTGACATTTACCAGATTAGTTAAACATTTCTACTGGGGATAAATATTCCTGCACATCGATGTAAAGAAATTGCATGAGACAAGGGCACATACAGCATATTTATGCCATGGAGTAATCTTTTTTTTTTCCCCTTTTTTTTTCTTCCCTTCCCTTTGCTAGCAGAATTCAGCTTGCCGAACGTGTAGGGGCCAATTGTACTAAACCCAAATGACCCCCCACCCTTGTGCGCTCCTGAGCTGCTTGCCAATGTGGCTGCAAACACAAGCCCCCTCCCAACATCGCCCCAAACGCACTCAAAACTCTCACCCAAAAAAGTTTTGAATGAGCAATCTTGCTATTAAAAAAAACCCAAACAACTCTATGGAGAGGCTAAAACATTAAAGTTTGTCAAAATCTATTTCAGGACTCGGGTTGCCTGAGGAGAGATGACTGTGATGGCTGCCAAACTGATTCAAGGCGGGTTGATGCAGAGGAGGTGACTGCTGGTGCCCGTGTCTGGTGTAGACTACTCCGCTCCTTGGTGAACAGCCCTAAAGCCATAGATTTCATTTGATCTTTGCAAAGGCTAACATCTGTCTGCTGTCATTTTAGTAAGATTGATGACAGGCTGGGATAGGGGAGGAGGAGGGGGAGTGCAGCGGGAGGAAGGCTGGTCCCCGCAGCCCCGATGGCTGTGGCCAAGCCTGCCCGGAGTCGCTGGCCCGGACCCTCTGGTCGGCTGCGGCAGTGGCAGGGAGTAGCTCCTGCACCACTCCGGCAGTAATTGCGCTGGGTTGTTACAGCGGATTGCAGGAACTCGGAGACGTAAAGGCGGCATTTTGCACCTTATATATCTTAATAGATTATTCGCGTCACAGGCAACACAGAGCGAAATGTTATGACAACCACAAGAATGTAGTTTACTGTGGCTTAATGTGGCTGGGCAGTGCAGGGTAAAGCTATCAAAAAAAAAATTTATTTTTTTTTTTTAAGTTTCCGAGAGAAACTAACTGATGTGGACATGCAGCTATTTTTATATGAAACCCTGACTTTTGGCAAACTCTTTCCAGGCTATAGCAGAAAATGCTTACTCTTTTTATTAGTAGTAGTATCGCAGTGCCAAAGTAAAAATCCTATGCTCTCCCACTTGGAAGCTTTCTTGCAAGCTGATGAAATAGGGGAATCTTCTACAAAGGACACATGTCCCAAACGGGGCAGCCAGTTGCTGGCTGCAGCGTGCAATACGCCTCAGAAAAAAATAGCTTTCATACTTGGGCAGGATGAAGTCCATGTATCTTTTTCCATGAATGAATGAGTGAATGAATGACTATCAATGCTGAAATTTGATCTTACCGCAAAATCCTAGCGATTCGGGCTTCACCAGGCACACATATGTATACAAGAGGGATCTCGGCACTTCTGGGAAAGAAGTGCGGTGCACTGCGGAAGAAATGCATAGCGATAGGGTTACTGCCCTCGTGGATTGGGAAGCGAGAAATGTACCTGCGAATCTTAATCCCAATATTAGATTGGAAACCATTGAGGCAAGGGCTGGAAGCAGCCCTAGATCCTCTCTGGGAGCTGGAGGGGAGACGGGTGCATAAGCCGGTAACTTTAACAAGCTGGAATTCAAAACATGCCTGACCTAAAACCCCAGGCTGCGACGTGGACGGGCTTGGGGGAAAGCTCAGCTCCAGCCCCTCCTGTTGAGATTCAGAGTGCTGCGACCGATGCCGTGCACATTTTAACCACACAGTGTCCCGTCACGACAAAATGACATCACGTGAGGATGGGATTTCAGCTGTGGGCAGGGAAGAATGTCGCTTAGAGTATGAAAACGAAAACAAGCTGTGCACGTCTTATTCTTGTGGGTCGGGGAAGAGCAGAGACTCCCACCCAAATGGGAGGGCTGGCTTGGGCCCCACATGAACTTTGTGCTTGGGTGATCACGGGTGCCTGGATTGATAGAGAGTGAGCCAGGGAGATAAATACATGTACGCAGGAAAATAAGAACAGATAACGGATTGGTGTAAGTCACAGTATATTTCCTCCTAGTGATGAAAGGCTAAGAGTGAGTTATAGATCTTTCCTCATGATAAAAACAGATATTTCTTTCCAAATCATTTATCTATAAGATACTGAGATATTATTTAGGTCCGCATTGGTATTAATCTGGCTCTTTGCGTTTCCATCCCAGTCCCCCAGCAGGTGAAAACATGCTGGTAGGGACCCTAAAGATTTCATCTGCAGCTCCCGTGGACGAGGAATTAGATTTTATTTTAGGGAGTTGAGAAGACAGAGGGCATGTTTATCCTAGTGTCTCAGGTAAATGTGACACGGCTATTTATGCACTACCAGAGTTTAAATCTTCATTTCTTCAGGTCCTTAATGTACGAGAAGCAATCGCTGTAAGTGTTACAAGATCTGTTTACTGCTCTGGGATATAATTAACTAAAAAAAAAAAAAAAAAAAAAAGAGGATGCCTCTATGAAGAAAACAACCCCACCTGACAACTTTGATGTAAGAAGAGCCTTCTGCCTTTGACTGCTCCGGAGGCGCTCGCATGTCAGGTGGGTGCGCTCAGCCCTTTCATCCCCACAGTCAAGGCTATAGAACATTTACATGTCTCAGAGATATGACATATGTACAGTACACGTGTGTGAGGGCGGGTAGCCTCGGCTTGAAAAGAGAATTCAGAAAAAAGCAGCACGTTTTTGTCAACAGGGAAAGATTAGAGTACCTGATTTTACAGCTAGAGCAGAGAAATGTTTTCCGTGTGATTAGAAAAGCCATTATTATTAGTATTATTGTTACTACTAATAATGTTGTTGTTATTGTTAAAAATGTATTTACTAAGGGTCCATTCTTCGACCCGCTTCCCTTGAGGGGCTGGGCTGTGCTCTGGGGCGGAGCCGCCGAAACCGGCTGGAACCGGCTGGAACCAGCCCCTGCCTCTCCTCACAGCACCGAGCTCTCCACAAAGCTGCCTCCGGCTTGAGGAGATGGTGGAAACATTAGGACAGGCAATGGCAGCGGGGCTGAGGGGAGAGCGCAGGCGAGCTGGGGACAGAGCCTGGGGCGCGTCGCGGCTGGACGGCGCTGGGCAGGGCTGTGGGAAGGGGGCGGAGGGGCTGGTGGTGCGGGCTGGGCGCCGTGTGCGTGAGTAACGGCTGTTTGCCTGCACAGGCGCTCGCGGGTCAAGGGGACTCGCATTTCTGCTAAACGGTCCGGTATATCTTCACCTTCTGTAATCTCAGCTGGAGCCTTTGCTGTCATGCTTTCCCTCTGTAAAACCCCCGCTTTTGAATCTTAAAAGAAATCTTTACAGTGGTCAGTAAATCCTAATGTTGTTACTTGTTCTGTTTTATGAGATTTCCAGTAACACACGGCTTCGGAGATTTGTCACTTGGCGGATCAAACAGCTCTAAGGACGCAGCAGACTTGGGCTGAAGGGGGAAGAAGTCAACTGTCCCCATCTTGTTTAAATGAGCTTCAGGTTCAGTACATTAACGTGCTAATAAGGAAGTCTTGTGTTCCCACACTGTTCTTAAAGGCATTCTCACACTGCTGACCTGACCCCTTTAATCCTGGCTTTCCTGAAGGAAAAGCTGATCCATCAGGCCTCCTGTATCTAAAATGGGATGAAAGGAAGCGGTGGACCTATTTCCACGCCGGTGTTTCTCAGGTACCTTAAGCAGCCTTGTTCTTTTTGTATTCATCTCTCATTTCCCTGGGAAGGGGGGAAAAAAATAAAAAAGAAAGGAAAAAAGCCCCTAGATGTGAGGGCTCAAATCACTAAAGATGAGAAACAGCAAACGGAAATAAAGAGGTCACACACCTAAGTTAGCTTATGATTAAAAAGAAATTAGTGGGGCTATTTTTAATTTGTTTAAATATATTACTTTCCATTAAAAAGGTCTTTATATTTCACTAAGTATGAGATGAAGTGTGTCACCAGAGGAAGATTTTTCAGTTTTAGTCTCTTTTCTCTTAAACAATTAGAAGTCAAAGAAACTCCACTGAAGTCACAAATGTGAAGCCAGCAGAAATGGCAGCGGAGTGGGACTTTTCCTCTACAATACAGCACGGTCGCCTTCCAGTGGGGCCAGTTTACAAGAATTCAGGGAAGAAAAACGTAAGCCGTGCACAACGGGTACGTTGTGGGTAGGTCTGTGGTACCACATAGCCCCCCAAATACTCAGCCGCAGAATGTTGTGCAGCCTTGGGAAGCAAAACGCTGTGTTCATGCGCTCAGACTCAGCCCAAGACGTTTGAGCCCCAGCCCAAGGAGCTGGTGGGAGCCCTCTTGGAGGCTGAAGTGCATCTCGTGTCTGAGTTGTGCTGCCAGAGCTTACGTCTTTTTTTGTTAAATCTGCTAGGCTATGGATATTTTCAGGCTGCAGCTGACAGAAATTAGAAAGGATAGTTGTAAACGAAGTTTTGTAATGCCAGAAGTCTCTGATGGAGCTTTTTTAATCAGTGCACGAGCTAAACGGTGATCCAACTGTTCTAAGACTTTCCATGAGATTGCTTGGTTTTCCATTTTTCCTCCATATTTTCACTTCTGGAATATCCCTTTTGTTAAATGGAGTGCCTTAAAAGTGACCACAGCAATTGGGTTAGTCTCTGCAAACCTGAGGCTATGAGGGAAATCCACCATAACGTTTAAAAAAAAAATAATAAAAGGTTTGGTTAGGAATTTGTCACAAAACTCTGAAACAATGCAAACACCCTCAGTTTCTTGTTTCATTCCCAGCTGGAAAGTCAGGCCAAAATCACTGAACATTTCACCAAGTCTTGCTAACCTTCTGAGCTGAGTTGTGAGAAATTGTTCTTGACATCACATGAGCTGGGCCACAAGGCGGGACTAATGTGATATTTGCTGTCGAAGGTTTCCTAGGAAACATGCTACTTAGAGCGCTCGGCCCTCCCTGCCACCCTTCCCGCATCCTACAGTTTCACCCGTTCCCACAGGTTTTGCAGAGGGCAGTGATGTCCCCTCTGACCCCCAGATACCCTCAGCGCAGATCCCCGGCTCCAGTGCAATGCTTCCCAGCAGCCCTGCGCACCCAGCTGAGTGGAGAGTGGTTGCGGAGATTTTGAGGCTCACCCACCTAATTGCCCTTTTTTCTGTGATTTATCCCTTTCTCTCCTCTCTTTTTTTCTTCCCCCCAGCACTCTTCAATGGGAGAGGTGAGAGAAACTGGACTACATCATGCAAGACTGGAGCTGGAGAGAAGGAAGTTTGAGCACTCCCAGCAATCCTAACCTTTCCTGACAAAGGGGAACTGGTGGAAAAAGGTTAGGAAAATCAGCAGATAACTTAATACCTAACTTGCCACAGGGTTCCTCATCTTTTGACTGCAGTTTGCAATATAGTAGCTGTTATGGTACATAACCTAAAGGGATTTTTCAGCTGAATGGGGTTCCCCAATTCATTCCCACAATTTCATCTGGTAGCTGTAGATGCTGTCCTTGACATCAGACCCACATAAACGATTCCTGTCATTCAGGCCAAACTTTTCAGCTTGGCCATTTGGAGCGGCAGGATAGTTCCCATTGAGGATGAGATGAATGGAGTCGGTTCACACATGTTAACCAAATGCAAATCCTTAGATGGAAACTCATGGTCAGCTTTTTCCAATGCTATTTTCAGAACTTCCACAAAAGACTGTGCTGTGATTATATGTATTCATGATATGTATATCATGTATTCAGCTCAAACAATATTTGAATGATGCATTTAGAATTCTTCCTAAAAAAGGACCATGCTGCTGTAAACTGCATCATATTTGTAAAAGAGGAAAAAAAATCTAGCTTGCTTTTCCTTTCTTTCTCTCTTTCTTTTTAATATATCATTTCATAAGGCTGTAAGAATTGGTGTAAATGCTACATTACACACAGACACACTTCTACATAATCCTATGCATTTGCATGTATGCCATACATAAACAACCCTATGGAATCCCGACTCTTTATTGTTAAGTTTGTCTCCATATTTTTCAAAGCAAAGCAGCTCTGGGTGTCAAACAGTTGCTTTTTTCACTCTCTGTCACTGGGCTGTACAGCAAATACAGCCAACAGAATAAAGCATTGGGGGTTTTGTGGGTTGGTTTGGGTTTTGGGGGGTTTTTTTGTTTGGGGTTTTGTTTCTTTTTTTTCTTTTTCCTACCTGGCCATTTATAACTACCTATTTTCCCTCTTGTCTCCTCCACTGATAAACCACCATTTTTTTGACTCCGTCATTAAGTGTCCTTCATGTTGCCAATATTGATTTCCCCAAGCCCTTGAAGGCCAAGAGCGTCACCTCCATGATGCTCCCTGCAGCCACTGACTTTTAAAACAGAAGAGCTAAGGTTGCTGCGGCCAGACATTGGTTTCCCACATGGTAGGCAAGAAGACAAGTAGCCTTAAGTCACTGGACTGTCTGATTCATTTATCTCTGTGATGCCATTCACTTCACCTTACCGCATGTTTGTGTAGTGAAGCTGTTTGGCCAACATGCCCTATGGGCCTTGTCTTAGTAATGAAAGTGCAGAGGGTGGAAAAGAAATTCCATTCTGGATTGTTTAGTTCTAGCTTCAGTTTCTGATGGCATTTCACTGTGCTTTCAGATTCAGAAGACCAGATCTGCTGGGGCCTGCAAAGCCAGCAGGACTTCACCTGTGTAAATCTGGGCAGAATTGGGGTCTTTGTGGCCAGAGAAGGAAAGCCAGTAATACTCTTCTCTTTCTGTTCAGACCCAGAAAAGTTTCTTCCAAGCATTAAGCCTGTAGGACAGATGATGTCAATCAGCTTCAGAGAAACAGCATCAGCTTAGCTGAGAATCTGCATACAAGTCTCAGGTCTGTACCAATCTTACAAATCAGCACTTTTTGTTGTAGAGTCACGCTTTTCTTGCACAAGAGTGATGGTGGATTTGCAAATCAACCTCTACCTGCGAGATACCTTCATGAAACCACATTGCTCATAGAAGGCAGAACTTTTCTAAATTATGATAGAATACCCAATATGTAAGACTCTGATGGGTCACCCAGACAATTCATTCATTTTCAAAGCACTTTAAGAATGTCAGTCCTCGTGGCACCATGTATAATATATGTCAGGGGATATTGTTATGCCCCATTGCCAGCTGAGGAAGGGAGGAAAGTAGATTACAAAACCGCAACTTGAGTTATTGTTGGAGGCAGGACTGGAACTCGGGATTTCCTGGACAGATTACCACCCTTCACTTCTCCCTCAGTTGGTATAATTAGTAGTGTCCTGGATCCCTCTTATGCCCATGCACGAACACATTTGAATACATTTTTCTTTGAAATTGTCTGTCTTGGGGTCATTTCTGTTGTGCACTTCTGGCTGTTAATGATCTGTTGTCTGCAGTGAAATGCTCACTAGTACACTGTAAATCATGAACAGATGTAAAGGCGTCCTTTTGTGACTACTGATTTAATCTCTCTGGATTTCTGAAATTGGCTACCTGTAAAACTTTGGGAGCCACATCTTGAAAAAAACCAATCCTTTGTGGCTCTTTAATTTTTTTGCTCTTGGCTGCTAGCCATTCAGATGGATGTCTTACATCCTTGAGATGAACTTAGTGCAGTCCTCATTGACCTAGCAAGCCATTTTTTCCCTGATGACAAGCTGGGATCACATCTTGTAATGACTGCTGCAAGATTGTCTTGTTAGGGAAAGGGCTAAGGTGGGATCGTCTTTAATGACAATGAAAGCACCTCATAAAATCTGATTCTTCAGTTTTACAGGCATGGCTCTAGAATTTTAGCCGATGCAGACTTAGTAAATCAGTCAGTCAAAAATTATATCAGCTGAAGTATAATGTTCATGGCAGTCCAAAAACCTGAACATGTAGGTGATTTGGAGGGCATTTTGTTAACTCTTTAATTGGTCGTTTGAGTGCTGGAGGCAGTAGCTAATTGCCTGTAGGTCAGAGTAGTCCTAGAGCTTAGGTAAATGTATATTGTCATATGTCACATTTTCATATGGCTCCTTTGCACAGGTTGGTAAAAATGATTGCTGCATAATTAAAATTAAGACAAGGTGGGAAAAGTGATTCAATTAAACCCCTGAAGCCATTGCACAAATTATCTGAAGTACCAAAAACTAATGAATTCCTAAAACTAGTTTTATCTTTTTACTCTTCATTTTTGAATCCTGAGGGTATTAAAATGGCTGGAGTCTCTCTCAAAGTTCTCAGAGGTAAGTTTTTGGGTGGGCAGTGCAAGTATGAGTCAGCGCAGAGGAATCCAGGCCTTTTAAAATACCAGCACACAGAAACTTTGTTGCCTAGTTGTTTTGAAATGAAAATAACCAGACCTTAAGCACAGGAGACCTTTTGGTTTCTCCACCAGGCCAGAATTATTTTGAAAACATCTGCAATATTTCACTCTGCATGCAGCAGGTATTATATACCAGGGAGGGTGATGACAGTAAAAATAAATGAGATATGTTGTAACCAAAACATCCCGAGTTTTACATCATACATTTCACAACCCTAGCAAGCATCCTGTGCTTTGACTTGAAGGCTAAAGGCATGTGGTAGTTTTACAAATGTCTATTAGTATTAACAAATATGTTCCATTATTAGACAGTGTGCCACTGCCCCAACCTCCTGGTGCAAGAGGTGAGTTAATATGGCTTATAAAATACAAGAGTGCTGCAGGCACAAGCTATGGAAATAAGAGCCCTGGCTAAGCAGGAGGTCTCATTACATTTGGTGGGACAACTTACTAGAGGCCTGAACACGAGTATAAAAGCTGCCTCCCAGCTAAGGCTTTTTATGGTTCCTGTCCTTTCCCAGGGCAATACAACTTTAGGAGGTTTAGAGCAACAAGGTCTGCACCTTTGGATACTGGCAGTGTGCTAATTCTGGCTGGGTTTAAAATGAGAGGTGAATGAGAGAATTAAGATATGTGTGTTTGCGCTATCCCTGCGCTTTTTAACAGAATTTTTTGATGGTTGAAAGCAGCAGGGCACTTAGGAGTTGTGCTCTTGCACAGGTTTTTTTTTTTTTACATGGCTCTTTGCTGCTAGCTGTAAACCTCCATTTCTGGGAAACAGAGTGTTTCTTGGCCAGGGTTGCCGGGATTGTGAGTGTGTGGACAGAGAGGACCCAATACGCTGAAACTGTTTAAATAGCACACCTTACGTGGAAATAAAACATTCTTGCTAATCTTCATTAGAACAGATATTGTCCTGGAAGATTTATAAAATATACCCTAGTAGAGACTGTTTCCAGTCATCTAAGTTAAGGTGTCTGTAGGCATTGCCCCTTGCAGGGGTGGTGTTAGATGTATAGATGTATACATCTGGTGTAGATGTACAGGTGAAGAGCACAACAGTGTCTTTTTATGCTTCCACCTCTTTGAATGTTATTCTTGCTCTGCGTTTGAAAGTAACAGTTATAAAACCTATTCTGATGCTTATCCAAAGCTTAATCAGAAACCTTAAATAGGAACTAATTTATTATCACAGGTAGCATATTCATCTAAGTACTAGCTCTATCAAGCTAAGAAAATCTCTGCTGAGGACCAGGATGATTCAGGGTATAGTAGGTTATGAACACATGACAACGTCAACTCACTAAATGAGTCCTTCATCAATAGGTAAGCTTCTGTAGGTAGAAAAAATAATCCTTCCTGAAGATTTCTGTGGATCAAAATCCCAAGAGATGCAGAGAGCAGAGTAGAGAAAAAGGAGAAAACTGAAACACAGGATGTGTTCAAATCACGTGAGGTCTCTCTCCACTTTCCCATGCTTTCTAGAGGAAAAGCAAACAGTCAAACTTTGTCAGAGGTGTCCTAAAAAGTAAAAATTGTGAATGGGCAAATGTCTTCCCTGGTGTTGTAGTCTCCCCAACAAAATACGTTCCTCAGTCTTCTTTGGTATGTGTTCAGCTGAGATTGCTGGTAATCAGAGACAAAATTTCCACTGTTTCTTACCTATGATTCAAGAAAAACGCTGCTGATGTGATTAAACGGAATGCTTTTCTGTAGCCTTTTCTATATACCCTTGGCCTGAGACCATGCAAATGCCAGGTAATTGTTGCTTGTGACCAGTCTAGGTTTTCCTTCCAGTACAAGGCATAAGCAACCTGTAGTTGCTTGCTTTTATAAATGCAGATTGAGATTTTAGAAGGCTACCAACAAAAAAAACAGATTATGGTATAGGCTGTTGTGGATTGCGCTGAGAGTACACTCAAATTCCTGCTCTACATATAGGAATGTGGAAATGACTCAAGAGTGTTTGGGATGCCTTTGTGGATTCCATATATATATATATATGGTATTGTATTACTTTTATATAGACGTATATGGCAATACCATACAAAACTAATACGAGACAGAAAGTTGTTAAAAGACGATAAGTGACAGATTCACAATTTCTCCTCTGTGTATAGAGAGTAATTCAAGGTCGTGGCACCAAATTCATCTTTCAAAAGTGCCTCATTTCATTGGCTATGGAAGGCTTGGACCAGTGCCCCATATTTACTATAAAAATACATATTTTCAGATGTTTAAAACCAATATTTTGATCTGTTAATACAGACCTTGTCGAAGAAAAATGCTAGCTGTTGCCACCAGCCAGGTCCATTCACATCAGACCCTGCAAATAACAAGTTTACACAAAGAGTTTAAAACTTTGATGGAGGATACAATCAGTATTGCTGGTGGAGGTGCTAGGAGCACAACCCCTGCCTCTTAGGCTTTGTGGAGAAGACCTACACAATGTACTCATGATCAAAGCAGTGGATGGTAAAGGAATGTATTAGGGTTTTGGAGAAATTGCTTTAAAAGCCTCTGGAATTGTAAAGACAGTGAGAGAGACTTTCCATAGACTTTCTGGAAATGCCCTGTGAGTCACTGGTAGGTTCCCCTGGGAACTGAAGGAGCCAGTAGGAAGATGGTGATGGTCTATTAAATTCGATAGGACATGCTTTGGTGGTGAGTGGGTGGGACCATGGCATTTCCATGTGTTTTCACTAGCTAGCAGCAGAAGGGCATGCACATTGTTCTTCCTTTGGGGTACATTTTACTTGCAGTGAGACAGGGATGTAAAGGCAGCTGCTCCCAGAGAGCCTAGAAGCACTGAATTTCCCTCTGGACTAGCGCTCCTCTTGATATGCATCAGGGTTTTAATGGTATTCTCTTGTAAAGAGGAGGTTTTAAAAGGTGTTTTTAATACATGAGACAAACTTAAGCCTCGTTACCAGTGAGTCTGGGGACCCACCATCCTCGTGTTATCTCAGGGAGGCACAGCCCTTGCTCGCGTTACCTCATGGGCAAGGCCCAAAACGGTATATTGCTTGAGGCAACAGTTCTTGTATCAGCCCAACAAAAAGGCAGGGATATGAGAGATTCCTTTGGTAGTGCGGTTGCCCAAGGATGCATCTGGAAAGTAAGGTCTGCTTTGCCACGAGTAGCGCTATTACACTGATGTTACAGGTTTTGCAAGAGGATAATGTTCTTTGGGTGTTCCCACCTTCTCCTGGCTTATACGTAAGAGGACAACAAAGCTGAAAAGGCTGTTGGATGCCCAGAAAGGGACCAAGTTAGTAGTGGAATTGGCTTGATGTCTTTAGACAACTTTATGACTTTGTTTTCCTTCCTAAAGTTTTTTGTTGTTTCTTTTTTAGTAAAATAAATCACAGGTCATCACAGGTCACAACAATAACTGTTTGCTTGGAAATATGTATAGAGAGACTTTGCTATACTAAACCAACCTGTCTCATTGTGTCAGTCCCTGTGTAAAGGATGAACATGCTCTGGTATCCCTGAAGAGCAGCCATTTGGGGCACCTCTTCTTCCGGAAAGCTGTCAGGATCTGCATGCTTGAGAGGCATCCCAAGCTGGGGAGATGTCTGTTTTCCAATTAGCTCTTGTTGAAGGAATAGACCTAAAAGAATGAGCCCTCCATTAGGAAAACTACTGTAAATGACAAATTCTTCACTGATGTTCCCAAAGCAGAGAGATTTTGTTAGGGTCACCCATTCTGCAATAAGAGTTTTCTTACCGTTTCATGAGGAGATAGTCATAAGTCTCCACGGGGAAAGATTCATCTGTCTATGCGATTCTTCTTTTAGGTAGGATAAGGAAAGCAATTGCAAGGATTAAAGAGTAACAGCTCTCATGAAGGAAACAGGCTATCAGCCATCTCTGGAAACCAGCACTGCCTGTCAGGGAGAAACTCTGTTCTCCTCGTACAAACCACACGTTTCACTGTGCACTTGCAAGGCAAATGTTGAGCATAATATATACCTATATCTTAGTCAATAAAACCTGAACACAGAGAAGAAATATTATGTCTTTTCTTGTTTGGTTTGCAGAAGAGAAGAGAGGCACCAAGAGAAACCTTTCTTCTTTTGGCTTTCACTGCCAGTTTTCCCCTGTGGAAGGGGGGAGACATTCTCACTCTAGTTGCATCTGTTTTCACTATTACTGAGAACAAAACTTCCATTTTCCAAGTGAACTTAAGGTCCAAGGGCCAGCTCAGTTTCCTTCAATATCTCCTGAATCTTTCTCACGTGATCAGCTCTTCTCGTGATGAGCATGAGAAGGAAGCCAGGAAGGGCAGCACAGCTGCCCAAAGCAAAATCTTTAGGCTCTTTCCTGAAATTCTCACAGATTTGGGGCAAGCTTTCTATTTATTACAAGGTTGAATTACAAAAGCAGGGAAAACGTGATTAGTGTGCAATGTGCTTGTGCTCTCAAATGACTAGATGACTGGTCTGTTACATGCTGCCCTGCTCTTGAAGCCTGGAAGACTCTGTGTTAAGAGTAAGCCTGGTGGGAGCTTGCAAACGAAAATAATAATCCCATTGCTCACTTGTGCAGCTTCAGCCCTGGGTCATGGGAATGCACAACCAGCGTGCATGTGGCCAAGTCTGAAACATTGCAAATGGTACCTGAAATATAATGTGCTCTTTCACCCCATTTTCTTCCTATCCTTTTTCTTCTATTTCCCAGCATAATAGCATGTTTTTAGCCTCGTTTTCCCCTCCATCTGGCATTTGCCTCCTTCCTCTTTCCTTGCAGCCCACAAATGTTTGCCGCTCTCTCAGCCGCTGTCTTGGGCCCTGGACACTGTTTGATAAACAGCGGCTAATCTTGAAGAAGCACGTCTGCTCTGCTGGCCACGCAGCAGGAAGTGGCGGTTTCCCACTCAAGCACTGCGGCGAGGTCTCCTCTGGCAGCAAGGCCCCACTCCCCGTCTTCCCCTTACACCCCTCCTGCTTCATCCCGGCACCTGGGGTGAGTCCTGGGCATGGGGGCCAGAGACGTCCCCTCTGTGCAACGGTGATTAGATTAAGTTAAAAATGAAAAATGTGATAGATGGGGTGGATTAGACAGAAGATAGATAGATAGATTATTCTTATTTTTTACTCGAGTACCTTGAGTTTGTAATAGCTTTGTTGGTTTTTTGTTTTTATCTTAGCTGGCTGAAGGTAAATATCTGCAATTTGAGCAATACTGCTTTGTTCCAACTGGACACTTGGTATTGTTTATTTCTGGAATGAAACTGTACACACTCTTCCAGCCCAAATGTGAGTGTTCTTTCTAAAATTTTCTTTCTAGGAGTAAACATCCCCATAATAGTCATTGCTAAACTGTTTGCAGTAGACAAACACAAAAGGGTTGCAAATGCAGCCAAAGATAGAAATCAAAAGAAATATTCTCAAAAATGTTTGGCACTGTTTGCTCACCTTTGGAATATACATCCTGTTCCTCTTCTTAAAATATTTTATTTTATTTTTTTAATATAGCTGCGTGAGCTGGTATTTCTTCTGCTCAAGCTGTCTCTAAACTTATATTTCCAACAGTGGCAGCAGATTATGAGATGATACTTATAGAAATGACATTATATCATTCTTTAAAATACCCATCCTGAAAGGCAAAATCTGCAGAAATTATAGGACTAAGAGGCCTCCTTTGAGAGGCAGAAACTATTTTAACTCGTTATTTTTAGAGCTCTGCAAATCACGTATTTTTCTCTTCACTGGCAATTCAAAAAAAAAATTGGAAATTGTAATAAGTTTAAAAAAAAAGAATCCTTCACAACTTTTTTCTATAAAATGGAAAGTTGAAATATGTCATTTGTGGGCAAATGACATGCTTCACTTTAATTTCAACCAATTTTTTTAGTTCCTTTTCTTAGAAAAAAATTAAACAGAGAATGGTCTATTGGGGGCTGGCTGCCCATATGGACTGGATGGGGGTTCTTGGTCAGGAGACCTGTCCTGGAGCATGAATAGTGACAGAGACACAGGCACAACCAAACGTTCCCGTAGTCGGCTGATCCACCGCGCACACGGGTAACCGTGTGCCTGAGAGTCTATGGACTTTGCTCCCACCTCCACCAAGCACCACAAGTTGTGCAAAATTAAACAAAGTGAATGAGCCGGAATATTTCAGCGGAATAATGCTGAAATCTCCCGTGATCACCGGCATTATCCTCAGCACCGTTTCTTAAATTAGCCTATTAAGTCAATTGCCAGGGATGGGAAGGTGCTAGTGCTGTGACGAGCTGTGTGGGGAGACCCACCGCGCCCTGGGGAGGTGGTGGATCACAGGTCTGTGGGGCATCTGTCCTTCACATCCTTCCTGGTGCTCTGCCCATCAACGTGTAGATAAGTCATGGGAACAGCTGTTTTCAATGAGGAGACAGTGCTGTAAACAGAGCAAACAGCTCTGAAAGTTTCTGGTATTAAGGAAGGTTGAGCGCTGATTTCACTTTTATGGGAAGGATTTTGAAGAGGGTCCTGATTGGTAATAATCAGGCACTAAAAACTGATGCGGTAGGGCAGAGGTGGATAAAGGAAAGGGTAACGGGGGTGCCATAATTCCACGTGGATTAAGGAGAAACCAACATCCAATACAGCACAAAAGAAAATTTGTCAGGATTTGCTTTGGCTAATGCAGGCTTTATAAACAGGAATACAGCTCACCAGAGACAGGTCTAGCAAATGAAAACAGGCGCAGGAGTTTCTTCTTTATGGCTGAGTGAAAGGGCTGCACCACATAAGGCGAATGCTGCCTTGCCTTTTCATGCCGTGCTGTGCCTTGCTCTGTCATACATACCTTCTTGTGTCACCATCTCTGACAGCGTGTTCCAGAGGGAGAAGGAAAGTCAGCACAGGAGCTCTTGGTACTCCCCGGTATTTCCTTGGAGCCACGAATGTCTGACTGCTCTTACCTGCTCTTCCTACTCACGCTTGTCACTTGTGAACCTTTTCATTTGCACCTGAGCCCAGCACCAGCTGAGCCTGCTCTGCACCCCAGGGCTGTCCAGCCTGCCCCACTCCCCACTGGCCATCGCTGGCACTTTGGGCACAGCCTGGAGGTGGCAGGTCTGTAATGTTGGCACTGACCCCTTGCCTCCACTGCTTGCTGTAGGAGCAGCACCTTGCATTGGTCCGTGTCTCTGGGACCACTGCGCTCCACAGCACTGCGGCCACTGTGGGTGTGACAGGCATAAGGAAGGTGCAGCAGGAGCAGATTGGGGTCTGGCTTTTAATTTTTATTTTTGTTGGGAAGGATCTTGGAGGGAAAGGGGACTGGAGCTTCCTGGGTGAGAGAGCCAGCAGTAGATTCGGTGCCTCCATGGCACCGGAGATGTTGCCAGTAACAAGAGCAGGTTTGGGGCAATGGAGGAAGATGTTTACAATGTGAAGAAGAGGGACAGGAGATCTGGAGAAGGTTAGATGGTCAGTGGGGAATGACATGATATTCTGTGAGAAGAAATTATATTTCTTGGGTGTCTTACGGGCAACCAGTTCACTGGGCTCCCACAGGATCTCACACAGGGATTGTGATTTGTGGAGCTGTGTCAGAGAGCACCTTCGCTTGCCAGACACTCTGCCCACGAGCAGATGTCCCAGAAGATACAGTCCTGAGCCTTGCTTCCAACTCAGAAAATGTCTGCTTCAGTATTCGTTGTCGATAAAGAATAATAATGCTTCTATTTCCTTTTCCTTTCTTTTTCTTTTTTTTTTTTTTTTTTTTAAATGAGACAAGAGAAAAGATCTCAGTCGGAGAAACTTGTTTTTCAGGGATCTCACTTCCAAAACTTTTTCCTCAGAGCGGTTCAGCCTGTAATTTAAGAGTTTTTGTTTAATTACATTTTTAAACTTCCCTCTCTTAATAACTTTTATTTTTTTTATTAACATCTAAATATGCTACTATTTGGAGCACAAACAGACAGAGATTACAATTAACAGAATAATTACACTCTTTTTGTCAGTGTAACCTCATGGTACAGAAAGTATTACAAATCCATTTTAAAACATATTAAATGTTCATATTAATGAGGATAATAGAGAACAAGTACCAGCAAACTAAATATTGTTAATGATTTTGAGCTATTAAATTCATTACCATTTCCTTTCATAATAAAGTGGTTACTTGCTAATTAGACCTTTTTTAACTCATCATTATTGAATTCATTACATTGTGTGCAGTTAACCCTTAAAGATCTGCCTGGGTATACAGATGCAATTAAAAACTAATTTCAACGGCATATGAAGCCGATATGCCGTTTGCAATCCTGCTTGTATTTTTGACAGTAGCTCCATGTACTTTTCTTCTGGTACATTTTCTCGACACATCATGCCTAGCAGCTTCTTAGCTGTCACAGCAGCTTCAGCAACACGTACGATGGAAACATGCTGTATTCATTTCATTTAATAGCGTTTAATGTTAAAACTAAAGTAGAACCCACTTGTTTGGCCAGGGAAAAAAATATCCATCAGCGCACTAAATAGTTGATGTCGACGAGCTACTCTTCTCCGAGTTAAATCTGCTGAGAGTTGGGATGATTTACCTTTTCCTCCTGCAGACACAGATATACTTGTGCCTATCTGGGTATCTGGTCTTTCTCTGCAACCCTAGATGGAAATCCTATCCCTGCTAAAGTTCATGTCAAAATTTCTCTTGATTTCAAGGTACCCCTGCGCTCATCTCCCAGCAGCTCTGAGGGTTTGCTCCCCTCTTGGGGAGGGGGTGCATGCCACTGTGCCCCTATCTTGTCCCACGTATCCGATTGCTGGAGAGGGCACTCCCGGGGACTGAATCAAAGTGCTGCTTTGCCTCTTCCTTCTCCCTCCAGTTCTCACTCATGCAAAGGAATAAGAGAACGGAGCCTCCATCTCTTAACTTCTTTCTTTTTTCTCCATGCACACTTTTTTCTTCTCAGACCTCCCCCCCGCCCCCAAACAACAACCACCCCCTCACACACACTTTCAAGTTATAGGTATTTAAATAACACAAAGATACTTATTCTGCAAATCACTGGGACCTAAGGGATAGGACTCCATGTCTTGCCTGGTCGTGGCCCAGCAACATGGAAGGAAAGGGGTAATAATCTCTGATTGGAAAATGCCATTTTTGGAGCAACTCTGCTGTCACAGCACTGGCTGTCGCAGCGCTGGACACGTTGGCAGCTGGGTGTGCACTGCTCAGGTTACTCGCTGTGAGCAACGCCACCGAGGAATAATTTTACTTGGGTAGGAAAGGCTTCGTGACACTTATTGCTACTGTACTTGATGGCTGGAAGCTGGGCTGATGGATACCCTGCAAATCCAATAGATAACGGATTAGATATGCATGTACTGTATGGCTCTGGAGAAATGCCGCTGCGCCATTATTCAGATCAGGCCGTCCTCCTCCTGCCAATCCGAAGCCGTGTCTTTGCATACGTGAGATATGAGGGTACAGCTGTGGGCCCGCCGGTGGGCCCGCCGCAGCCCAGCGCTCCGCCTGGCTCAGGCACTGCAGCTGCACCGCAATATATAATAACAATAACACTACATGTTTGTAACCTCTGTTTTATTTAAAACCAGGTCCCTTTCACCTGTAAATAGCTAGGGTATAAATGTGCCTCACCAATCACATTGGACTATTGTATTATACAGTCTATTGAATGTTTTTGGCAGGCATGAGCCCCTATGCTATTGTGTCCTTATTTTATTATTGTTTTGAGGGTAGAGCTGTGTGATTATCCATTCTTGCTTCAGGCATAGCAAGCCATCTGGAATGCTTATTAAACCCACAGGCAGATCAGAAGGATATAACTCTGATGATGTACATGTACACGGGCTGTACTACATCATCAGGGCATTGCTCCTCTGATGATGTAGTACACATTAGTGGGCCTAGATAATGGATTAGAACTAGCAGAGTGAAAGTTAGACTTTTTGAAGGATGGATATGGTGGGTTTTTTTCTCCCTCTGGGTAACTGCTGGCATAAGATGTGGAAAGGAAAATTTAAAACTAAGCCAAGGAGGCTTCAAAACTTGTAAGTGCTCAGCTTGTCAATGGGGAGGGACAAGTGGTGATCGAGAGGCTTAAGGAGACAGTTTTGAAACCCTAAATCGTTGCAAAGAGGTCATATGTACTTGTCTGCTCGAGTGAAAAGGGACATGGAACGTGTCCAGAAATAATGCCACTTCTCCAGTCCTCCTTTGGTCGGTCATCACTGAGTGGATTTTTGGTAGGACTTTGGCTTTTTGTCATACTTCAGTACCACATCAAAAACCCAACACCCTGTGTTATGACACATAGAACTAGTTTTTCAGCAGTTTCCAAATTTATGCTCATCACATATTTGCAAGTACTATTTAGAAATAAGCTTTTCAAATGAACGAGGGATCTGATCAGCTTTCAAAGTAGCCATGTGTCTTCTCTTCTGACTAAGTATGAAAAAAAAATCAACATCAGTAAAAAAGAAAAACAATCTGGGCACTACATGTGGGGTGTAGGTGAATGAAGGAATAACTATTTGCATGTCCGTGGAGTTCTAAATATAATTTCTGTTTCTCTTTGTTCATAACCCTTCCTGCAACCGTTTTTGGAGGTAGCTGATATTTGTCTAATCATGGAAAGGTGTTTCGTGTCTAAACAAAACCTTTTCCTGTGGAAGCTGGAAAGGTTCAGAAAAGTTAGGTCATTCAGTCGGGAAACTGAATGTGTGCTATGCAATTTAGATAACAAATTGCACACTTTAAATATCAAACTGTAAATATCAAGTACTCAAAAGAATATTGAAATTTTTGAGCAATTCCAAAGAGTAACAGAACTTTCAAAGAGGAGCCATGCATAGTGAACATATGCTCTAAAAATCATAGCGGTAAAGTAAAGCAAATGCCTGTTTTAACAATGGCAAATAGCAAGTACGTAAAGGTATGGATCACATTTTATTAATGCTTAGTGTGTCTCGGGTTAGCTGCTTTTGTCAACATCCTAAATGTGGGCTGCGTACATCTGCATGTCTGAGTGAAGTGTGCAGCGTGTGGGTAGATGCACATTTGTCAAAGCAACAATTAATTATTTTGGGTGCAGAACAGCAGTACTGTAGCAGCAGTAGTGTAATTGCTTTGCCCAAATCTTTACTTTAGGGGGACTGTATGGCTTTCTAGTTCGATGGTGACCAGATTATCCTGGAGGTGTAAGGGAGAGCTAATAAAAATTCCCAGTTGGAAGAGTGGAGTTCATACTTTACATGCCTGTAAACTGACAGTTTCCCTTTTTACAGATTTTGAGGTTTTTCTTGGTACACGTAGTGAACCCCAGCTGTGACCATTATGTGTTCCTCTTTACCTGGGTGTGATGGCCACGAGGAGGGTTTGCTCTCTCTTTCTTAGCAAGTATCTGGAGAAGTTTCTGTTTCATTCCTGTGCAGAATAGAAAGAAACTTGGAAAACTCTTCCCTCTCCCTGCAAATCAGATGGCTCCTTTTTGGATAATCCATGCTAGCACGGCTCCTAGGTAGCAATTTTAGCAGGAAGGTGGGAGGGGTGGGGTGAGTGTCTCAGTGTGTCTTGATTTCCAGATTTGCAACCCTCCCCTTAGTGAAGCATCCAGCTTCTGCCCTTTTTCAAGCCCTCCTTCTTTTCTTTCCCTTGGTGCCTTACCGTGTTTCCGCTCACAGGCACCCCCTTCCTTCTCTCCCCCGTGAATTGCCCTCTGTCTTCTGAGTTTGCTTTCTTGCAACCTACTGCAGGGCTGTTGCTTTCCTCCAGCAAAGCCTGCCGTGTCCCCCGCTAACCTGCCCATGCCAGTTTGCTTCTTTCCCTGCTACCGCATGGTCCCCAGCTCCAGCTCGCTGGGGAAGGAGATGACAAACTGTCACTTTCTCAAACACCCTCTCCTCCACCGACTACTCTTAAAGAGGCAGTGGGATAAATGAAATTCAACATTCGAAAGGCTCAACTCCTCCAGAAAATATTCCACCCACAAGTGGGGAGCTTCAAAATCCATTCCTAACAGTTAATGCTCCATCCTAAATGGCATAGCTTTTCATTAGTGACATGTGCATTGATCTGCATTACAAAAATAAGAGAAATAGCACTTCTTTTCAGCAGCAGATAATTACCAGCATACATCAGGTTCCCTCCTGCTGATACCCACAGGGTGGAGGGGATGGGAGTGGGCATTAGGTGGAGGGGACGCGGCCAGCTTGCATGTTCAGCCAGATAAATAATATTGATTGGGATTTGTGTAGAGCCCCGGCAACACCCCCCCTTGCTGGTTTGATTAGCCACGGGGGTACATTCACTACAGTTACAGGATTTCACCCCAATCATGTCTGACACACAAAGGTGCTGGTTAGGCTACAAGCAGAAGCAAGCTGGGAGCTGAGAGGTTCTTCAGCCCTTACCAGAAAAGATCAGAGCCAGGTGGCTGTGGGCCTGGTGGAGGAGCTGGATGAATTACAGGAAAGACATGTGTAAGAAACCCTCCCACCCTCCATCTGGGGGGGTGCAGACACCCTGGCATAAGTGCGCAACTCTCCCCTCTCCCTTCCCTGCGACCCCTCTGCGCACATGTAGTTTGGAGGCTTAAGAGCTGGGGGAGGTAATTCCCGATGGCTAATTGCTGATTTTTGTAGTCTACTCGAGGAGGCTACGTGCACCATTGGGGCAAGGGTCTGCCTTAGGTGCTTGAATGGTCCCCTTCTCCGGGGTTTGGCTCTGGGTCCCCAGTGAGCAGCCACCGCCCTGTGCAGGTGAATTCAGCTTTGCAGAAGCTTCTGAGCTCCCCTGCAATGAACCCCCCCTCGGGCAAGAGACACTTCAGATTTTTTGCAAGGGAAGGGGTGCCGCTCACCAACCGCCAAATGCCTGCGCTGCCCTCCGGCAGGACAAGAGCCTTTACTTGACTCACCTCTCTTTGGGGCAGATGTCTAAAAAAATCACTGCTGTCATTTTTCTGGCTGAACCATCAGCACACAAAAAGACTTCATTTTCACAGGAGTACTGGAAAAACGGCAGCTAGCAGGGAAAGGGTCTGCTGCTGCCTACGTGGGACTTTCCCATTTCTCACTTCATAGTCTGTCATTCTTTAGAGGCAAATAAGCCCCATTGGCAATGGGACTGAAAGGGCTCTCTGGGTCTAAGCACGCTTCAGTGTGTTAGATCGACTGAATTTCCTCTCATCAGTGAATGCAATCTGCTGTGAGAAAGTTTTACTGTCTCTGAGTCCTTATGAAAACATCCTTAGATAATTGAGACATTCCCAAACAATTAAGATAACCAGATGTGTCTGTTATTTGTAATTACCTGAACATGAATTCTTTCTTCAAGAACAGTTCCATTTTTTGTGCTTTTTGCATTACTCTAGATAATGGATAGGAAGACTAACTCCTCTGAAAAGTAATCTGTGGTTTGTACCTAGTATATCTCATTCTGATGCAAAATCACCTCCTCCCAGAATTAAGTACCGGGGCTAAAACAATATGTGAAATGAACTTTCCAGTTCTGCTGCACTTGTGATCCACAGCCTGCAGTGCCCTTTCAGGTGACGCCATGGGGTGAACTCTGAGGCTTAAAGTCCATGAGCAACCCATATAGAAGATGCTAAAATGCTGAAAAAAAAAAATTTCCCTGCTTCAAGCAGGGAAAATTGCTGAAGGGTCAAAAACAGTTTCACAAACCCCTTCGTTAAGTAGCACAGTTTGAACAAAAGGGCTTTTGCATGTGTTGCATTTGCACCTAGAGCTTCTGCAACATTTTCATTTTACAAAGCGCCTGGCCTTCGCTGCATTGCAGCACATGTGGTGAAGGAAGTCAAGGCATCCCTGACAAATTCATGGTGTGGGAAAGACACCTCTACATTTGGCCACTCTTTCTTCTAGTGCTTTTAGCCCACACCTCAAAATTGTTATTTTCAGGGCAGTAGTCGTGACTTTTTGTTGTAAAATGTGTCTTTGAAATCTTCTTCCCTCCCCACTTCATCAAACACAGCTTGAATCAGAAGTGGTCTTTCACACTCAGTGGTGGGGTATGCATTTGTCCATCCCTTTTCTAAGAAGCCTCCTTCTCAGCTGCTTGCTCCCTGTTGGGTTTCCCTCCTGCTCTGCCTGTGGGCCATGCTGCAGACAAGTGTTTCACCTGGACATTCCCGCCACTCCCGTGTACTGCAGGCTTTTTGTTAGCAGCTCCCTAAATTCAGCTCCTTGGTCCCCCAGGGGACTGTATGTCAGTGGTCCTTTCTGCACCGAGGGCTGTAGCTTGCTCCTCTGTGCTGATTATTCCTGAATCGGTATCGTTACCCCTTGCGGTCCTCCACTGAGCTTTGCACTGCTGACTTCCTCCAAATCTCTTCTTCTGTTCCGTGTCCTGGCAGCATCTCTAACTCCAGGCAAAGGGGAGCACTGTTGCAGCTCACAGCAAAGTTAAGCTCACGGTCTCCCCTTTCCCCCCAGCGCTGTGTACCCACTATGCTCCTTGTCCAACCATACAGTAAGCTCATACAACTCACTAGTCCAGCAGAAACAGAGACCCGTATTCTTTTCCATGTTACATTTTTGCTGGGTTAATGAGTTGCGTTGGCTCCCCGTATGGTTAAAGAGGTGCCTGAGCTGGCACGAGGGAGGAAGCAGGACCAAGGGCCAGGAGGTGCTGATGAGGATGAAGATGAGGATGATAAGGGAAAGCAGCCATGCCAGTAGATCTCCTTAAGCGTGTTGTGTAATTTTGCTCTTTGTCTCCAAAACAGAACTTTTTCTTATGTGTTTCTTTCTCTTTTTTTTTAACAGCCGACAGCTCTACCAATGTGCTCAATGTATTTTCCAGCTGGCTTTCAATTTTTCAACATACTGAGGAAGTCCTATATCCTATGACTAATCACAGCTATTATCCTCATCTTTGGTACGTATCTTACTGCTCATGCTTTCATCATCTGATACCTGGGCACTGTAAATAGGAAGGTGGGGAACATCCAAGTGCCATGGTTCTTGTCTACTTTTCCTGTCCTGTTTACTCCACTTTTACTATATGAGTCAATGGCCTCATCTTTGTCTTCTCCCCTGACAGCTTCCTCCTGTCCTGTATGTTTACCTGTGCTTATTATTAATAGTAGTAAGACCAATGGTGATGATGTCACCTTCAGGCATTCCAAGAAAAGGTGGTTTGGGTTTTTTTCCAGAAAAAAAGAAGAAAAGTAATTCTTGCATGGTACTCTATGAATACTTGGTGACTGCTGAGTTCAGTATAGAGTTTTTTTTCTTGAAGCTCATTCAAACCTTCCCCCTTTCTCTTGACAGTTTTGCCCTGGGCACTGTTATCTTTGTTGTCCCAAAGGAATATCCTTGAATCTGTTAGTCATGTACATATCAGCTGAGACTTCTGTCACCACTTTCCAGCCTGCTGAGGACTTAAAGATCACAGCATTGACTTAGTGCTGAAAATAAATGGGCCTTAGAGATGGTTTGGAAGACTAGTGAGAAATGCTTGTTTTCACTCCTGCTAACTAGTTAGAAGGTCTACTCCACACAAGCTAAGCTTCATCCCCTCTAGTGCATACAGTGAGTTATGGCAACTTTGCCCAGGTGTGAAGAGTATGTGGTAGTGTACCTAGTTGTTAAACTGCCGCCTCCCTCTCCCTCAAAACTGGAAGGCATCATTTGGGTGATACTTGGGAGCCAATGATGTTTTCAGGAAGGTCTCAGCATTTTTCGTCCTTGGTAAATGTGAAGCAGGATTTCTGGTGCAGAGAGACAGTTTGTCACTGGTTTCTTCACCAGGTACCTTCAAGCCTGATTCTCCTCAATCAGACAGGTGCTTTTTAGGTCCATGGGAGCATTTGACATCTTCAGGATGGCCAAATATACATTGGTAGCAGTGGAGACCAGGGAATTATGTACCTTGTCCAAGAGACCTGTGTTTTATCGCTTCCTTGTCTCCTTGCTTCCAGTGTCTTTCCCAGGTCTGTTTGGCTCCTGCCCCTCCAAGCTCTGTCTTTAATGGAATGGTGTCCCCTATTAAAACATTCTTCAGAGCCCCCATTTACCACAAGCTACTTGTGTCATTGACTACCTGTTAGTTAGGTAGCCAGGCCTAAATTTCTCATGGCAGTGTATGTATTATATGTATTTTGTGTTACAAGAAAAGAATGTGCACCTTTCTTTTGTGTGGTCATTTTGTGGGTAGTCTACAGCTTCATGTGGAAATCTTTTGAGCTGAACTGGTGGGATAAGGAGTCTTACCCGAACCAAACCATGTGCTGAAGTTTGCCTTCAGGTGAACTATGACTTTACAAAGACTGGCTTGGGATTTCAGGAGTGGCTTGAAGATCTATAATGAAGACCTATAATGAAATAGAGAGTTACACAAAAGGATTTAATTTTAATAGCATTGTGTGTGAGAGCGAGAGGGAGAAGTCTGAAGTCTAGTCACGTGGAACCAAAATATAAGGGAAAGGGAGGCAGAGGGAGAAGAAAATTGGGCTAGGTCAAAAAGATTGTGAAAAAATGCAGTAAAGAAAAAAAAGACAAGACAAAAGCGTGAAGCATAAAGCAGGCTAGAGAAAAGTGTTTGTTCAGTTTGCATATATTGGGGCAAGAGTGAGGCGTGAAGGGGAAGAAAAGGAAATTGAGCCTAAGACTATTTACCTAGCTACTGAAGAGTTGCTTTTCTTCCCTTTTCTTGGAGGTTTCATTAAAATGTGTGAATGCCCTTTTTTCCCAAGAGTTTCTAAGTGTCTCTTTGTACTAATGGTAAAGCAGACATTGTGGTCCTATGGTGAGCAATGCAGAAGGTGCGGCTGGAGGTGCCTAGAAAAACAAATCCAAGGAATATGCCTCTTTATCAAAATCTAAATGTTTTGTCAGATGCAAGTTGGGCTCAGGAAAATTCATTCCTCCCAGGAATGTTTCTAGAGAAGCACTTGGGGGCTTGGCAGGGCCATGAAAAGTGCTTCAGGCTTGGGACTTCCCATTTCCAGGTCACTCCAGTCCTCCAGACTGCTTGCACAGCTCCTTCTCTCTCTCTGCCCAACAGTCCCCACAGATATAAAATGGTACTTTACAGCCCCTGCCTCATAAATGCACTGTGCAATTCATTGCCTGTTATTTTCCAACATGTAGAGACAAGGTAGAGAAGCGTGACAGGGCTAAGCCAAGGATGGCTGAGGACAGCACTGGACTTGGGGGTACTGCTGAGAGCCCTGCACAAACAGTATTCAGACGTGTTTACCCAGCCTGCCCTCATCACAAATCTTGTATTTCCTAATGAATATTTTAAGGGAAGGGAATTGTGTAGATTGTTAGTGTAGCTTATTAGGTTTTAAAAATTCATGTTTTCTAAATTCCCAGTATTATTTTCCCCTTGCTTTAAAGAAAAAAAAAAGGGGGGAAAAATCTCTCTTCAATAAGGGTTTAATTGTCTGTTTCATCTGGAAAGCCCTCTGAATTGAAGCTCCCTTCTCCACAGTGCTACCTGGGCACTTTGTGATTTTCTTATTTCGAAGTGTCTATTGTACAGTTGGTCTCACTTTCAAGCTTTTAGCTAGAACTGGACATTTGCGACCAGACAGAGGAATTTAAACTAAGTAGCATGTTATGGACTTGTCAGGCTCCAGGATTCAGCAGGGGCTGTGCTGATGCCAAATGCTCCTGACCATCAACATGAACCTAAGGGTGAGGCTCATCTCATGCCACTTTAGCCATCTAAAAACTTAGCTGCTTCTGTAATCACTTTGACATTGCCAAAGGGGGATCTACCAAAGGTGAAATCTATCCATCTCACCTATCTTAGGCATTTTTGGACAGGATGAGTCTCCCTCTGGGTTTGCCCAGCCCACTCTGTTAATGGTGGGCTTGGACTGGATGCATCCGTTTTACACAGCTCAAGCCATGTGAGATGAAGCCCGTGACATGGAGGTTCAGATGGAGCTTCAGCTGTTGGAGTAGCATGTTACATTGACCAGCCTGGACTCTAATTTTGAGAAACAGTATCTGGAAGAAAGTTGGAAGCCAAAAGAATGGAGGCTGTGCCAAGGTACCCAAAGTGAAGGTTAGCAACACTTGCTCTGAATTGATAAGCTCATTCAGACAGCTATGTAGTTGGAATAAAAATTGTTTGTGCTGAGAAATACACGTGTTGACTCTGCGAGGGGCAGCAGTTGAACCAGGCAATCACATTTTTAATGTACTCTGTGTTTTAGCATACAAATTTCCCAACTCTTAAACAAAAAAAAAAAAGTTGCAACAAAAGTATTATTTTTTATTTTTAAAACAAGGGCCCACTACAGATGACTCTGCTTGGATTATATCACTCTGATACTATACCAGCTAAAGCAAAGGGCATTAATAGTAGCCTATTGAATGTAGACCTGCAACTGAGATGGGAGTGTTTTACGGAATTTCCCATTGCATCTTTCTAATGACCTTACCCCTGTGTTTGAGGGATGCCTGGACTAAGAGCAATCTTTTATCTTTTTTTTTTTTTTTAAAGTTCCTGGAGAAACATATTTATCTATCGGGAAACAATATGCTTTACCTGAGGCACCTTGGGATATGGAAATTTGGTCTTCTGTCTCATTTCATTACCAGACTTGGAGCTTAGGTTTGAAAATGGTATGCACTTAGTGGTATTAATGGTATGGCAGATGGGGCTGCCTTGTAATATGTGGTAAGGACAGACACCTGAATCTGGCAGTTTTGCAATAGGGGACGAGAATGAATATGAGTGGTAAATCAGTTAAATGACAGATAATTCACCTGCTCACCAAAATGTCAAAGAGTCACTGGGTTGGAGCTGCCATAGGCCTGTGAAAGAGTAGCTGCCCCAGAAGCACCCTGTTGTGCTGGCAGACGCGAGTACCAGCACTAGAAGATAATTTAGGACATAAAAACCCTCTGCTGTTACTGTCAGTACTCGGGTGCATTGCAGGAATGCCCCTTCCAATACTGCTTAGAAACTATCCAGAAGGCATAAAATATGCTAAGCAGCTGTTAAAGGGGAAAAAATAACGTGGCAGAGAAAGATGAAGGATATGCGTAAAAATATATTGAAAACACTTCTGATCAAAATGTGAAAAGTGACATTTTTTTATTCGTGATGCCGCAGAGTGCAGTAGCTGTGGTGGTGGCAGGGCTGTGGAAGGGTTGTTTTTCTATTAATGGCAAACAAAAAGAGGGTAAAATTTTAAGTTGAGGAATTTTCTGCTGCTAGAAGGCAAATTACTACACGCACTACTACAAAAGAGCAGGGGTAAACAATACAATATGCTGCGAATTGCAGATGCGTGTGCAGTAAAGCCGTGAATACATTAACTTCCCGTGTTGTCAAGGCAAGTGACAGCGGCTGACTGAAATCCAGAAAGGAGCTACCGTTAGCGCGGCACTCGCCCGGGCAAAGTCACATCGCTCCTAATAACAAAGTCTATTCCGTTTACATCTGACATGGTGATCGAGAGGCTCTCGTTTGGGGAATTTTATTTCTTTTGACCCAGGGAAGTCCACTGAGCTGCTCGATCAGGCTCCAGCCTCCTGCCACAGCAATTAGACAAACTCATCCACGCTGTTTCATCAGTAGGACTGAATTTTCTGCACCTCTCTTTCCTTCCAGTAACTTTTTTCCCTCCTGCTGGACTTTACTGTAGAAAGGACAAAAAGAAAAGTGCAGGAGTAAAGAAAGAAAGCTCTTTTGGAGCTGTGCCTTGGATGCTCCAGCCATTACTGAGTAAAGGGTTATTTCATGAGGGGCAGCGAGTCACAGAATTCTGTAGTTTTGTGCTTACAACTGTGCGCCAATCTATGCAGAAAAGGGACTGCGCAGCCCCAAGTTTCTCTTGCCTTGTGCTGTGCATGTCTCCAGGAAACCCCTTCAAAGGCTAAATCAGTAGATTTAGTCTGTGTCCCAGTTTGATTAAGGTAGGTCTGTATGTGACTTACCCTGTGCTGAACGTATCCAAGGCAGGAAGGTAAACATCCCATTGTGCTGGATTTGATGAAAGAAAATCCTGGAAAACGTTGCACTTGTCTAAGAAAACTGCCAGAGGCAGATTATTAGGTCTGAATTAAAATGCAGACGAGATTCATTAAATTGTTGACCCTGCCCCCTCCAAAAAAAAGTCAGGTTGCCATCTTAAATTGACAGCATTAGAGACAAATTATGTGCACTGATTAATAAGTGTGGGCTAAATTACGGCTCAGAGAACGGGTGGAGTGCTCTGGGAACAGGAGCGAGGGAAGGAGCAGAGGAGGCGAAAGCCATCCTGCCTGCGGGGATAGGGCAGTGCCAAGGGCTGGGGGTCCTGTGGCACGGGGGGTGCAGAGAAGGACGAAGGACGATCGATGAGGGGGCAGGAGGAGGGAGCTGAGCCTCCTCCAAGGATCCCGCTCCCTCCGGGAAGGAGATGGCGACACACCACCCGCTGTACAGCAATTTGCCAACATTCTCCCCTGGGACAGCAGTGGTGGGGATGAGTGGTGAGCTCAGGGACTACGTTACCCCTTTTCTTCGGGGTAGAGGGAACTTTTCAATTAAAAAAAGAAGGAAAAAACCACCCAAAGCTTGGAAGGGTCAGATTTAAGAAGTTAAATAAGAAAGGTAGGGTAAATTTGAGACTTGAGAAGCCAATTTCCATCACACTGGGAAAAAAAAAAATACTGACCATTTCACCATTTCAGACAAAAAAGGAAAAAAGCAGGGATAACAGTATGTGTGTTATTCACAAGACATAATTCTTTGAAAATACTATGACCGGTACATAAATAGCAAAATGAATGTTATTAACATGTTAATTTTACTAACCCTTTAACCTATTGATTAGCCAAACAGAAGGAAACAGCATCTTTTCATGCTTCCCCCCCCGCCTTTCATGTAATTGGATTCAAATTCACATCTGTAGCTACTAAACCAATGTTTGCAACCTTTCTTCTACACTTCCCCACCCCCAACTGTTTAACCTCCCATCTCCAGCTCTGGCATAAATGTAAGCCTTTATTTGTGAATATTCCGATAAGCACTTTGCCTCCAACTATATTGTTCAAGTACCAGCATCATTGTTACAGCTGTAATTGTTACTATCAAGACACAGTTCTTTGTAATTAGAAAGTCAAGATGGTATTCAGCAGTATGGCAGCACAGATTCTCATTTGTTAGGCTATTAGAAAAAAATGTTTACAGAGAAAACAGTGTCATTGTTTAGTGCTCTTAATTGACCATCTGCCTGGTAAAGAAATGTCCAAAGAAGGATAAATAAGACTATAGTACATTTATTTATTTATTTTCTTTGTGCAATGAGTAAATTAGGAAAAGCAACAGCAGATCCAAACTAGACAAGACATTGCTAAATCAGGCTGCAAGTGAAATCATGTCATGAATACATTAACTTTTATTTCTCTCAGTGTCAAGGCTTGTGTCTGCATCTTCCTCAAAGTTTGTTGGGAAGAAAAAGGAGGCCAGATCTTGGTGGGCACTGTGGAGTTGACAGCATTCATCTTTTAACAAAGTCAAGCATATGCTGCTTTGAGTGCAGCATCTTTGCATGCTCAATGACGTGTTTAATGTCACCTTTCCCACTGTAAATCATCCCTGAGTAAATCCACAAGGGAGAGTGGTACTAGGAATTAAGCAGGAGAGAAATAAAATTCATGACCATGTGGTTCTATCTCAGGGAATTTGGTACGTATTGACAAGAGAGATTCACACCTGACGGGGCCGAGAGCTAATTTGTAGTAAGGCTGTTTATCTTCTGCCTGAAAGGAATGCTTTTTCATATTTAATGTGCATTTTCCTCATCTCTGTGTGTGTATATGTTTGTGATTTAATGTGGCTAAGGGTACATCTGGTTTTGCTGTTTGGCAAAAATGTAGTTTCAAATTTCAGGCTAATTCAAAATTCTGTTCTTTTCCTATGAAAAAGTAAAGGAGGCACAGTTTGGTCTTCAAAAAGCGGATTTGGTGTTTTCATTGCACAGGGCACTGTCTTAGCTAGGGAGCATTTGATCTGTTCTTGAAACATTTGTTTACAGTTTTGAAATGAGAAATGAAAAAAACCCAACAGTATTACCATGCTAAACCAATATGGTAAATGACCAAACTGATCTTTTGTACTATTTGTCTTCCAACATTCCAGGTGGAAATAATCCAGTACCTTTATATGTTGATTTATTACAGTGTGGAGTAAAAAAAAAAAAAATAGAAGCAATAGGGAAAAAAAAGGAAGAAGAGGGATGAACTAAAAAAGTAAGAATTACATTTAAAGACAATAATCTCTCAAAACATTACCTTCTGCTTTCGAAAGGCACCAGGAAGCTGGTAAGGGGAGTCCCAGTTCTGCCTCCTCCACAGCCACTGCAATGTCCGTACAGAGGTGCAGCCACTCAGGTGATGACAGGGCGACAGCAACCAGTGGCCTTCACAACAATTAGCAGCATGACAACGGTGATGATGCTGGTAGGTAAAATTTCCCAATACTTAAAAAGCTGACAGTTCCCACAATGACAAATGCACTAATGGTTCAAAGTGAATTTTCTTTCCATAAAACCACTCCTTTGATGCCTTCACCTAATTCCTCAGGTGCATTGTCCCTTGTCCATCTGTTCCTTTTTTCCATCTCCCCTGATTCCATCTCTAAATACTGACCCTAAAAATTTTTGTTTCTTTTTTTTCCCTGGGTACTTACTCTTGTGCACAGATTCATAGAATCACAGAATGGTTTGGGTTGGAAGGGACCTTAAAGGTCGTCTAGTTCCAACCCCCTTGCCATGGGCAGGGACACCTTCCACTAGACCAGGTTGCTCAAAGCCCCATCCAACCCGGCCTTGAACGCTTCCAGGGATGGGGCATCCACAACTTCTCTGGGCAACCTGTTCCGGTGCCTCACCACCCTCACAGTGAGAAGTTCTTCCTTATAGCTAATCTAAATCTGCCCTCTTTCACTTTAAAGCCATTACCCCATGTCCTGTCACTACATGCCCTTGTAAAAAGTCCCTCTCCAGCTTACTTGTAGGCTCCTTTTAGGTACTGGAAGGCTGCTATAAGATCTCCCTGGAGCCTTCTCTTCTCCAGGCTGAACAACCCCAACTCTCTCAGCCTGTCTTCATAGGAGAGGTGCTCCAGCCCTCGGATCATCTTCATGGCCCTCCTCTGGACTCACTCCAACAGGTCCATGCCTTTCTTATGTTGGGGGCCCCACAGCTGGACGCAGTACTCCAGGTGGGGTCTCACCAGAGCAGAGTAGAGGGGGAGAATCACCTCCCTCGACCCGCTGGTCACGCTTCTTTTGATGCAGCCAGTTTTGAGGAAGTACCTCAAAATCTTGGTTTTCTGCCTGATTGCTTTTGAGAAGGGGTGATAGCTAATGGAATCTGGCTATCATTTGTCTTAAAAACACCAACAGGTAATATATTGCTTCTAAATATAAAATTTTCTTTCCCTTCCCATTTCTGGAGATCTTTCCTTAGAGCCAACCGCATTTTTTCAGAGATCAATGACCCACCTTTTTACTAATTTTTTTTCCTTCCAGTAGGGAATATAATAACTTCCATCAGTAGGTGCAGGAAGGTGAGAAGTGTGCAGGGCTTTCAGGGTACTACACCTTTTTCCTCACCTACAGACACTCAAATTTGTGAGGTCCAAAGTCTTTCTTTTATATTTTCTGAACTGGAACTGAGGGAAGTAGACATCTGACCATACTGAGACCAAAAATCCTGCTCAGATAGCCTCCTGCTTGTGCATGCTAGCATCCCCATACCCACTGCCTGTTTCACTTATTGCTATAGCAGTCTTGATAGCGGTATAATCATGACTTCCTGAAGATGCCTTTGTAAGCTGCGTCTGTACCTGTTTCCCCAACACTAGGTGTATGTGCTAGCACCCATATGTCAGCATGCACCTCAGAATCACAGAATCACAGAATCGTATAGGTTGGAAAAGACCTTTAAGATCATCGAGTCCAACCGTACATCTAACACTACCAAGACCACCACTACACCATGTCCCTAAGCACCTCATCCAAACGTCTTTTAAATACCTCCAGGGATGGCGACTCAACCACTTCCCTGGGCAGCCTGTTCCAATGCTTGATAACTCTTTCAGTGAAGTAAAATTTCCTAATATCCAGTCTAAACCTCCCCTGGCACAACTTGAGGCCATTTCCTCTCATCCTATCACTTGTTACCTGGGAGAAGAGACTGACCCCCACCTCTCTACAACCTCCTTTCAGGTAGTTGTAGAGAGCGATAAGGTCTCCCCTCAGCCTCCTTTTCTCCAGCCTCCTTCTCCTTGCTAGGGTAGGTGCCTGTACATGGAGCCTGTGCCTGTGTTTTGTCTGCATGTGCTTTGGAGTACCGAGCAGAATAAGTGGCTCAGAAAAATCTGATTGACACCAGTAGTTTTAAGCTCATGCATGTCTAGCTGCTTGTTCAATTTGTTTAGTCCAGTGGTCTCCTTTATTAGAAGCCTTAGGGTTTTTCTTTTGATTTGGCAGGATGATTATAATGAGAGCTCCTTAGTGCTACTACACCAGGGTATCTGCCCACTTGCTCTCAGCTTCTGCTGTATAGCTTGTGATTAATGTAAAACAGTCAGATGCCCTTCAGATCAGTCGAATTTGGGGATTCTATTATAAACACAAAAAGCGTGCTGACCGCACAAAGCCCTTGGTGGTACCAATTAAAGAGAGCGTCATTCAGTGTTGGCACTTCTCATGCCGCTGGTTTTTTTTTTTCTTTTTCTTTTTTCTTTACGCAGCAAATCTTTTCCATGGCAGTGGTGGCCCCTCTACCGCCGTGCACCTGTGCCATGCTCCAGCCCCAAGGCATCACTTCCTTGGGTAGTGGGGAAACACCTTGCTTTCCACTCTTACTGCCCAATTTCTGCACCCCTTAGTTAGCCCTCCATCTGGGCAGACATGAGCAATGGGATTTGGGTACAATATCTCTTGCTGTCATCATGCAGGGATGGGGATTATTGCCTGGACTGCCCCTAGCAGAAAGCCCCGTGGTGTCCCTTCCCCGCTGGTGCAGTGGCTCCAGGCTGCCACTGCAGATCATTTGATGAATTTCACCGTAAGACCCCAGCTTATCAACATTATCTTTTTATTCCAGTCAGTGTTCCAAGTATTCCTTGAATGTCACAAGTGAAGAGCTGGATTATTCACAAAGTGTCCAGTGTTAAATCCTATTTACATGCAAAAGTTGTGCCAGCTTACCCTGAGGTTAAAGCAGTGCAAACCCCTTCTGTGAGGACTCTTCTAAACTAATGAGAATGACCTCCCATAATTTCTTTAATTAAAGAACAACAACAACCTAAATCAAGATAAAACATGCTTCATATTAAATAAGGTTGGCCAAGCAAATGGTTTTGCATTGCTTGAAACGCTGACTGCACTTTTTGCGCTGCCTGAATTACACGAGTGCTTTGGGCAGAGCAAATCTCAGCTCTGGTTTCTGACTTCTGGTTGAGCAGCTGCAGCAGTGGGGGACTGTTACACCTGCCCCCACCAAAGTCAACAAAGGTTTTGCCTCTGCCTGTGAGGTAGCCAAGGTCTCTCTCCAACATACACATTTTGTGTGAAATCCCATGTATTACTTTTGATATCTCACAAATTCATATAAAGTGTCTGGATCGAAACAAAGCGTTATTTTTCATGAAAGTTACTCCCTCTCCTGCTTCGTGTTTATCAGAAAGGAATAAAATGACACCATACAAGAGCAGAGAGAAAAATCCTGTATTTCTGAAATTTTATCTTCCAGAGTCAGGCTTTTTCTTGCATAAGGCTCTCCGTAAATCTGGGATCTTGTAACTTTGATCTATTCACCCTCTGTCTACAACATATACTCCAGTCACACTTCTTACTTAATGGACTATAAGGAATTGAGGAACCCTTGCGTAAGAAAAACAACAGTACTGGTTTCTTATTTCTCTGCTCATTTCTTGGAAAAAAAAAAAGAGCTTTAAAAGCTACTTAGATGACACTTTCAGTTGTGAAGGCAATGGCTAGCCTCCTTCTTTTCGTTGCTGATTCAGGAAACCGCTGAGAACAGAAGTAGCGTTGTTTCCCATCCAGCATCAACAATCTCATCACAAATCTTGCGACGGTCTAAGATCATCTTGTTTATCTCAAGATATCCCCTTCTAATCCAGCTGTTTTCTAAGTCTGTCCTGAGAGATGATTATTCAGCTGCTTTTCACAGACCTAAACCCTTCACTTGCTCAAAGCACCCGTTCAGGTAGGGGTTGGTGTCTCCCCACAGGACTCTGCCCATCCGTGCTCAGACCCTCCTGGAAGGGGCTCTGTGCCCAGCGAAGCCAACCAGAAGAGTTGCCCCATGAGGCTTCGGGACATCAGTGGTGTTCACTGTGTCTGTATCTGACTGTAACAAGACCCTTATGAACAAAATCACTGTGATTAATCCTAGCAGAAAATGTGGGCAAAACTGGAATGTGATTTTCTTCTCAATCAATGTGATGGAGCTCCCACCAATCTTTTAATAATGTTTTATTCATGGATGAAAAGATACTAGGGTCCCAATATATTACAGCCATTCATGTTTAGACCTGTAAATGAACCCAAAAATAATCGTAATATTTTGTTGCCTGCTACATGTAAAGTATACAGTCAGCTTACTAGTTTATAAATTAAAGATAAACTGCATTTAATCCCATTAAGCATTAAAACGTAAGCAAACAAATTGACTAACAAAATACAGCAGGATGGCAGAAAAAGAAAATAAGCTCAGAAAATAATTGGTTCTAAGGAAGTTAATGAAAGTTTGTAGTATGCTTTTTATATGAATAGAGTTCAGAAGAGATTATTTTTTTGAAGTGTTACTCACAAATCTCCCATATCCACAATAGATCTTTTGTTAACTGTACCTGCACATTTATTGTGTATGACAGCCTAATAAAATGAAGTCATTTTAATAAACATTGTATCAGAATATCCTATCTTCTGTGTGGCAATGCGAATTTCCACTACTGAAGGAAACATTTAACATTCTCACCATTTTAATACTTTTAATAAATATTTGCAATTCCTGTGATAACGCATAATGGCAGAAAAATGCATTGCCTCCAAAATTTATGTGGCTGCTGGCAGGCGGCCATTTTCCAATTTTCTGTCTCGCTAATATACATTTATTATGTATTTCTAAGGGCTTTTTTTTTTTTCAGTATTTGGCTTGCCATAAAATTGCTATTTCTTTTACAAGAGAAAGCGCTCGTGATGAAGAAATTCCAATTTCAACCTAAAACTGACAAATGGACATCTGCTGGCCAAGGCAGAGCAGAAAAGCATTTGCCCGACGTAGCTCTCAGTTTGATCCCTTCCCATCAGCCGAAGCCACAATATGTTTAGATCAGAGACTCATATTCCAAACTGATAACAAGAATCAGTTCTCGCTTAGTAATATTTTCTGAAGTGTGACATTGCATTGCATCATGTTACGCATGACGTGACACGAAATAACATAACATTACATGATGGGTTATGACATAGGGAAGCCAGATGCAAGTTAATATTATGCATTACATTTTTTTTTTCTAAATTGTAGAATCAGAGTGTATGATGAGCTGTGAGTGGTCTTTTCTATGCTGGCTTTGTACAACAGCCATCGTTATAGTATCTGAGCATCCACCAGCAGATAATTAAGCCTGTATTGACAGCTGAAATCCTTGAATCTTTCAATAAGCACATATCGCTCTCTATATTTAAGTAGTAGTATACATTTGAAGAGCAAGGGAGCAGTCACTCTCTAAGTAGGAAGCAGAAACAGACAGGCAGTAAGAAGTGGTAAAACTAGTAAAACGATATATACTTATCCTCTAAATTGAAGGAAGCTGATTTTGTAAAACTCTTTATTGCATTCATAACAAAGCAGGGGCTATCCTCTCTCACAGTGCATGTGCTTCTTGAAGAGCCTTTCCGGTAGCAAATGGTGTTCGGAGAGCACAATTTGTTATCAGAGAGCTATTTATGATGGCCAAGATAGAAGGGCACTGAATAAATATCTATAGCTCTCAGGAACTGAAACACGATGGTGCAATAGATGGAAAGAAATATCTCAAATAAGCAGAGGAACAGAATCTCCCTACCAAAGGTGACTGCAAATTCAATAGCTTTTTCTTGGGTGTTTTTTTTTTCAAAGTTGTGAAGCAACAGGATAATCCAAATTAATAGTATACTGTAACGGAAAGGAAAAGATTGCTGTGTGCCTAAGCAGGAAGTGGTATGTTGGGGGTTTTTTTCTTAATGTGCATGAGAGGGATTTTTTATTAATAAGAACTGAAACAAGACCAACTAGGAGGCCTTTTCAGACTTCCCTGCCAATGAAACCTGGAGCAGATTAGTATTATTACTTTTTACCATTGCTCACAGGTAAAGCATGGGCATGTAGCCACTAGTAGACTCCGATTCTCTTGAGAGGACCCGATATATGCAGCATTGTGAAAATGAAACTTGGGCTACTTACACGTTATTAGTGTTGTGAACACCTTCCCTTGCCCCCACCCTCTGACTGAATTAAATTTTCTCTGTGATGCACGCTAAAAAAATAGAGGGATAGCGTGAAGAAGTAATTGCACAAAACACCGATGTGCCCTGTGGTCAGATTTTCAGAAGTGCTGAGCACCTGCTGTTTCCAACAACTTCAAAAGAAAATACGTATATAGTGCCCTGGCAACAGGAAGGTACTGTTTTGGGGCCCGCTAGCCAAAGCCCTGCTGGTGTCTTGGTGCCCTGGAAATCATTTCTCCGACAGGATACAGCGCAGCTTATTGACCATGTGGGTGACATGTGTAGAAATTAAAGATTGATGGCTGACTTGCAATGAATTAGGAGTTAAAGGTACAGAGTGTTTTTCTTATCTATAATTTATATTTATCTGCTGTCAGACTACATTCCACTTATCCTGGCCCTGTTCCAAGAATGCATTAGCATTACTGCAATTAGCGTGAGAAAAATTGGGTTTCTTCAACCTGTATTTCAACAGGACTTGAGGACCTCTGCAGCAGGTGACAGGACTTCTTGCCAAGATGCACAAATAGATGGACCATTATTAAGGCTGATTTCTGATGCTGATTTGGGCTCTTCCTCTTCTCCATCTATTATTTTTCTTCGATTAAACTAATTCCTGGAATGATAAATACAGTCTCCCTAGCAAAGGAGAAAGACTGTCCTGTATCTGTGCTCGCAACATCAGAAGTAGATTTGCCTCATCAGATATTGTTAAATATGCTCAAAAAGAACTTCTTGGAAGTGACAAAAATACGGTTCATTTTGGCACCTTCCATGCACTTCCTAACATCAGGGAGCACAATCCTGCCTCGCTGCAGTTGCGCCCTGTGCAGTAGAAGAGGTGCGAGCGAGGAACACGGTGCGTGGCCGCAGCAGTGACTGCTAAGTCTTTCTGCAAAGGATCACTGCACCTTCAGCGCCCGGTTTGAAAAAAAGGGGCCAATCCCCACCAATTTGGGTTTTTTACCTGGTACAGGCCTTGCAGATAAATATCTCGATGTCCTTGGCAGGTATAGACAGGCTGGCATTTGCTGAACCTACATCGGCTCAGTGAAGCTTGGCAAGTTCAATTAGGTGATGGTATAAAAAAAGAATAGGCCCGTTTGCGTTAATGAAAGCAAGGCATAACTGCTGTGGCTAAAAACTCGGATTTTTCACTGTCATGCCCAACAGTGTGTTTGCTCAGGAAAAGTTGCAATGCGTGTTAGATTACTAGTTGGCATTTGACTGTAATTCATAGAGCAATAAAGGCTACAGAGGGTCTAGTTAGGGAAAATGCAGCTGAGCAGTAGGTAATGGCTGCTGGGGCGCACGGGCTCTGTTTAAGTTAATCCACTGCCACTTTTCTTTATCTTGGTCAGACACCGCATTCATGTTTTCACCAAAGCAGCAAAGTGACTTTTCATTCTGCAAACTACTGCTGCTTCATGGTCTGGGAAGCCCTCAAAGAGGGTGGTGAGAGGGGGTCTTTCTCTTTCCCTGAACTAAAAAGGGACAAGACTACAAACAGTTAACTGAGAAATAGGACTGGCTACTGTACAAGAGGTTAAATCTCTAATTTGCTGGGGAATTACGGGCAAGTTGCTTCATTGTCTGCATTTTTGTTTTTCCCTTTACATGACCTATGCTGGCCCCAGTTCAGGAAAGAATCGCTATTTGGAAAAGCGCTTACTGGACTTAACGTGAATGTTTCAGTGCTTTCCTGAACCAGTCCTGGAGATACTGCAGGGCTGGATATGTAGAAGACAAAGGCAGATTTTTCCCTGATGATCATGGGCTTATGCCAGGACTAAGATTGCAGTTTGGAAGTGATCAGGTAAAAATTTTCTGGTTTCGTTCTTGGGTTTTTTTAAAATTGAAAATTAATTATGTCTAATTCTTTTTCATGAAAAGCATCTATCTATTTTGAAACTTATTCAGCTGAAAACCATGAGAATTGGGTGCAAACTTCTCAATCGTCCACTGGAACTTCTCAGCTGTCTGAAAAATTATGGCAGTCTTGAGTATCTGTCCAAAAAGATAATAATTTTTAATATATAGTATTATATAATTATGTAAACTACCTTATATATATATATTCATACATGTTTATTGCATATATAATTTATATAATAAACCATTGATAAAATTTATTAATAAATAGTTGTATAAATTACTTGTTATAGGGTGATGCTGTGACATTATTATATAATACAAATAGTATTATATAATTATCTAGAAATATATAATTAGTATTAGGGATTCAGGAGAAAAACATGTCATGATTTTTCTTTGCAATGGACAATATTCAATATTGGGTGAACAGACAAAGGCCCCTTCTAACCCCTCCTCCTGCCGCTTAAGTCAGTGGCAAAGTGCAGCTCAGAAATTGGCTCATGAATTCTCTGTTACTAAACGGTAGACTTTTCTCCATACTTTTTTTTGGCTAGTTGCGTTCTTCTTCCTGAATTTGCAGCCACGCTGCCCTTTTAGAACTGCTTTGCGGACTTGCCCTCATGTAATATTTTGTTGTGGTTAATCCGTCCCACACTAGAGAAATGTCTGTGTTTTGTTTCCATTTATTTTATTAAGTGGAGGATAAGTCATTAAGTTTTTGTGTTGCTCACGTCCAATGCAAGTTGATAAGAACCAGATATTTGAAGAAATGGAGAAAAGTCGATTAAAGATTTCCTGTCCCCTCATGGCTAGCTTTCTCTTAGATGAGATGAAGAATTTGTGAGCAGACACAAGCAGGTGATATAATCATTCCTCTACCAGTAAGCTAACTGTATCAGTGGTCTGAATCTTAGCATCTTTTGATAATGATTTCCTTGGGAGAAGAATTCGCATATACATATTTCTTACTCTGGTGCATACATGCTGTTTCCTTAGCAATGGACTGTGGATTATGGTCCAGCCCTGCTGAGTCGAAGTATAATAATTCGCTCAGACTTTTTTTTTTGGTGGGGTGCACTTGTATTTTCGAATCAGGGTGCTCTCTGAAAGGGGGCGGCACCGTCAGCTGTAATCTCGCAGTGCAAAGGTGGCCTCAGATATGAACGGCAGGTAGATGAATGGGAAACACAGTTTTTTTAACATTGTTAAAAACCCCCTGACAGACTGCACTTTGCACAAATGATGCACTTGAGTAGTGAACCTGGTCATCACGCAGAGATTTAAACTTGTGCTGATGCTGCATCATAGCACCCCGACCCTTTTGAACCTCAGCCCTCAAACCTGCAGGGGAGCGTGTGCGTTCTCCCCAGCAGCGAGTGCGTTGCTGCCCATTTCATCCACGTCAGTGAGTTTAGTTTGCTTGCAAAAAATTTCTCGGAAGTAACTTTTCATTACAAAGGGTGGCCGGTAAAAAAAAAGAAAAGAAACAAAACCCCACAAAAACAAGCAAAGAAAAACACCTGACAAGAGGGAAAGCTGTGGCACTTCTCCATGAATCTTCTTAAACTCCTACATTTTATAATTATTTAATGCGATAGCTTGTAGGACTAGACAGCAGCAGATGACTGCAACAACTTTAGCTTTTTTCTGTTACTTCTTTTACAGTGTGGCCCAATAGTCTTCCTAACAGATATCGCTTGCACAGTATCATCATTTCTCTAAGGATAATCAGTATAGCCTGGTAATAATGCATAGCAACATACAATTAAAAATTAATAGTGAAATGATTACATTATTCTCTTCTAGCAGAAAAAGCCTCCACCTTACAAGAAAGGCCTTTAAAGCACTTTGGCTGTTTTCCAAAATAGCTAATTAATACTCCACCTAGCACTACTTCTGTGAAGCAGACGTGCTATTGCCAGGCAGGAATTGCTAACTGTCCGTCGAGGAACTGGGCAGGTGGCAGGGAAGGCTCTGCTCGGCGTCCCTCTGCGCTCGGCAGTGCCAGTCGGACCACGCCAGGAAAACCTGCTCAAATGGCAACAGCACGGCAAGTCAGTCTTTTATATTATTGGAATAATCCATGACATTCAAAACTGAGAGGCAATGCGTTGGGAAGTCTAGAGAGAGTAGATTTGCTTTCCTCCACACTGAAACAAAGGCTTTGCAATGTTACACATATTATTCTGATCACAAAAGTGTCTTGCATTAGGGCTTTCAGTGTGAGATAATTGACCTTGACATTGCTTTCAGCTAAGGGCACATAACTCTTATCGCAGTGACTTATCTTGAAGAAAAGCGTGCAACTGCAAAGAATATTTACTTACTATCTTCGCTTTTTTTTTTAAAATTCTTGAAAACTGTGCACTGCAAGGACAAGTAGGCAGAAGTGTGGTGAGGGATGGAAGGTATTTTATGTGGATGAACACATGAAGAGGTGATTATGTATTGCTAAAAGTCTAATCCTTGGATAAACTACAGTTTGCTATTAATTCCTTGGACTTGCTTAGCTGCTGCTTAACATTTCCATGACTTAACAATTATATTCTTGAGCTAAGAGTAACTTTTTGACAAAATGTGTAGGGATTAGAAACATTGATAATTATATTAATTAATATTAATGGCAGTGACAATATTTGTAGTCATATGATAAACACAAGGAAAGCAGGGCTTTAATTTTATCAATTAATTCTCTTTCTAATTGCTTTCACTATTCAATTGTCAGAATGTGTTCCACTTGCAACAAGGAATGTGTTAAGCAGGAAACGCAGACCAAAATTAAGGGGAAAGAGAGACGTGTGTTTGTACATGGTATCGTCTGTTCTCCAGAAACATATTTAGCCTTGTCTGTGGGCTTTGCGTTTTCTCCTATCTGTCTATTTATTATAAATGCCAATCATCTGGAGTAATGGCTTCAGTCTCAGTTGAGATGGGTTAGTAGGTAGAGAGGCAGTCAGAAGCAGAAAACGCCACTTATTGAGGAGCTCTCCAAATTATCAAATGTCCTTCCTCCCGCACCTTCCCATAGGTGCAGGATGAGCACAGGACAGCAAGACAAGCAGACCTTGGAAAGAGAGCTCAGGGTGTATATCTATACCGACTACTCAGATTTGTTTAATACATTTGATTGGATCGAAGTTGTCTCTAGAGGAAGGCAGAGAGCTGCAGTCCATTGGCCTTAATCCTTCCCTGTGCTCCCGTATCTTTATACTGCTCCACCAGCTCAACCCCGCCGTAAAACCAACATAATCCACCCTCAGCGCTCCCTGGTGTGAGGGAAATCCCTCGCCAGATCCCTCACTGAGCATCACAGCTGCCACAGAGGCTTCTTGGCACCAGGAGGAAGGCAAAACCCTCCCTGCAGATGTGTCCAGCGCAGGGCAGAGCCGTCAGATGATGCTCTTGCTTGGTGTCCCAACAGGCTGGGCATGTGCAAAACCCCAGCCGTAAGGGTGGAGGCATCCATCAGGAAAAAAATCATACCCATAAAGTTTTCTGCATGGAAATCTTCATGTCCTGAAACCGCTCTCCTCAGAGAGATTTCAGCCCATAAAGAAATCTTAATGCATTGAAGTTTCCCTCCGCACAGAGCCTTCACCACATAACAATCCAAGAGGCCAATAAAACAAATAATGACTATCTCCTGGGGCAGCTGCAGTAAAAAAAAAAAATGCCGCCAGCTAAAAATTGTGCCTTTGATGGCTCTACAGGCAAGATATCAACAATCTCTACAACTGCTAATCCCCTCATGTGGTTTTACACTCGCTGCCTTCTCAGGCTGTGCCCGGACGCTACGTGCAACGTTTCGGGGTCTGCTTTTCTTCTCAGCTCATCCCTCCTCTGGTCCTCCTTAGGATTACGCCCCTGTAAGACTCTGAATAAATATCTCGCCAAACGTTGCATGCACAGATGAAGGAAGCTATCACCTGGTAAATGCTGGTTTAGTTGCCTTTTGGCTTTTGCCAGCTAAACTGGAAAAAGTTGCTGTCTGCTCACCTTAGCTATGTGATGTTGGGTGCTAGTGAGGGAGGGAAAGTGGCCTGGGGAATTCCTCGTCAACACCCCAGTGAATCTGGGGGCACTCGTGAATGAGGATGAGGGAATGCCCCCAGATTTCTGCTTCTTGTGGGCTGGATACTCTGCCCATCCCATGCCCCCTCCTTGTTGACAGCCAATGCTGATCCCTAGCATATTTGCATCTATGCGTATTTTTAGGATAACATCAGGAAGCGTAATTTTATCTTGTTGTGCAAGCCACATTGTCAAAAGGCATTCAGGACAGATTCAGATCTTTTGTGCTGGTATAAACGTTGCTTCGTCTCCATATCCTCATCGGGGGACAGAGCTCAGAATTAGTCCTTTTGTGTTTGTTTCCACTACGCTGGCATGGACCTGTGAGCCTTTGCTTTTCCCCATCAGGAAGCATAGATTTAACGTATCGAACGCACCAGAATTGCTTAATGAGTCCTCAGTGAATATTAATAAAAGTTTGGACGTGACTCAGGCTACAATGGATGAGAAGTTTGAAAGCTTTGGTTCAAGATTACAGGAGGCTGTGAGAAAATATGGTATCCAGCAGCTAGCATATAGTGCGGATATTTCACTATCCAGGGATCTCTAATTACTAATAATGTACAGGAACAGTATGATATGTCCTTACAATTGCAGAATCCTTTTCAAAGATAATCTTTAATAGTTTATTTGACAACCTGTAAAATTATAGAAAATTATTAGTCTTGGGAATTACAAAAATCCCCGTAGTACAGTCAAACAATAAAATTATAATTACCTGTGGGTAATTGAAATTTAACTGTTTTTTTATTGTATATTACACATCAATAGCAACATAAGTTCAAGAGTGTCCCCCTCCCCTCCCTTTTCTTTTCCTTACAGAAGCGGGGAAAATGGACAACCCTGCTGGTAACTTGTGAGCCCTTGTCACAGAACAGAGCTTGAACAATTTCGATTAAAGCAGTATGTTCGAGACTGTCATTAGACCTGCATTAAATTACATATCTGGAATGTTAAAAATAAAGAGGACTGAAGCTTATTCACAGCTGCCTGTGGTAAAGTATGTAGTCAAGGTTTTGATTATCTTTAAAGTTCTTATTTTTCTCTTTTCTAAAACTTATTGTTTCGTCAAACAAATATCTAGCACATTTAAGAACAGTATGAGCACATGAGCAGAATTGCTTAAGATGGATAAAGCATTAGCGTGTTTCCATTCTGTGCTTGGTAGTATTGTTTAGTACTAACAATGGTAATTTATCAATTATACAAGAGGGAACAAAGCCCTCCGCCTGTCTCTCAGCTCCAGAACTACCTATTACAAGGCCCAAAGCTTGAGACCCCTTCCAGACCGCGGGAGGCAGCATGTAACATCAGCGTTTGCACTACCAGGTTTTGCCTTGTCCTCTCTGAGTGACCCCATGGAGGCTGCTCGGTACTCAGCACCATGGCACGTCAAGCCTTCCATGGCTTTTTTTCTAAATCAGGAATATTATAACCTTTTTTCTTTTTTCCTTCTGAACCAGGGCTCTTGATAATGAGGCCCGACTGTTCACCAGCCCTCCTGTCCGCAGCCCGCTCCTCTTGTCTAGTAGGTGAGACCATCCAGTCCCCTCTTGCCATGTCGCTTGCGATGCCATTAGAGATTTTTAGAACAAGCTTAAGGACAAAAGCAAGCTTTTTGGGTGCTGTTTAGCCAGCAGAAACCCTAAAATATGGTATGTTTGACACTGAATTGTCTATATGACAGCTTTGTTATATACTGCTAAGACACACAATAATGGTGTTTGCTTCTATACAAGGATCAGGCTGGCTACTTTTATTTGATTCTATAAAGTGCTTTGTGATCATTATGTGAATATAACTGCACAAGTGAAAATATCTCTGTTTTATTAAGAGTTTCAATTAAAGTGTTTAATACACAGATTTTATCATGAGAGAAGCATCACAAAGACTGACTACAACATAACGGCAAGCCAGGTATTGTTATGATTATTATTACTTTTATTTATGTATAACCATTGAAGTATTAACTGAAAACTGGGAAATGGAGTGCCTGAGCCCCAGAGAACTCATAGTAACAGCTTTTTTTGGAGGTGGCAACAATAGCAAACCATCTCTGTTTTGTGGCACAATTAAAGACGCATACAGCCCACTCTGGAAATCCGTGAGCCTGAATGGGTTTTCCCATTTCCAAAGATCAAGGAAGGCAAAAAATTCAGTTGTATCCATCATTGCCTGCCTTTTTTATTTAGGTGCCTTTTACTCTTCCCACCACCTTTTTTTCTCTGCCTGTTGGCATGAAGGGCATCCCTGCACATTAGAGCCGCGCTGTGTCCGTTTACCCAGCAAAGCAGCTGGCAAGCTCTCGGCAAAGTGGTATTTGAACGCCTTTACAAGGGACCTGAGGAGAGATATTTTGCCTTCCTCGTTCATCCTGCCCATCTGAGATTTTTAAGTGTCTTGGCCTCCTAAAAGCTGAAGTGGAGCATTCGTATTAGATTTAAACCAAGTATAAATCTTTTAAAAGGAGAAACCCCAAGAGGGACTGTATCATCAAAGCAGTTAATGGGCTAAGCTACGGCAGAGGGGAGACAGGGCTGGCCCAAAATCATGGTCCTTATGCCAAATAGCCATGACCTCATGTAACACGGTGAGGAGAGGTAGCTGAGAGAGTTTTGTTTTGCTTTGGCTGTTTCCTAATCCTGACCCTTGACCAACACCTGAAGGCTACAGGAAAGTTTTTCTCCATCCTTTTCTCGACCCTCATTCCCTGGCAGATTCCAGCTGCTGAGCTCAACTGCCCTAAAAAAAGAAGCTGGAGAGCTGTTGTCCACTAGGATTTATGTATATGGGATGCTTGGAAGCTAAATCTTCCAACCACTGAAATGCACCATACTGTAAGACAAAGAGCGGGAGATAAATTTTCCTGCCTTTGAAATTTCTGCTCGTGTCACTCACTGAGGCTAATTTTTACCATTTTGACTCCAGTGAGAAGAGCTATTCCGACGTGAGTGTCTTACTCTGCGCTGTGATGCAGGGATGAAGTGAGAGCTAAGGATGAGCAATCGTAGCACTGTCAGGACTAAAGTCAAATTTTTTGTTTTGCTAAAAGTCACTTTTTTGACATAGGATTTGGGAAAATACATTGATGCGACACGTAGAAAAGGACCAAAAGGTTATTATTTGCTCCCACAAATATGATTCAAATAGAGACCCGAGCCTCATGGTAACGGGAGAATATTTTCAAGTGAAAACACAAGCTTTTAGGGATAGCTGTTGACACGGAGTACAACATACTGGGAGGGTCCAAAGGGGCTTCAGGGAGCTCTTCATGGAAAGCACCATTACTGGTCTCATCTGTAGGGTGTTTGAGCTCACACACGTTTAGGTAAAGAAGGGTGCAAGCCTCCAAAATAAAAGGGACTAGGCTATTTTTCTTTCTCATGGGTGGGGTTAGAAGGTTACTAAAAGAGTTAATCCTGGCCTGCCCTGCAAAAGGAAACAGCTCACACTTGTGAGACTTGAAAAGCCTTTGGAGCGTGTGTGTATGGATGGTGTTACCTCCCCATAGAGGGACATAGAGCTGTCCCCAGAAGACGGGGGCAGGGGGCTGTTTTTTGGAAGAGGAGGTTGGCCTTTAACTATTTAGTTAGTTGGAGTGAAAATAAAAAGGTTAGTGTAAAATGTTTTTGAGAGTGAACCCCAGTTCAATAAAGTTCTGGGTATTTTTTCATTTTTTTCCTGTGAGAACCTAAAATTAACACTTACTACAGAGCAATGGAGCCCAACCACAGCATTTCAACCAAATGGCCCAGAGAATCTGGTTGTTTGGTTTTTTAAAAATTTCATTAAGTTCACTTAAACTTTGAAATATGCTAACAGTTTGAAAAAAAAATAGTCAATTTAGGAAACATTCAGCAAAATCCACCTCTCCTCAAATTAAAAAAAAAAAAAAAAGTATAGTAGTGAGAAATATTATGTAAATTTACTAAATGGTTTGGTGACCTGAACACGTGAAAGACCCAGAGAGCATTCTGCCTGAAAAACAAATCACACACACCACTTGTTCCTAAATGATGGACCACCGAATGCTTCTTTGCTAACCACGTTCAGCTTGCTGGATCTCCAGCTTCAAGAAAGCCTCGATGCTGTGATACGAGCTGGCCACTCCTTAAAGAAAGAGAACTTGTTCTTAAGCAGCATCTGATATTCAAGTAAGGGAAAGCGTGGCCAAAGCTCTGTTGCACAGTCTTTAGTCAACAGACAAACAGGTTACCCAGTGATTTTGCTGCACTCCGCAGAGGGTTGTAGAAATACAGCTTTTGGGGCTTGTAGTTTTCAGGGTTTTGCTCCATCTGCTGCACGACGGCTGCACGAATGGTAGCAGGCTGGGACAAAGCCCTCTTAGAGAGGGGCGTTAATTACAGAAGAGGCTTTTCTGAGCCTCTTCTCGTTTTTGTGTTGTTTTCATTCTTGCCATTTGTAAGCACAGAAGGGTTTGAGACCGTAGGTGGAGGACATGCTGCATTATGGCCCCGTGGGCGTGCAGAGAGGGGTGGGACACTCCTTTTTCTTGCCTCCAGGCAGCTCTACATTAAGCCCAGCCGATCACAGCACCAGGCAGTTATTTATAAGGAGAGCTGGCTGTCCACTTGCTTTCCAGCACTGAGGGAATGCTTATTGCACAGCATAGAAAATGACCTCAGGCCTTGTGGGGTTTTTCCGGAAAAATATATGCTACAGTCTGGGTTACTTATATGCCTCCATGACGGGTGTCCCCCTGCACAGATGCGGGTCCATACTAAGACACAGTGCAAATGTTACCGTCGATAACCCTTGGTAGAGAAACTGCACTGCAATGTCTTTTTGCTTCTTCTCTTCCTTTTGCGCGAGGCTCCTGTGCTAACCATTTCCTATAAGGCATTGTGTTAAAGTTATATAGTGTATCATGTTAAATTTTATAACAGCGCTTTGTGTTTTGAGAAGACTTGGGGGGGGAAAGAGCATCAATCAGGGAACCACATTTGATAGACTTGGAAGGGGCCTCCTGGGTCATTTTGTCCAAGACCTCTATGAAACAGGAAGGCTTCTGCAAAATACCCTTCCCATAAATGTATCTAACCTTTCCTTAAAGACACTGAGTGATTGTGCCATAAATACCTCAAGCAGGTAAACTAGTCTGATTGACCTTACGATCAAAAAGTGTCTCCTAATACTGTATATAAGGTACAATTTTCCATCCTTGCAGCTGTAGCTAAGCAAGAAAAAAGGGCAAACACACAGCAATGGGCAACAATACAGACTGCGCAAACAGTTTTGCTTTCACTTTACTGCCATCACCTACCATAAATCTGGATGTACCATTGATACTCGCTTTCCCAGTGTAGTGTCTGTGATCCTCGTAGTATCTATCTCACTTTGTCTCTGACTTTTGGAGAGCCAACGTTACAGAGTGTAGAAATAACGAAGATGTACGAGCAGCACTTTCCGATTCAGAAAGCCATTCAAACCCTACGCCACATAGTTAAAGTATTTATTCCTATTTTCTATTTATTAGTATTTGTGAGTTGTTTCATGTCAGGACCATGGGAGCTAGGGGAAGCACAGGGCTTTCTACATCTCCGTCAGAGTGTCAAAGAATAATTTTCATTCCCCTCCGACAATTGTGCATACTGAAAAATAAATACCTGGTAGTTTAGCTGTTTGTTGTTGCAATAGTAATGCATTGTGTGCTGGTTATGGCCCCATACTGCTCTGCCTTCTTTCTCTCAGTGAATATTAGGAGAAGTGTCGTTTTGTGTAGATGTGTTATTAAATCACAGACACATTCATTTCTGAGAGCTTCCTGAGCTGCACATAAACTATCTTTGGCTTGCCCTTTTTTTTTTTTGCCTTGGTTTTTTTTTTTTTTTTACGTGCCAAAAGATGGTGAGAGAGCTGAAGGCCAGTTGCTCTCCCACCTATTTCTCTCAGGCATATGCTCCTTATGGAAAGGGCTTGTCTCATGGTGGCCACCTCACCTGGCTGACCATTACCTAATTCCTTCTGGGCGTAGGAGAAAGTTAGACACCCTTCAGCGTAGCCTTGCAGCTCCCAGGGAAAAGCACGTCTTTAAAAGCTGAATATGCCACCTTGGTGGCAGCGAGGCATTGCTGTCAGATGTAAGAATGAACAACCATCTTACAGGCATACATCAGGGTTTACTGTTGTCACCAGCCACTTCCGGAACATCCAGCATCGTACCAAAATGAAACACTGAGGAGGTCCAGTAAAAGCTTGTGAAAAGGTTTGGGACAATATTATTTTATTTTAACTGCTCCGCAGCAGGCCCAGCTGGACAGCCTTTCTTTACGAGACAATCTCATAAGAATACTATTCACAACCTGACCCAGAGAAGCGTACTTCAAGACTAGCCGAGGAAGATTCTAGAAGGATTTCTTCTTCAGAAGATCCGAGAAAGAGGTTTTACAAGGTTGAGGTATCCTGAGCTTGGTTTTAATGTCCATTCATTGTTTGGGCTGGATCAGGCCATCCTCATTTGGTTTGTTTGTTTCTTTCATAGTTGTACTTCTCATACACAGAGGACTGCTGCGTAATGGGCCAGGAAAACCGGAGTTAAGTCCTAAAAGCAAAAGACACAGAAAAGGTAAGATGATTTAGAAAGAAGATGGTGATCCTGGGTTTGAAGACATGCTGGTGTCTCTGCACGTCCCTGCCCACGCTTTTGTGCTGTGCCTCCTTTATGCCTGCTGCCTTTGTGCCGATTCAGACTGGCACTCACTTGTCCTTCTCAGCTCAGTGCTAATCATTTCACAAAGACCTTAAATAAGCCCTGAAAAATACAGATTTTTTTTTTTAAATGCCTTCTCTATACAATTAACTAAATGCTATCCTTTCTCTGATGTGCAGTTTTAAAATATTTGTTTAGTATTTAATCACATAGAAATACAGGCTAAAATACACCTCATCCAGTTGTTTAAGGGCAGAGGCTGGTGAGATCTTGACAATTCAATCTGATATCATAAAATCACAAGGGAATGTAAAATACCTATGCCAAGAAAAAGAATACACATACTAACAGACCTGCTGTTTATTGCTTATGCTCTTTTCAGCCGTTGCCTTTTTCTCATCGAATCACCAGATCAAGCTTCCCTCGGAGACGAGACGGTCCCGAGCCCAGCTCACCCCTCACTCCCTTCCTGCTGTAAATGCTGGCTGTGGCAGCAGCCCTTCTCTGCTGAGATGATGTGAAGCCCACGCACCATTTGCATAGGATGTGTGCATAGGAAACTGGGTACTTGACCCACGTGACAAAATCAGGCCCGCTTCCTTCATGCTGACCTGCTTCAGTCCCACATATCCCCCATTTTCCTCTTGGCACCCCTCCATTCCCTAGATCATAAATATTTGGTGGGGGGAGAGAAACATATTTTTGTTCTGTTTTGTTAGGAGGGGGAATGAAGGCAAAGAGGGCTTTTTTTGGTTCTTTTATTATTATCACTTTTGAGGGAGCACTTTTTTTTGGCACAGAATTCTGACCTGTAGCTGTGCTGTTAGGTACTCCTGAAAACAAAAAGTGGATTTCCATCAGGTGCTCCTAAAACAAACAGAAAAGATATATCATGCAGATTTTCTGATCCTGCTCAGTGCACAAATGCCAATCAGAAGCAAATATGGGGCTGTATCTTGCAATCCATTTTGATATTTACAACGGAACATGGCATATCATTTAATTTAAATTTGCAGCATGCTCAGTGTAATTAATGCTGTGCAGTGCCTAGAAAATCCTGATTTCTTAATGTGATACAATGCATGCATGCTGAGACCATTTTTTTAAACTACTGTATCATTTTGGAACATTAATGGGGAGGCACTACCATTAAACAGGAAAAAAAGAGCCATGCTCACTTTCTCTTTATGAAACTTCCATGCAGCTCCCCAAAATATGATGCAAACTACAGGTTTGTTTTAAAAGAGGGGGGGAGTCAGAGATTTAATTTTCCCTTGAAACAGCATGATGCCTGAATAGCCAGGCAGCTATTCCTAAATTATGTGCATTTCATGCCTAGGAGCTGTGAGCATTTTGAATGGGCTGTTGTTAAGTACAGTACACAAGCATAAATGCTCAAGGGAACAGCTAGCTGGAATTTTGGCATGAGCAGAAATCTGATATCTATCATGGCAGTATCTGAGCATGTAATAATAATGCATATTGATTTGTCGGGAGTGCTAAGAGAGGGGGTTTGGTATTCTGGGATGAGAACTGTTAAACTTGGGAACATCTTGTGTGATTATAATAAGCCGTGATATTTGCGTGCTGTGGTTTTGGTAGGGACTAAACTGTTCACATGTAATCTTTAGACCTGTGAGACTGGCCTGGGTCTCATTTTTGGAACCAAACCCAAGAGACTGAGTGCATGATAAAGATACGTATATACTATACGTAAATGAAGCATGGGGAATTTACATCTGTACCTAGAAAATTAAGTAACAAAAAGGCAAAGTGCTTGGCAAGAGGGGCTGGGACCAAAAGCCCTTCAAGGTCAGGAGCCTTACTGCCATGGCCTCAGTGAGCTTGGGTGTTTGTTTACCTACTTTATCAGGCAGCTATATGATTTGAATCGTGCAAAAAGAAGAGAAAAGAAAAAAAACCCCAAACAACACAACCCTTATCATTTTGCAAGGTATCAGTCTCTACCAGAACGTACCATAAAAGCTCTGTCTATAGACCTGTTGATAGCAAAGCAAATTCTTCAGCTCCTCTAAATAAATCTGTTCCTAAATATAATGCTTCAACTTCTATATTCTCATCTGACACCTGACAATTCAACCTTAAGAGTAATTGGTCCTGTCTTTGAACCTCTGCAAATACTGTATGAGGAGGGTGGACAATTTATTGATTTAGATTGATTTTTGTAAGAAGCATACGAGACAGATAAGGTATCAGGTGTCACACACTGTATATATTACACTCCTCGAAAACATCCATAGGCGACGAGGCAGGGTTCAAGAGTACGCGGAGGTAACGGTCAGCGAGCACCCGCAAGCGAAGCCATCCTGCTGCGTGACACCTCTCTGGGTAATTACCAAAGAGAGACACCAGCCAGGAACAACTTAATTGGCCAAGTCTGAATTTCAGGGGTGTGAAGAGATGGCTTTTCTGTTGGGAAGCCATCCCAAGCTATGTGCTGTCTCCACACGCAGGAACCCCAAGGATTATTCTAGTGCAGGTTGCCCAGCCCATTGATCTCTTCCTATTTTTGGTGTCAAGCCTCAAGAAGGGGCTGGAGGAACGGACGGCTGTTGAACGGTCAGACGTCTCCACCCCTGTAACTGTATTTTTTAGTGCTGTGGTTATTCAAGAATGTTACAAGACAGGGCAGTGGATTTGTCATGAGCGAAAGCATTTGTGAACTGGCTGTTTAGTTTGTGACAAAAATTGGCATTGATATTAATAGCTCTGAGCCCCAGTAAAGACCTAAAAACCGAGGGAAATAGCAGAACAAAAGAAGAGAGAACCAAGATGGCACTGAGGGTCTCATCGCTAGGGATGATGATTAAGACGTGAGACAGAGGGCTGTCCCACTTGCGGACGAGTTTGGCTGGGGAAATCACCCTCCTCCCGCTGTCTCGCTTCCCTCATCTATAATGAGGGAAAGAATAACTTTGCAGCATACTTTACATTGGCATCGCATGCTAACTTCATTACTGTTTGCAACAGCCTGTGCAATCCTCAGAGGAAAGGAATAATAACAAAGAAAAAAATGATAATTACCAAGCCCATAGTTTTCATCTATAATCTTCATTTCAGGATTTGCTATTTCTGATGTCAATATTTTATAATGGAAGAATGAGATATGCTAAGTTTCTGTTTGATGGAAGTAAATTCAGATTTAATATTGCCGAGGAGCTGAATTTTTAATACACTAGAGCAGTATGCAGATATTCCCCGTTTGCTGCTCCCGCCGCTCCTTTATACCAGTTCAGCGGTGTTCCTGTGCCCAGGCAGAAAAATGGAAAGAAGCTGCTCTGCATTTTCAGTGGGGTGACAGTACTTTGTCATTTAGCTCTGTCACGATAATTGGGAGTGTCACACAATGAAACAACGGGACACACCCCCAGTAAATGAAGAGTTTTCAAAGTGATGTACAGCCCCTGTCAACTGCCAAAGCTTTTGTTTGTTCACAGACTGAGGCAGCATTTCCAGAAGAAAAACCACACTGGAGAGGCACGCTTATAAAGTTTGTTGTAAGCTGATTTCCTCTGTGTTTTTATAAAATTGGATATATCGTACGAACAGTAGGAAAAAATATCCTCTTTTATCACACGCTCCTGGCTTCCAACCTGCTGAGGACTTTCCACAAACTCTTTAGGAATTTACCTCTTTTCGTTAAATTGGGTTGGATCTCATTAATAAAAGAATGGTATAATGGAAAAGAGTTTCTAAAATTATACTGTAACCTAGAATTGCAGGATTCAGCTTTCTCTGCCTGAAGAAAAAAATTCTGAAGCATTAAACTTACTTTATCAAGCATTGCACCTGACATGCTCTCATAAATTTTACATACATTTTAACTTATTTTAATGTTATGCAGGCTTGGTTTAAAATATTCTCATGAAGTAACTAAAATGAAGCTGCTCAGCCATAAATTAGAGCTAAAAAAATACTTGTTCCCCCCCGCCCCATCAATATTTCTTTACTTAAAATCATGTGTTGTATGTAAGTTAAATTTTCCCTTGCTGAGACACTTTGTATGTCTTAATAGGACTACCACAGAACCAGTGAGCCATAGCTCTGTAGGGTTAAATGCACTCTCTTTGCTTTTTTTAGAGGTATCTTGTCTAAAAGCAGCCACTAGTAACCCCTTGCGCGCCATACCTCAGCTAGGCCAGGGCCCACGACTAAACGTGTGGCCATATATATATATATTTTTTTTTTTTTTTTACAGGAGCAACCCTACAGCAGCCCCGCTCGTCGGCTGGGCGGATGAAGGGACAGACGGAGGCTTTGTGGTGCTGCCTCTTGCAGCGCAGCACGGTTGCGGCACCCCGAGGATGCCGCTTCGGCCAGTATCGTCATCCAGCAGGTACGACATCATCGACGACTGATCACAAAGCTCCGTTTGTGTCCCGATTTCTTCAGCTATTTCAAAGTCGCAGCTAAACTACACAAACATTTGCCTATCTAGACATAACAGGACTGTTATGAAATACTGTCAGCTTGTTGCCGTTTAGCCTGAACATACACTGTATGTGTCTGTCAGGCCATACTTGGGCAGCGCCGCAGCATGCAACGTGTCCCAGACACTGGAGTGATTATGTCTGAATACTCCTTATCTGATTTAAAAGCCGACAATGCTACACATCTGTGCTTGCGAGGCTCCGCTGTTACACTGCGACGCCAGTATTTATTTTGCTTCTGCAAGTTAGTTTTCCTTGAGAAGCAGCAGGGGCCTTCTTCAATGAACTGAAAAATGTGTATTGTATGAAGGTCTGTGGAGGGTTTGTACTGTAGTTCAATGGGCAAATGTGAACCCAGGGGATGACATTTCATTTAAACATTTGGTTTACATCTTCTTTACATGCCAAAAATATTAATGTCTCGACTTTAGCAAACTGAATTCAGCACTTTTCCCCCCCGCCCCTTAAATGAAGTAATTATAGCCAAAACACTCTGTGGATAGTTATTCTTCCTTCTCAAAGGCAGAGCTTCACACAGGAACATTTGGTTTCAGGGCTGAATTGTCAGTATCTGCTCACTTGACACTTTCCCATTAGTTTGTATTGAAAGCACCGGTAGTTTCTTGTCTTGTGTTTATTGTATTACTCTCAGACCTTTGATCAAGACATCATGGATAACAGCAAAGTCTATTTTAGAAAAAAAGTGAAGAATATGGTTTCTGTCAAAGGATCTATGAAGACAGTTAATGTAATTGAGAAGCAGAAGGGCATTTATGGAAGTGCATCTGAATGTCCTCTTCACATATAATTGCATCAGGAATTCTACATTAACATGCAAGTCCTGTCCAAAGGGAAAAAAAAAAAGCTTATTTTTAGGTAGAAGCCCTCAGTGGGCAGTAAATTACCCATAATATCCCCCAAACTAGCAATTAGCCCTGTTTGCTGACTACCTGAATTGTTTCACAGTAGTTCAGCACAGTCTTACCAGTTATCACCATACTTATCATCAGAGAGTCAGCGTATGATTCCCGCAGCTCCACATACTGTCTGCCTAAGGTCAGTCATAACAACAAATACATTTTATTTGCTTCTTTTGGCCCTTCAGAACTGTTTTCTCAGGCTTCAATATGGCAGGATAGCTGATGCTGCCATGCTGCTTAAATGGAAGAATTTGAAAACAGAAAGCAATTCAGAAGTGTAGGCATACTTTGGTGTTACGAGTGTTTGTACTGATTCCCACATTAGCACATAGTCCTAAGCATCTCCTCTGAGCGAGTGAGCTTTCTACCAGTTTCTAGGGTTTTCTTTTCAGAAGTTCTGACACTGGAAGACGTTTTTCAACACGGGCCTGTAACTGAGGAGCGTAAAACTGGAAAATACGGAAACAAAAACCTACGGAAATATTTTCCTTAACGCTGCTGAGCAGTTTTCGTATCCCTAAATATGACTGCTTTGCCAAAATAGTAACTCAGTTTTGAAAACAATAGCTATATTGCCTGCTTTAGCGGTAGAAACAATCATGGGCCTGCACATGCACACAAATACAAGCACACGCATCCTAATGGCATCCCTGTCACTGAGCAGGCCTTGGTTTTAAATAAAGAATACCGAGTGAAAATGAGACTAATTAAGCATTTGAAATAGGATACAGAAATGTTTGGACCCTGAGCATGAAAGGTTTATTTTTAAGCACTGTGCACACCTTTCTGAGTAATGCTTCAATTCACACGTTATTTCTCAGGCAAAATCCAACTGAATGAACGTACACCCTATTACCACCATTTAAATCCCATCTTCAGTGCTGGTTCTGCATCACATGGTACCGACATGGACCTGTATTCCTGCCTCTGATCTGATGGACTAGGTCTGAGTCCGTCAGGTAATGAAGAAGGTGGAACAGGAATTCATGCTGAAGAGGAACATTTGAAGACTGCTTCTCGTTTGCAGATGGACTCTTGAGAAGCAGAAAATGGAAGATTGCCTTTGGCTCTAGCTAAAATGCTTCAGCTTCTTGTTTCATGATCAGGAACATCAGCTCTATGAATAGACAAACTGCCTACTCCATACATCCAAGAGAGGCTCTCAAAAGAGCAAACCATCTGTTAAAGGGTAAGCTATCACTGATTTTTTTTTCTCTTGTAGGGACAGATTAATTTAAAGCACACTGCATGGCTACAGGCTGGTAGAAGGAAACAGCCCTGAGCTGCCCTGCCATGTTATACCTAGTCATGCTGCTGGAAACCAAAGGCAAATGACACAGAGAAGACTGTAGGTGAAAGAATGATTTCCTACTCAGTTCGGGTTTAAGCCAGGACACTGAGGCAAGAGTCAGACGACCAACTTTACTACCCTGAGAATCACTCAAAACGTCCCCAGACCTCTCCTCCTATTTCAGCAGCAGATCCTCAGGTAAGGAGTCCATAGGCAGTGAGCTCCCAGTTAATGGCGTAGTGGGGCAGTGACCGCAGTGAGCCGTGAGCTGTTTGGCCATCTTCACAAGGCACTCAAGGGGAAAAAGGGAAGACTTGGTGGGGACAGTGCCAGCAGACTAGTTCTTGAAAAGAAGAACTTTTTTCCCAGAAAAAAAAAAGTCTTTGGGTTGAACGTTGTTTCTACCCTTACTAAAGCAAGCCTTGACTAAGAAAAATACAAATAAGCTGATCGTAAATTAACACTCATCCCCGTTGTGAGCATGAACACGCGTACCTGGCCAAGGCAGGCAAAAGCAGATTGATTAAACAGCAAAGTTCACCTTGTTTTCTGAGTTGAAAGCTCATGCTGTTTCTTGGCAGAACAGGCATGTCAGGCCTGTAATAACCACTTGCTACCTTGCTTCAATCAGCGTTAAAACCAGCACAATATTAACATCTTGGGGAAAATCCATCTGGAAACTGCTTTCTGGGGGGAAAAAAATGAAAGGGAGGTAACTAGGTACCACACCCAGTGTTTTTTTATTTCTTGATTTCATAGGAACTGTAAGGAACTTCAAATTTCTCCCTCCCCTCACCTGAAAATTTTGTGTTTCAAATAGTTTTTGTTAAAATGCAGAGCTGAATACTTGTTCAGGAAGAAGTGGCGAAGAACAGCAGTTCTTCAGCTGAAGAACTGGTCTGGCAGAGGCAGGGGTTTGTGTTTGCTATTTGGTTTTACTCTGGAGGAGGCTTTTGTGCGCACATCTTACCTGACTCCATATGCCCGGTACAGCAGGGCGGCATTACCTGGGACAAAGCCAACCCAACAGAGGCATCGACCTGTAACAACCGACTGGTCGGAGCATCCCCAAACTGTGATTCAGAGCAACCGCACACACTCAGATGTGGGAAAGCTGTTTGTTGCATTTACACCTTGGGGGTTTGAGGTTGGAACACAAGAGCTGAACTTTAAAAAGACTGTGTGAAAAAATGGTTACTTTTTGCTGACATGGTAATACTAAAATTGACTTTTTCTTTTTCCTCCTGATGCCCTGGTACAAATATAGACTTGACATTATTTTGCGGCACCTCTTCTTTCTGTTGAATCAACTAACGTGATGGATTCAGAGGACGCTTGTGCTTGGCATGAAAAATTTAATGTAAAGCCTGTTGTGGGAAAGTTAATGCAAAGCTAACAGGGTAAATGAGCCAAAGAAAGCCTTTTGTTTATAGTTTGCTTTAGAGTTTGTTCTGATTTTATTTCTTTTTCCTTTTTAACTGAAGCACTGTACTCTAGCATTGATAAAGTTTGAAGACTGTATTAATGTTGTACAGCGCACATGCTCTAAAATCCATCTACTCTACATGAACGCTACCCTGTACTGCTGGCTCGGCCTGGAAGCTCACTGTGAATTTTGGAGCCTTTTAGCATCTCCAAAGTATTTTTGGAAAGCAAGCAAATGATTCAGGGTCTGGACACTGGATTTTTAAATTAGCAAAATATTTATAGCTTACTCTGAAAAACACTTTGTCACCAAGAGCTGGACCGTGAAGAGGGCATTTGGCTCCGGAGTAATTTTAGATTAAGTTTGAGGACCAGGCTAGGCTGTAGGTTCATGTTCAGTGATGCTTAAACGTAATGCCCCGGCCTTCCTCCATCCTGGCCTGTAACTGTATGGGATCGTGCTCTGCCAAATTGCTGTCACCTTGGCCTTCATTAGCGTGAGAAAACACCTCTTTTGGCTTTGTGTCTCACTGAAAAATAAACCACTGGGGCTGGTTTGCCAGTCATCTCTTTTGGCCAGTTGTGCATAGCTGCCTCATACACTCAACTTTAAAGGGATCTGGACAGGATTTATTTAGGCTCAGTTTTTCATTACAGCTCTTAGGTAGGTACCAGAACGAAGGTTCCTCTTTCCAATGGTGAACATTTACTCAGGTAGCTACTACTAAAGGACCCAAGAGCATTGGCTGACTAAGTACTCTGCAGAATGAGTAAATATTTTATAATTAAGCCCTTAATTGAGAACTCTGCATTTAAAAAAATCCTGCAGCTTCCATATGAAATATTACCTGTACATTTAAGGGGGCTAGGGGTTGCATTCACTTTCTCCAGCTATTCTAATAGCCATTTTAATAGATGAAGATATAAGCGCAATGCTTGATATGGTGAGTGAACCAGAATACTTAAAAATGCAGAAAAAAATTCTGATGAATAACACAGATAACTAGCAGGTAATTTTTCTTAAATGAATAAACTTTCATTTATCACATTCATTCAATCAGGGAAAAGAAACAGTGCCACGTAACCAGCATACGTGGGCAGCACGCCTTTTGTCTACAGCACAAATACTACGTTTTACCTTTGAACTAGCTATGTAGGGAGGAAAAAATTATCCTCCCTCCACAAACGAATTTGGGAATAATTATGTCTAATGGAGGGAAAAAAAAAAAAAAAAAGTCACAGTCTGTTCATGGACAATGTGAACGGAAAGGGATGTGAAATTTGTGAAGGTACTAATTAATTATAAATTACTCCCAGTTTTGCTCGGCACCAGTCGTTGAACACAAATATAATTCTATTAAGGGCAGTAAGAGTCAGACTAGACAGAAAAGAGTAAGGCAGTCAAACTTTTGGAAGGACAGCTAGAGGGGGCACGGATCGTGCTGTGATCTATTCGACACCGGTGAAAAGAGCACTGTAAATGTTTATTTACTTTTTGCACTCATTGGCTGATGAGCAAAAGAAGGGATACTATTTAAAAGCTCTGACTGTGTCTGACTGTTCCCCTCCTCTCCTCAAACTGAAGCTGAACGTCTGTCCCAAGTTTTCTGTGTTATTGTCCAACGCACGGGAGGTGGGTCAGCTCTGCAGCCGGCAAGAGTGGGATGGAAAGAATTGGCATCATATAATGGGATAGAAGTGGAAAAGCCTCTGCTGGGTAGGGACCTAGTGCGATGACCACTGAAATCAGTACAAGCCCCTTCTTTGAATGCCAAGGTCAGGGACAGGGTTTTAGAACAGCATCATTTGATAAGGCTGAAAGTATCTTTAATTTTTTTCAAGCCGCACAATGATTAATACACGTATTTTTTAAATTTCTGAATCGCACGTCAATGAAAATCCATGTTAACATGATTGAGTTCAGTGGAGTAACACTAGGAGAAAAATGCGTTCAGCCGAGATCAGAGGCTGAGTGCATTTAAAAGTGAGGCTCTGTGAGGGATTTTTTAGACTCACCCCAGTTTTATATACCCAAACAAGCTTACTCCTTTGGCTAGAATGAGGAGGTTTATCCTCTCCTTTGGAATTCTGGAGTAAACTGTCCTTGTACAAAATTTGTTCAGGGTCAAGTTTTAGGCAATATTTTGTGCTGCAATAACCACACCATGACAGACAACCTTTTCATCAGATAAGAAAAAAAATCCTCTTCTTCAGGTCAGTACAAGAAAGGAACATGACAGAGCTATAAATACAGAGCCCAGAGGTGCGACATCTTGTGCATTCAATGCAGTCGTTGGCCATGTTTAGATTTTTTCCCAAACATTTCAGATGTTTAGACAGAGAAGCAAATACATACATAGGGTAATCTCAGCAATGAAAACAGCTTTGCATTATTAAATGAGTCTCTCTGATAATTGCTGTGAAAATTTTTCAGACAATTATTTTAAAACCATATAACTGATGAGAGGGAATCAAATTGGGTAAATCAGTTACATGTGCAACCTCAGGTTTAGAGGCAGAAGCAGCTGAAAACTGAGGGAAGAGGCCGTCTGATCGCATTTCCATTTGCCAGGTACGGGCCAAAGACACCCAGCAGGGCTAAATAAAGATTTCCAGATAACAACTGGAACATTTTAATCTGTGATACTAAAAGGAAAACCCTGGTCACCAAGCAACTAAAGTTAGACATTTAAATTATGCAACTGATTTCCAGAGGTGCGCAAATACACTGCAGTGCCCAATAAAGTCAGAGAGAGATGAGGAGTGCTCAGAGCACGGGGAGGGGGGAACGGGGAAGAAAAAAAAAATCCCACATGATGGTCTCAGGTGTGTAAGGCTAAGTTTAATCACTTAAGTAGCGATATTTTTAAATCTCCAAAGGTGCCTTGGACAAGCTTTGCTGGAAGGGTGGTGGTGGTGGTGAGATCTATATGATGGTTGGGTGAAAAAATTTTAAATGGCTATCAGAAATTGCAGTCTGGATTTAAAAAAAAAAAAAATTGAACCCGCACTTTGAAATTATAAGGATTTCCTGTTGCCAAAGGTTACCATTGGCTAGAAGGAGTTTCTGAGACTCTGTTTTGAAAGCAGCGTTTAAAACCAGAGATTTTTTACAGGATGGTGCTGGCTGTTTGCGCGAATGGAAGCAGCAAGTCTCTCGAGGCCCATCCAGCACTGGATTAGATGAAGTCATGCCCAGGTCAGTGCAGCCAGAAGGATGGTCCTGATAAGGCAAGAAAGGAATGAATGTGAAATGGGAGGGGAGATACCGGTGATTCATTGCTAATCCTGAGAGTCTGCTTGCTCACCTTGCCAGAAAAAAAAAACAGAGTAGAAGCGGCACAAAATTTTATCCAAAGAAATATTAAAAAATAATCTTTTCCTAAATAAAATGAACTAATTAAAATTAACATAGCGGTTCTTTTTTTCAACCCAAGAAACAAAATTACTTCAAGTTTTTTTTTTCTGAGCGTCACTTTGGAAAACGTTCTCAGCTTGGGGGCAGAGAAGAAAGTCCCTCCATTCTGGAGGGTTCCCCAGGGCTTTCACTCAGGCACCCGTGGTGTTGGGGTGTGCTGCGAGGCTGGGGTCTGGAGGCGTCGGCAATCCTCGGTGAGCTCAGAAGCAGTTTTGCAAACAGCCACATCCCTGCACAGTGGTCACTCACTACAAATACTGTGCTAAATGAACTTCCAGGTTGGCCAGTCACAGTGGAAAAAATTGCACTACCACAATATTAAGATGACAGTGCTATGGCAAACCAGTCGTCACATGCTTGAGTTACTAGCACAGGCAGTAGATGTAGAGTATTATGAAAATATATGCATTCTGAAGTGCTGTGAATTATACCAAATAATTCTGAATATCTCTTTTGCTATACTAATGAATCAAAGCAGAGCTTACCACATCATCTGCAATCACCATGGAGAAAATGGATTTCAGTGTACATAGTTTCTGTATAAATAGTGCATCCCCAGCACATTCTTTAATTAAGTGAGTAGTGTCTGATTGCATAATAATAACAGTAATAGAGAGAGAGATGTCCAGCTTGCACACAGGCCAATTAAAGTATCAAGTGCACGAGGTTAAAGCAGTTCTGACTGGGGAAAAGTCAGCAGGGAGGTGTCCGGCTCAGCAGCGTACTCACCTCCGTGCCTTTGCCTCCCACCAGCCCTTCTGGCAGCAAACCATGGGGTCTGGAGACCTTTTTCCCCGAATCCTTGCACGGAAACAGGTCACGGGGACGGCACAGTCTCCACAGTTTTACAGGCCCCTGGCAGAAGCCAAGGAAGTCGTGACTGCAGCACGGAGGCACAACTTAGCGGTTTGGGTGAAGCTTCAGCACTTGGGTAATTCGCGTTGTGCCTTACAGCTTTGCTGGGTAGGATTTTCACTAGCTGGAGGGACCAGACCCAACCGCCACCACGTGCTATAGGTATCCTTGAGAATTCATGGAAAGCAGTAAGCTGGAGGAATGCACTTTATGGGGTGGCTGGATCATATGTTTATGGCCTGAAATAGGAGATCCCAACCCGAACCACTTTGTTGGTTTCTAATGGTGAGAGGCAGAATATGAAGATCATATAATTCATGCTGGGGAGCGGATATGAAAAGAGAATGTGGGCAAAACCTAGGACAGCCCACAGACTCAATAGCTGTCTTGCCATTAATTACGGCTAATGGCCTAATACCAGTAATAAACACCTTCAAATTTAATGCATTCCACATTCAGCCTGTAGAAACTCCCTTTACAGAGATGGCCCAGAAGTACTAAATGATTTAAAAACTCGGATGCTAGAATTATGCATTGCTAAATAAACGCAGCAGAGGAGTGGGTGCTCTGGATCCCTGGAGACAATCATTTACCATCCAGAAGGAACTTCTGGCAGTTGACAAAATTCATAAGGTATTTTTTGTACCCTCTGCACAGGAGGAGTGGGTGGTCAAGACAGCACTGGTACGGCTGGAAGGAGCATTCGGCTTGAGCGTTGCTGCGGCAGAGCTGGCCAGGTGGCTGGAAACGCAACACCTGTGCTGCGATTTCATGGGCAGATCCCAGCCTAGGCACACGCATACTAATGCACTGCTCAGACAGCCTTTTCGGGAGGATAATTGCATGCACTGCCCTGAGAGCCGGGAACGGGCCACTTCAGGGAATGAGTCCGCTCCTCAAGACACAGCCACTTATTCTCTTCTCAGCACTGCAGAAGGGCAAATGTCCCTGGTTCAGGCCTTGGAAATAATGAGGTAAAATGGACTCAGCACCATTAAAACCTCCCCAAAGACAGGACTAGATATTAGAATATCTGATTGGAAAAAAACGACGGGCAAACACAGCCCGCCTTGACAGGACCCCTCCTCTCAGAGCCATGGTGAAAGCTCCCTGGTCACAGAAGGAGAGCTGGGAATTAAACATGAAGCAGTCTGCAGAGATGCTAGAAAAAAGCAAATAAGCCACAACGCAGCTAAAGACACTGACCGCAATGAAAAAGGAGGTTCTGCAGGTGGTTTGTAAGACTGCAGTCGGAGACCAGGGTTTTCCTCGTTCTCCCAGCAAAAACAGGCACAGAGTAGAAGGACAACTTGCTGTTATCCCCATTAAAAAGGGGAAAGAAACCGGCAGACATACGCTTCGGGTGAGAGTGGACTGTCTTAACATCAAACCCAATCTGCTTTCAGCTGAAAGGAGTTCACTTTTCGTATATATTAACTCGCTGTACTAATGCAGGTCGTGACTATCAGCCTCGTGGCTTGACCACATGCCACAGAGATAGCCAGGTTCAGGGCCGTTTTCTCTCCAAATACTTTCTAAATCTGGCTGTTTAAAATAGGATTTAGGTATATTTAAGCATCTAACAAAACACCCAGTTCAAAATGTCAGGGTTCATCAATGGCCTCATTCACATGCTTGAAATAAAGCACGTGCTGAAGGGCGCTGCTGAATCAAGGACCGCATTACCGGGTTTCCAGAAACGCTGAGCTCCCGGGCGCTGCTGGGTACACAGACGGCTCTTTATTTTGGAAGCCTAAATATAGAACTGGTGCCCAGCTTTAGATAATCAGAATTTTATCTTCTCTACAAAGACCTTGCAAAACACAAGTTATCATCGTGAAACAAATAGTTGCCTTTTATATTTTACCCTAACTTTACTGAATCCAGAGTCAAAAGTTTCTCAGTACCTTCGCCACAAATTAAAAAAATAAAAATCTCGTGACCCTTTTATAAGGAAAAATACAGGGGCTGTAGCTCCCATGCCCGGGATACACTTACGTTTAGCTTGGTTCACTTCCAAAGGCCGTGATCCAACAAGATATTCAAACACCTGTATAACTCAAGCACACTTTTAAGTACTGCACTGAACTTTGGCAAAAGTAGGGAAAAATAAATTCTGTTAAAACAACACTTTATTTCTTTCAAATCTGATTTTGTGAGAATCTTGAATGCAACGCATCACTGAAAAATATCTCCTTCCTCAGGTAGAATATTTTAATATTAAGCCAGATATTTTTATATTTCCACAAATTAAATGCATCATGGCTGAAGGTTTGACAGAAGCTTTAATTTGCACATAAAAAGGTAGAAGGATTTCAGTTTTGACAGCATAAGCTTTTGATTTGTTAATAAAGGCAATTCTTTCTCAATTGTGAACATATTCCCCAAATAAGACAATGCACTTTGTAACAAAAAAAAATCATCTTGGTGTGGAGAATAAACTTTTGATCCAAAGTTATTAAAGAAATTCAGATTTTATAAAAATAAAAGAATGAGACGTTCACATTCAAGCTTTAGTAGTAACAGAACAAGAATCAGAGGAAGATACGTGCTCCTGCCACATTCTCTATACCTACTGTTATTAACATAACCTACCTTCAATATATTTGGATGAAGTTCATTGCTAGAAAGTACCTGCACAAAGTTGAAGTCATTTTGGGGGCTGGGGGTGAGAAAGCTGTGTGTGGTTTTGGTGAAAATTAACACAGATTCCCTTGCGATGTTCTAATCAAACTGCAATCTAGGAAAACTAAGATTTCAGTTCTTGTGATGAAACGCAAGTGCCACAAAGTTTGTAAACCAAGATATAACTGAGGGAACCAGAGGCCAAGCTTTCAGACTGACCTCCTGTGTGCCCATGTCAGCGTTCTGCTTTTCTCCTGAGGGACCGCAGAGAAGGACTGAGTCTGGAGCTATGAAGCAGTTTGAGCAGAGCCAGCTTAAACATGGGGAAAAAAAAAATTGGATTTCTGATCTCAGATCAAACAAATTATTAAAAACTTTTCCCCATGTGACAGCCAACAGCTGCGGTGTGGAAGCAAAGCTGAAAGTACCCAGGATCTGTTTCAGTATATAAAAAGGTAAAGAAGCACCTGCCTGCGGGCCTGCCAAGTTCTCAGCTTTTACAGGCTCAGCAAGTACTTTGCCCCGGCATCAAAACTTGACTAAAGCTTCTCAACGAGATGAGCAATGGGTCCAAACAGTTTGAGGTACAAAACAGCCAGTGTTGTTATTACAAGTCCACCGCTTTTAA